>NW_008794445.1:773940-836456 GCF_000699145.1 Aptenodytes forsteri
TGTGGGGGGGGGGGGGGGGGAACCGGTAAATGAACCGTGACTTTGATTTGCTAGAAGCACAATGAGCCATAAATAACATCAGAAAATTCCAGATTGCTTCTGGCTTTTTTTTTTCCCCCAATTGACATTTCAGAGTTTGAAGGACCAGAAGGCAGACTTACGCTCTTCACCTCCAGAATCAGGTCAACATACCTCTACCACTTCTTCCCTATAGTTACATATACGCAAAAGATCTAAGAGTACAAGATCAGCTCTACTACAGGACTGTGTGTTTGCTCAGCAGTGCTCAGTTTTGGGCTAGGTAGCTTTTAAATTGAAAGTAATGATTTTAAATTAATTTTGGTTGCTTTTGTGAGGCCTGCATTAGCCCCACAAAGGCTAACAAGCTATCCAAAACACACCTGGGGACCCTTTCCTACTCTGGAGGAGAGGGACTTACAGCCTCTTCAATCTTCTAGTTAACAGAAGAAAGAGCAACACAAATCTACACCTCTGAAACATCACCACATTACCTGAAAGAGATCTCATGTTACAGTTTTGCCCCTTTTAATCTCATCTAGCTGTTTCAATCCCCACATTTTGGATTGATGGTTTGGGGAGGTTTAGCTTGGTTTTGGCATGCTATCATCGCACCACCATTACTTTCACCTCCAAAACATGACGGAGACAAGAGGAATGATGCGCAGCCTTAATCCAAATCAAACCTTCATCGACCTCACCAAATGAAGACAAAACTTCACACCAATGTCACTGTGGTATTCCCTTAAGTTTATGAGCTTCCTGAACTCTTGATGGGGTCTGTCATTAGGGCACGGCGTATGAGGCATTTTCGCCTGGCACTACCCTCCACACAGGGCAGCCGGCTTCAGCGTGCACCCAGATTCCCACTCTGCCCCACACTCGCCAGCCACATTTCAGATTAGAAGCCATTTCAAATGTGCCTGGCACATACTCTAAACATGACAGCAAGATGCAGTTTGAAACCAAAAACGGTTATCATGTAATTCTCTTTTTACTCATGTCTCTCATAAAGGAAAACGAAACCAAACAAAAACAAAACAAAAAAAAGAAGAAAAGAAAAGAAGGGTTGGAATCAGGTGTGGGAGGGGGAATGGCGTAACATTTATTAATCAAAATTAAAAACTAAGCATGCTGACATCTGGAGCTAGAACAACCAGCAAAGTCACCACGTTCAGACTCATATTGGCTAGTTCTATCCATCCCAGCATTCTCTTGGGACAGCAGTTCGCCCTAGGCTCTACCACAAGCTCAGTGAAGTACACAGCCTCAAGTACTAGAGCGTGCAGCCACAACAACCTGCTATTACGGAAACAGTCAGTCACCACTGGAGTTAACATTCCAACCTTAACGACTCCCACAGCCTCCCGCCCTCGCCCCCCAAAATGGCTCCCACCCTAGCCCTGTCCCACACCACAATGTTAATAATTATAACAAGCAATAACCCATCTGTTATATCAGAGAAGGGAACAGAGACTCCACTGAGAGATTTAGAGCGGGATGTTAACATTTCTTCAGTCAACTGCACAACAAACAAAAAAAACAGGAGAAATAATTCATTGGAGAAATGAAGTTAAGAAATAGCTGACGTGTATTGCTTTTTAACCATGCACTGATGCAAAATTGAAGCTACTGTTAATTAAAAAAAAAAAAAAGTCACAGGATAGAGGTACACACACACAGGCAGACCTGCTCAGTTCAAAGCGGTCTGTAAATTCTACTTGTGTGTACTTCAAATAAAACCAAAAATGGGGATTATAATGGCCATGGTACATTCCTGTCAAAGGAGCAATGAGTGTGGACAGCTGGGGGATTTCTGACACGGGGATGTATTTAGCATGACCAGCAGGTCCAAATACACCAAAACAGGGTAACGGAAAGAGGAGGAAAGTTGCAACTATTACTCGTTATTTCGTAAATGCTTTCACCAAGCTCTGGGACCAGTACAGAGTAAAGGAGACACTGTGCAGGTTGCCTTACCCAGCTGATGCTCCTGTTCTCCATAACCCAGGACCCACCTATAACTCCATCCATGCATCTAAAGCCCTGCTCAGCTTGTCCAATGCACCAGTTATTTTCTCCTGCTATTCCTGTTCACACACAACTTTAACTGGTATGCAGAGCTCATCTGTAACCTCAGCTACGTGGTCCTACCACCCCTAGTGGTTTCTGATGCCACTCACTATGGGTACTCTAGTAAATATAAACTATAACAGAGTAGAGCATCTTCAACAAACATGAACAATCATGTTTCCCAATAAAAGAAATAATAATAATAACAATTAAAAAAAAAGGCCCTTGCTAGCTGCACCACACTCCTCCAGTGCCACAGCGAAACTGCAACAGAAGACACCATTGAGTGGCATAGTCCCTGAAACCCAGGACAGCCATGCAAACTCCCACTCCATCTATTTAAGTGAAGTGATTCCACAGGGACAGTTTTACCCATCTAGGTTCAGCTTTTAAAATCTTTAGCCTCATCTCAAAAGAAATGAGTGTGGCTGAGCTTCTTGCAAAGATGTTAAGTTAGAGATGTTTCTATCAAAGGTACAGTTTAAACACTGCCTCGGCAAGGAAATAGGGGAACTAAGGAAAAGGCTTATGCATTTTTACTGGGCAGTAAGTAACAACCAAAAGGACTGTCTAAATCAAGATTGGTCCTTTCCGGTACAGTCTTTTGGATTGTCTGGGCAGCGTGTGAGAGAGATGAATACAACTGTAAGTGTTGCTTATCTTAATTCAAGTTCTCTTTCTCTGGATATCCTGCCAGTGTTGCTGGGGCTGCATTAAACCCCTTTCCCCATGTGAACATGTAGCGCTTGAGCCTATAGATGTCAATTGTCAAACAACCATATTTGCTCAGGTATTCACAAAAGCCCAAATTTAAAATGACTCTTCTGTGATGTTATCGTCCTTGGCTCATCAATGAAGCATGAAAATATTTTTTTTAAATTCCTTCTTTAACATTAGATGATAGCTTTTTCAATATTGTCATGTATTCTCTGAAATAACACAAGCATGGCAAAACAACATATACAGGAAGCTGCAATCCCAACTAAAGCAGCATTCCAATTACTGAGCATGTTAATGTAGATAAATGAGCACTTTAAGACTATACAGTTCAGCTCAAAATAAGCCCATCTTCTCTTCCACTCTTCAGGTCCATATTAGGTGATCAATCCAACCAGAACATGAGGAAATCCAAAACTAGAGCTTACTATGTCAGTGTAGGCTACGGTATAAGCATCCCTTTTCTTCTTCCCTTGCTGCCTTAGATGGGCACACAAAGCGTGTTGCTGGCCCTCTTTACTCCAAAGAGCCTTTATGCCACTAAGACACAAAAGTGTTCCCATACCCCTGGAGAAATGTGTAACTCATGGTACCAGTTAGATACGTCTGACCACCTGCCAGGTTTAGGCAGCAAGCCCAATTTTAGGATCTTTTATTTGTTGTATCTCAAATGTGTCATCTCCACCCGCAAACTGCCCTATAACAGAAGTTAAGAAGCAGAAAGGGCTAGAACTGTTCCAGTATTTCTGTATTAGAAGGGTGGCATATGTGCACCAGGAATGAGCATGAATGAATTAAAAGAGGTGACAGGACAACGGTGTCCATTGCAGCAGGTGCTTCTACATGGTAATGGGACAAGCATGACCTTATTAACCCTTCCATTGAATTTATGTTTTGTTTTTTTTTTTTTAATGAAAGCCACTCGGTGTGAAATCTGGACACACGCCGCCCTGCCATAGCGGGGGCTTGGATCACACTTGAGTCTGCGCTGCCCTAACAAAGCCTCTGTTCCCATCTCTAATGTGGTGCTGGAATGGTTAGTATAATTCAGTTTTTTCCACTGCAATCCACAATCTGATCGGTTGGCAGGTCACACTGGCACTCCTACCTGAGGTATTTTAGCGCTAATGATTGGTTCCTGTAAGACTATTCTATAACAGAACACAGGAAGAGCAGTTCAAAAAAACACAGCTGTGGAAAGAAACAATCATACAAACAGCCCGCGGCGGGGCTCACCAGCCTTTTCTTTCCAGTGGATGCAAGCACGCTTTTCACAGGCAGGAGCAGTCTTCGCACAGGTGAGTTTGTTTGGGTTTCCCCCCCGCCGCCCAGATTGACCCCATTGTAGAAGAAAGATAACCTTTCTTAAGATCCGAAATGAAACCCTCTGCATCCTGGGGCAGGTTGTTTTATGAATTCAGGTGTCTTGCCAGAGTGGGACGCATCCAACAAGAGATGGAATGCCGTCTTCACAGAAGAAATGGCTAGCAGGATGGTTGCCCCAGGAAAGAAAAAAGGAATGAGGAAGAGGAGGAGGAGGAAAATGAGAAATCAGTGCATAACGTGTATGCAGAAAAAGCAGCCCAAACTTGGGACACTTCCCCTTCATCTTGCCTACCACTAACCACTCCCTGTCAGCTCAACTGCTTTCCACCCTTCCTTGACACAACCCTACGGACTCAGAAGACCTAGGGGAACCTCAGTTTAACTTTCCCCCCAGTCCTAACTGCAGTACCCCCTGCCATCCCTTCCGCAATCAGGACAAGCCTTTCACAGCAACCAGAGGGACGTAAGCACTGCATTGAAAAGCACGACAAATCAGTGGGGCACAGGGACACTGTAATCATTCCACCTGTGCCAAGCAAATTGTTTGGAAGGGTAACTTCATGTTTGGATTATAACTTTTTCCTGAGCTCCATCGGGGGGCTCTGGGCAGCGATAACATAGGGAAAAACACCACCATCTACCTTAATGAGTCCCCTCTTCTATCGTCCTGCTTTCTGACAGTGAGACCACTGCCAACAACAGCAAAGTCTTCAGAAGTCCACCTAACTGTTCTAACCTGACTTGGGGGCTTGGTTTTGTGTTATGTGATGCTACCACCGCAGCACCAAGTGGTTACGGGGATTCTTCATTATTGAAGTCTCTGTCCTTAAAACATGTTAAATAAGCCTCTCCTCCCCACCTGCAATGGAAGCTCTGAAGGAGCTTTCTCAAAAGAAATAGGGAGTAACCCTGGCTAGCCTTCCCTTTCAACACGACAGCCTCTTATATGCCACACACTGAGGGAAGAGGCACTAAGCATTGCTCATTTGCTTGCTTACTTGCTGTAGCAAAGTCAGTGGTCTATAAAGCTGGTGTTTTAGGAGTGAGGTGGGAAAACCCAGAACCCTCTGTAGTCCTTGACACAGTTTTATAAAGGAACACTTGACTAGGCAGATCAATTTTTAAAGGACTGTGCACACGATAGTATATGTAAGAATGAAGAAATGCACCCAATCTCTCTATGCTCAGAGAGCATGCCTTCCAACTGCTGTAACTGTGTTGGGTAAAGTGCCTTTACAAGACTTGACCCTCCATATAAGCCAACAAAATCCAAAAGCCAATTCCATCCATTTTCTTGAGTCTAACCCCAGGCTCCTCTTTATAAATGTCAGGAGTAGCACCTTCAAAGGAGCGGGGATATGAAATCCACGCCGACAACTGTGCCACTACCCAATACAAAACTGCCCCAGCTCCAAAGAGCTATTACCTACAATACCATGAAAGGGAACTCTGCTAGAGGTAGGCAGGCCACAAGTTGCGATGGCAGTAGTGGACCTGAATGTTTTGGCTTTGAAAGGCATATTCCTACCACAGCTGCTCTGCAACAGCTCTCCATCGGAGAGGAAACCGCTTTTCTCACTGGCCAGTCAGAATCCCTCCATCCACAACCCACCTACGTATACACAGATGCCCTGGAGATTTGCAATACGGACTGGCTGGGTAGGACAAAGACAATGACAGGACAAAGTCTCCCATGGTATCAGAGCTAATTCCCAGACAGGAGGAGGCTGCTGACTCTTCTAACCGAACACCTCCACATATTTGTACTTTACAATTCCCCAAAGAGGCAAGAGAATCTAGCCTATTTAGGTACCATTTCTACCAGCAAAATGAGATGTCAGTTTTCACTCTAGCATCTCGGTCTCCATTTTTAATCAGTCCCAGTGTCTTCCCCAAAGGGATAATCTCCACATCCCCATGGCACATGAACATTTTTAAACATACAGCTCGCTCAGTTTAGTGTGGGCTGCACAAATCAAACCTGAAAGGGCCCCAAGAGGGGAGAGAAAGGGGAGGGCGGAGGGGGAGAAGGAAAGGGAAGGTCTGAGGCTAAACCAGTCCTGTTATTTTTACATCCAAATTATGTAAACGAGAGAAGTGTTGAGAGAAATTTTAATTCGCTAATCATCTCTCAGGCTGATTAGTAGCAGTGTGCATGTGGGGGACAGGACACCCAGTAAACTGACCCTGGCAATGATCAGGAAACCCAAAGGCTTAGGTCTTGCACCCAGGGGCAAGCGCAGTGACAGAGAAGCATGCTTGCATTCCTAAATATATAAATATATATATCCACAAGGAAGAAGAAAATTAAAGTAAATGATATTTTAAAAAAACAAACCAAACCAAACAAACAAACCAAAAGAAAAAAAAAAAAAAAAAGGCTGGCTTGTCAGGGGTTGGGGACGAGAAGGCTCCGGTGTGTGTACTTACATAGAGGTCAGCACCGTAAAATCCGTCCTGGTAAACCACACTGCAGAAAATCCACACAAAAACAAAAAAACAAAAAACAAAAAACAAAAGAACAGAAAACACATTCCGGTTATTGAGGACGGCAGCATGCACATGCGTTTTACACAGGCAGGTGATGTATGAATCCACAACCTGGGCTTTTGGCAGGAGCAAATCAGCGAGAGAATGTGTGTGCGCACGCACGCTAGACGGCTCCAAGTCATCTTCCATGGCATGCAAAGGGGGAAGGGGCGGGCAGAGGGGGAGACAGTATGCAAAGGAGAGAGGGAGGGGAACCACCATCTTGTACAATAAAAATAGACTCAAAAAGATCTGATGTCCTGAAGAAGAGAAACAAGGGTTTAGAAGCCTCCACTCTGGTTATTCTCCTGGAATGATTTTAGTTACCCCCTAAACACATGGTAACATTGGCTTCATGAAGCGGGCTTGTGAAATCGAGGAGCCCCTCAGAAGGCGTCCCACAGGGGCTGGAGTCACCTATGTCAGAAGCACGTTTCAGAGTTGTGTATGATTATGTATTTAGAGCTTCACAAGGCTGCACGACTTTGTTTCTGACATCCATACATCACCTGCTTTTACCCTGCACATTAGACATGCGATAAGATTTGGCTGATCACACAAGCATGCAAAGTATTATTATTCAGCATCTTAAAGAACCAATGCAACACCTCAGGAAAACAAGTCAATCAATTCTGATCAAAGTAAACACAGAGAAATGTAATTAAAAAGAAAAAACCAAAAATACCCACAATGCATTGCTTTCACAAGCAGAGATAATGAGCTAAAAAGGTTAGGTGACTGGTCCAAGGTCCGAGAATTGAAAGGTGCAGTGGGAGTCCCTGGTAGTAACGACCTATTCCATAGCAGAGAGGAGCAACTGGAAGGGTTTCCATGGGATGGTGCTTTTTCTGCTTTAAGCTATAGTTTTCTTTCTCTCAGAACTTCAAGCAGGAAAACTGTTAAACCAGAGCCTGGGGTTCCCAAAGAGCCGCTCTTAACAGAGCATTCGCTAGCGTAAGACTGTGCAGCTCGCTTTGGGGACAGGGGTTGGGGAAGGATGAGGAAGGAAGAGAAGGGATGCCCCCCACCCGTTTGAATTCAGCCTGTGCTTCATAATGAGGAATTTCCTCCTGCTTTGTCCTCTGAATAGCTCTGCACAAACTTGCTCAAGGCTTCAAAAAACATTTAGCCCCACCATCTGTGATGTTCATGGACCTGATGTGCATGACTTACCAGTAGCATTAAGGAAAAAGAAGGTATAGAACACTAGCTTTTCTTTTGATTATCATTTTTTACTCATCAGATGGAATGTGAAATGCTGCCAAGAGCCTGCCACCCTCAGACACCCACCTATTGTAAGACACGCACACACAAAAAAAGCCCAGCAGATCTTGCCAAAATTCTGCATGCTATTACTAAAAAGTAAAATAAAATATTAAAAAAAAAAAAAATCTGTTGCAGTGTTAGCTACTGCTTGAATAATTTAGTCTTGCTGTCTTCCCCAGGAAAAGTACACTCCATTCCCAATGGACAGAGTTACTATGGTCTCCAAGAGCGTTGGGAACAGATATGAAGATAGAGATCCTTGTTAGAGGAAGAGGGGAGCCACTTCAGCAGGGAGAAGCAGGCCATAAGATCATTTTTGTTGAAGCTAAATTTTTACAACCACATCACAAAGAATTTGGCTCCTGGGGCAGTGACTTACATTGCTGGGTTCTCTATCTAGGACCAGGAGTGTTTTAGCAGTGATACTCCACCTGCTCCTGCAGGAAAGGCAAATGCATGACAGAGGAAGTGACTGTTGGTTTATGAACAGGTTAGCAGTTTTAACAGTTATTCTGAACACAATCAGTTGGATGAATATAAGCATTACCACATTGGATCAGGCCACTACTCCTGTAACTTAGAATCTTGTCAGCAAGAGATGCTAGCATCAGCTCTCCAGAGAAAACTGCAAGGAACACTAATAACAAGTAAGAGTAAGACTTCCTGAGTCCAAACAACAAAGCACACGTGCATCCTCCATCTCTCCTTCAGTTAGGACTTGACTGACGCCAACTGCCAGGGCTGATATTTAGCAAGGTTTATTTATATGCTAAATATTCATATTTGTGATTCTTAATGCTAGCAAAAACTGCGAGAATTCCTTTATTTGAGAACCACAGAGACCATTCTGGTTATATAGACTGACCAGAAGCATAAAGCAGCCCATCAGCCCATCAAATCTCAGTGGCATCTACAAAAAGCCCACTAGCTGAGCTAAAACACATCCACGAGAAAAAGAAACATGCTAGTTTTGTAAAGCAGCCATCATATCATTTAGGTGTACCAACAGTTGACTTTGTTGTAAAAGGAACCAAAAAAACCACTCCAAACCCCCAAAGCACCCTATTGCCTTATATCTAGTACGACTTTTATCTACTTTTGGCTTCAAGTCAGTGAATCCTCTATATATTTACACTCCTAGACTAAATTATTCTTTACCATGGCAAGCCTACTCTTCATATAGGTACTTAATGACCATGAACAGGTCAATGCCTAATGTATAGTTTGAGAAACAAAATTGATCAAGCTCGTTTGTTTTGAGTTTTACAGTAGGTAAGTTTTTTTTCAGACTGATTTAATTCTTACAGCTTTTGGTCTGAAGTGTGATTTGTCAGCATTCTTGTTCAGAAAGCATGGCTGCTACAAAGCAGGGCAATATTCCAGTACAGGTTTTACTCATGCTACATATCAGAGGTTATAATGTCTCCTTACTTCTATTGAATACCGCCTCAGTTATAATTTGAAGGTTGCATTTGTATTCTGAAGTCAGGCTCAGGTGACTATCTAACATCCACTCCAATGGTCTGAGCAATTGCTTTTAAGGTATGAATAGCCTTCCCTGGATAAACGTCCATGTCCATACGTTAAGTATTTACATTCCACATATGCATTAGTAAATCTTAGTTCGAGTTCTTGAAATAAATGTTAAAACTATTAAGAACAATATGATTTCTTGCACCTTCCTCTGGAGTATCTAGCACTAGACACTGTTAAAACTTACTCTAACCTGAATGGCCCTCAGGTCTGATCCAGTATGGCAATTCCAACAAGCTTTTATTAATCTACATTCTGTATTTTTTTTACTTCTGCTAAGCTCTCAAATGCAGTGAGACCATTAATTTTTGTAACTTAAACACCACTGAGGTTTGTGAAAACCAATTCCTTCTACGAGGTTTGAGTCAACCTACAGCTTACTTTACTGTCTTCTTCCACATTACTCACTATGTCTTCATCACTCATGTGTTGCTGACTGATCTTACGGTGTCATCTTTCCACTGGCTAGGAAGAAAGCAGCTGATGCAGGGTAAGGTGTCAGGAATGTGTGCCTGCCCCTGACTCCATGGAGGTCACCAGTGCCCACATGGAGCGGTGGCTGTCCCAAACATTACTGCAACAAAATGTGCTATTCAGTTCCTTGTATTATTCCACGAGGAATCAAATTCCCTCTACAAAATATCTTGTAGATTCAGACTATGATGACAATAAACACCAGAATTAGTTAATTACATCCCAGTGCTTGGGACTAGGGACAGTTCTGGTCCATTTGTGAACCTGCCTTGTTTACTGCTGCCCTGCAAATGTTTACTGGATAGTATGCTGCCCATGAAGACATGAAATCAGTCAGCAGAGTCAGACAAACTCAACGTAACGTAAGTAAACACAGTCATGAGACAGTATTTGGAAGTGATAATCATTGGAGCCTGGCCCATATTCCAAATGGAAATAAACCTTTTATATGGGACTCAGGCTGGATTTATATCAAAGACAAGCCTAGAGTCCCTCCCAGTGCGCCACTCGTGACAGCCTCTTGCTAGGAATGCTCCAGCCGTTACTCCCAGGGATGAAGAGCACATCCCCCCTCCCCAGTGCAGTATTTCATATTCTGCTAGACAGCAGCACTTAGCTCAGCTTTGCTTCTCTGTTTCACTGTGGAGCATTTCCTAATAAAACCAGACTGGGTCATTTTTAGAGCAACAGACAGACAAGTTGCAGGTCAGAGGCTATGGTTAGAGGATATAGAATATGAACCAGGAGCAGTGGCAAAAAGAGGTGGATCTGAAAACCTAGAAGAAACACTGTTTGGAAGGCCAATGTGTTCAGACAAGAGGTTTCATTTAAAGTCTTCCAGTGAATTAAATTCAAAGATTGCCAGATTTGCTGGAGAGCAAAGCTAGACAGATACATGACCACTGCAGCTTGCTTCCTTAAGCTCCACTTTAAATATCAGACAGGACTCTAAAAAGAAAGGGCCACAGTAGCTCTTGCCACTTAGCCTGCTACAGAAGGTATTGCGAGCTTACCCAGCATATATCAGGCCAGCTCCTTGCACTGATGTGTGTGGCTTCCACCTCCCTTTTTAATAAAATATCTATAATTTATTTTTTTCCCTTTTGGGGCTAGTCTACAGGAAAAAAGGGTCAGTCCACTTCTCTGTGTTGGAGGATTCATTCCTACTCCTATTCTTTCTGAGAACGTTGCCTGTAAAATATGGCAAGTAAAATTCCAGAGACAGGCAATATGCATAAAGCATCCTCAAAATCAGAAACAAAAAAAAGATAGTTTGGAAGGGATTTGCTGATTTATCTGTCGTTCCATCACACTTAAACAAACAAAAACCCAAAACAAAACTCACATACAAACCTAGTTCCCTGTATTTTTAAACAGCAGAATACTCTTTTGTAAAAGCATCATTCCACTGCATTACTAGTGAAAAGTCAGAGGGCAAAGAATGCTAAGGCCACACATTCACCATTGCTTCATACAACAGTTAGAAGAACGCTGCACTTTCGTTCTCCCTATATCCCAAACACTCCCAACTTTAAATTAATGGACTTGATTAATCTTTGTTTTAAACCTTTTTAAACCGTCTCCAACAAAGAAAGCAAATCCATTGTGGGTAACTGGCTCTTGTGTGTCCTACTGCCAGATGGTGAGGCATGAAGGTAATGGATAATACTCCTCATTCCTGAATATGAAAACACAAGTGGAATGCAAAGAGCAGAACCTTTTTAGAAATTTTAGACCTTCTCTCTTTGCGTCCTTCTCAGCAGCGCTATAATATATTGGGTCAATGGATGACGAATACCATGTAGACAAATTGAGAAATTATAAGAAGGAATCCATCAGTGCTTTAAGCTGTTGCAAGTACTGAAAATTGTTTCAGTCAAGAACTTAACATGGAAAAATTTAGATTTGCCCCCACTGGATGCCATAGTGTGCAGAATGCTCTGGCACTAGCAATATCCTGACTCTCACCATCCAGACAATTTTAGTTATTTTTCGGTTAACCAATCAGCTATTTGACACGGCTGTGCAGAGCACTCTGCTCTTGTGATTCAGTGCTTACCCTGGGTAGGCAGGGATGGCTGTGGGAGGTACCGCCCGGACTGCCCCATACACTGTCCTTCCTCGGCCCCTCAGATGGGCTCCCCGAAATGCGGCTGCTGTGGTGGCTGCAGTTGGATAGGGGAAGCCTGGAACTGTAAAGACAGACAAGGTGGAGGGTGAAAAGGATCCGAGCTCCTGCCCAGAGAACAACCGTCTGCTTCAAACAGTGACACAATAGCTCCACAGCGGTGGGACATTTTGCATCAATCCTGCAGAGGGGCATGCTTATAACCCAGCAAGCATCCGATACATACTTCCTGCTACACCATGGCCTTTGGGGGAAGAGGGGTTGCAGAGAGGTTTGGCATGCAAGAGGTTAATGCTTTGGCATGCCTCACCCACCACAAACAGGGTACAAATCCCCCCGCCTTCTGACACCGCCATGCAGCCTGGTTAGAGTCCGAGAAGCGCAGAGAGTTACTATCAATATAGCAGGCGGCTCTTCCAAAACTGCAGAGGCTCTTTAAAATAATTTGCCAAGAGGCCCTTAAAGTCAACCAACTTACATCAGTCTCTTCCCTCCTTTCCCCTCCCACTCTTTGCCACCCAATCCTCTGTATGTTCATTTTAAAGCCTGAAAGACAAGATAGCCCATATAACAGCAGCAGAAATTTCCCATAAAGTGCCAGTTTACTGAGAGCCCACCTTCGTTTAACAAGCGCGACCAATATCTGGCTCCATGTATAGTGGGGCCTGCTTTATTACGCTTTACACTGGAGTAAACTGGCTCATGATGAAATGATGTAAAACCTCAGAGGCATCTGCAAACATGTAATAAACAGATACCAAGAGGAAAGGCGTCCCAGGGCGCAAACCCAACCCAACATGCGTCCAGGTGCATGCCACTGGGGGCCCTGCAGACTCGCGGTTTAGCAGCTTGTATAATATGTACTTTAGGGATTTGTCTGTTTGGTTTCTTTGATTTCAAAAGAGGGAGGGGGGCAAGGGAATGGCCTATTCCTCACACACACCCTCCCCTTGTTCTGCAGCCTCCTCATCACTCAGAAAGACCCATTCACCAGTACAGAAACACACTGCAGATGAACAAGTTACAGCCACTGCACAGTATACTTTGGCTCAAGGTAAACTCATTCCCAGCGAGACCCATCCTTTCAAGTATATATTATACAGACTGGAGAGAAGAAGGGTAACAGGTCATCATTAACTCAAGCACAGTAACAATACAGGGGCCAATGGGGGCTACTTACTGATTAAAGGAATGTAAGTGTTAATACCCCCCCTTCCTGACAGGGGCACTGCGGCGTCATTGCCCAGCGAGACATCTGCTTGAAAGCTGGACGCTGATTTAATTTTAAAAAGAAAAAAAACAAAACAAAAAACAAAAACAAAATGTAAAAAGGTTATAAAGAAACAGCAGATTGAGAACATAAACAAACACCACTGCAGTTAAACGGCAGAAGTGGAAGTGTCTACTTAAGCTCTACCTGCATATAACTCAGGGCCGTACACCGCTCCAACCACAGGACTCAACTTCCAACCTGAAACAACAAAGACTGCAGTGAATGCCAAAATCTACACCAAGAGAAGGAGTGGGCAGCGTGGGTACAGGGAACAGTCTTTTGCCTGCGCCCCAGCTTCACATGCACAGCTCTTTCCAATTTCAGCTTTGCCTCAATCCCCCTTGGTGTAGATGGAGGCCAACTGCCTTTTTCTAATGTCAGGTTCTAGGTATAGGTCGCTGTATCAGAGGGAACAGCAAAACATCAGCTGATCTGCAGCACGGCAGAGGCGCTGCTGAGGGAATGCCAACTACCTTATATGCATATTTGCCACGAGCACCGTACGACCCTGCGTTCCCTGCATGAACCTTGCTGCCAGCTCTTCCAGCTCCTCCCTGCTTTCACCGGGAACGCTGACGGATCCAAAACCTCTCTAAGGCCACTGGCCTGGACTGTCATCCCAGGCAAGTCAATTTATAAACTTAAATTCTCAAAACACCCTTCTGTCTTATTTGCTAGAGATCTGCTAAAAAGCAACAGTGTCTGAATTTCCTCACTAACTGAATTACACGACTATGGTGCAGAAAAGCAATTCAGTCTATTCAGCTCACATTTTCTCCTCTCCGTGTTATTTTAGTATTTCCTGTCTACTTTATGCTGCTTTTCAGGTGAAAGCCTTCCCAGAGAATTGATTTCAGTATCACCTGGATAATTGGCAAGAACTGCAAATCATCAACATAAAACCTACAAGAGAATAGTGCTTAAAGAAGTCATCGCTGGGATATGAGGAGGAACACACTTCATAGTCAGATCGAGAAACGTATCTATCGCACCCCCCACCTTTCTATCTGGGGAGAGAAGCAAGGGGTGCAAAGCTAGCATCATGATCTAGGCTGGCTTCCACAAAGCATTCCTTTCAGGAAAGATCTCAGCTGTTCAGCTAGCAATCACACAGGTATATTTATTTAAATAAATCCATACCCTTCCTCTGTCTTGGAGTCCTGATGCACTTACTGTGCTTTAACACCTCTAACCAGCCTAGAAACCACACGAACAACTTTGTGAACTGCAGCCCACCACCCCTTCGTCTGCTGGCAGAGTATCAATGAGAGATGCAATGCACGCTCCCTCCGCAAGACTGGGCATGCTGCCACTGTGCTGCCCACCTTGATGGCAAAATACTTGAGTGAGTGGTGGCAATGAGAGAACTGGGATCAACCCTCAAATTTAACAACAGTCATACGACCGCTCATCAGTATGCCTTAAGCCTGGCCTAATACTAAATACCTTTGCGTAGCTTTAAAGCTGGCTATAAATTGCTGGCTGCGAAAGCAAAATATTCCTGCCCGTTATCAGGGTTTCACAAGTAAGCCAAGTTTCGTTACCAAATAGTCATATGCATTTTCTGCCCTTGTTTTCAGGACAACATAACATGGCTGCAGTGCCTTTTACTACAAAACCTCCTGGTTCCTTTCAGACACCGAGACTCAGAATCCCAGCCTTTCTGCCTGCCCGTTTCCCCAATTCTGTAACCAAAAAAAGATTTATTTGCCAAGAGCCACACAACAAGTCAGTAGCAGAGCCACAAATAAAATTCGTATCTTCTGACTTCCAAGTCTTACATTGTAATCAAAACAGATTCTCACACTAGCAGCTACCTATATGCAGCTTCCTGCCCTGTTGAAGCTGTTTGGGAACATTTTCAGACCAAAAATAATTTTTCTGCCTGTTTCAGGACAAAGACTCAGATTCAAAATCTGTATCAAAGCAGCATTCAGTTCTGTCAGGAGAAGAACGACTTTTTATGCTATATATGCCTATGCAATAAAATTACTGCACAGACAGAAGAACCAAGATATCCTGATGAAACAGGATTCTTCATTACCCAAACAACTTGGTCTTTCTCTATTCAGGTTCACTGGAAAATGACTGAACACAGGCGCAGCCTGTAACAAAAAGTGAGCAAACAAGCAGCGCAATGCCTCTGTTTTCCCGGCTGCTTGGGGACAGCTCTATTTTTACAGTTAGAACCTAAACTGAGATATATCCAATTATGTATCCTAAGTTATGCTTCTGCATTCATATTTAGGTATCTACGTGATGGCAATGAGACTCAGGAGTACTGTACAGCATCAGCTTGCAGTAGTGGCAGGAAACCCATCGGTCCTTGGCTTCTTTTCCTAGCTTGGCCACACTGGGCATGTCACTACTCCTCTGTCCCCACTTCTCTATCTGTAACATGGTATCCCTCCATAAATGCTTAGGAATTATACTGAAGAATAACGCTATAAATTAGGGTTTGTGGGGTTTTTGTTGGTTTCTTCTGGTTGGGTTTTTTTTTAGTCCTGAGGAGAGGCTTTTCCCTCACCAGGAAGCTTTTGTCTTTCTTCAAACCTTTCAGCTCATCATTAGTACAGTCTCTCTTACCATTTGCGTAAGGTGTGACCATCTTCTTATTGGTCATCACTCGCGCTGTGGCGTTGTTAACCTAAAAGTAAGAAAGGGGAGGGGGAGGAGAGGGAAGGAAGCATAGGACATTAGGGAAAACGATGGAAAACTCTCAGATACCACACACGCACACACACACTATACTTCTCTGAGCAAAAAAAAATTGAACAACTAATTTTACAAGAATGCAATCTTTAAATTACTTTTAACAGTTGCCATTTAATTATAAAAGTTACAGCTAAACGTGGCACTTTAAAATTATGCATTAAACAAAAGGCCAACCAGAGTAAAGTGCAGATTCTCCACCACCCTGCCACCCCTTGGTGCGTGCTTATTTTCAGCTCATTGATCGAAAGGGCAAAACTTTGGAGGTTTTGTCCAGGTTCTGTTTGAGAGGCAGTGATAATTTCTGCAGCCCAGGGCAGGGGAACTGAACCAGGTGATGCACAAGCCGATTTGTTTCTCAAGCTCACCGTTGGCATTGGGGCCCAGCAGGTTGCTGGCAGGCGTACTTTTCAGATAGAAAAAGGTAGCCTGGAGTCCATCAGCTTTAGATTTGAACTCCCAAGGCTCGAGATTTCTGGAACACCACCAAGCATTTGGACAGTCTATATTCACCGATTTCTTCCCCATCGTTTTCAAATCTTTTTCCAGATTATTTTTTCCTTGTCACAAATCTCATGGATCAAAAAGAAGAAATACGTAGCAGTAGACCTGGGTCTTTTTTTTGTTTTATTGTGCCCTCCACCCTCTTTACAGAGCTCTGCATAGTTCGAAGCGGTTTGATTGCTCAAGCAAGTGGGGTGTTACCACAGAGATGGTGCTGATAAAGAAAAGATGGACCAGTTTGGAAGCCAAGTTACTGCAGCCCCGTGTCAGACAGCCTCAAAGTTCTTGCAAGGAGGGTGAAGTCTTTATACAGCATCAGTAATTTATCAAAACCCATGCCAAATGAGAATTGAGGCCAGGGTGAAGAAGAGAAAAAAAAAAAGGAGATAAAAATAAAAGCTGCCTTGGGCCCTTGAGACTTATGGATGGTGAGCGTACGCAGGGTGGAGTAATTTATCAAAACCCATGCCAAATGAGAATTGAGGCCAGGGTGAAGAAGAGAAAAAAAAAAAAAAGGAGAAAAAATAAAAGCTGCCTTGGGCCCTTGAGACTTATGGATGGTGAGCGTACGCAGGGTGGGGAGTCTGGAGCTACATTTACTCTAGTTTCAGCCCCAAAACAATAGAAACATTACACATTTAAAAAGAAAGAATGGGAAACAACAATGATGAGACTGAGAGCATGCAGTTAAACACACACAGATAAAAGAAAGAAAAAAAACAACACAATTGATTCAGAGGGTGGGGAGGGGAGGAGGGAGGAGATAGGGTCTCACAGACAATCATTAAGATGGAGCGAGTGCCTGAAATCAGCTGCTACAGCAAAGTGCAACACAAGCACTTAAAGGAAAAATTGCCAGAACCGATCAGAAACCACCAGTCAGCAAAGAGACCAACAGCTGCATTTAACTTAGTAAAGAAATAAACCAGGGAGGGGGAGAGAGAGAGAAAGAAAAAGAGAGAAAACAAACAGTAACAGCTACAAACAGGTCTCAGAAAGAGAGAGCAGCAGAAAGAAGGGGCAGGAGAGAGAGAAGAGGAAATGGGTGCATTAATAAAAACCAGCCAAACTGGAGTTCAGTAACTCTGAGTAAGATGTGCAAGGGGAAATCACCATGAAGTCAGTAATCAAACAGCTCAGACTGCTACAAAACGATATGTACATCCAAAGTCCAGGCGGCATTACTCAACAGCATTGAAAATAAAAGGGGGAGAAGGGGGAAGGAGGTGGGTGGGGACAACAAGTCAAATCACATTTCGTAGTGTTAATGTGAGATGGCAGATGGATTTTTTTCTTTCTTATTTAATTTCGTTTTTTTGTAATTTTAAGAAAAATTAAAAAAAAAAGCTTCTTCTCTAGCGCTTTTGTTTCACTTACCGCCAACTCGTACCATCGCCAGCATTGTGTATAGTTACCATGGAAAGAGTGAGTCAAGTGAAGGGCCCTAAACGCTAAACCATTGAAAAGGGAAATAAAAAAAACAAAAAAAAGCAAAATATGCAGACATCTTACTCAAAAACGGCGGCTTTTTTGTTTTAATATTTGTACTTTTTGGTTTGTTGTTTGTTTTTGGTTTGTTTTTGGTTTTGTTTTTTTTTTTTAAAAGAAAGAGGGAGAGAAGGAAGACGCCAGTTAGCCTTCAACACAGTGGAACACCAAACTGGCCAACACCAGCCATGCCCGATATATGGCCATGTTGGCCAGCCAACATTAACCCTTCACTCCCCTGCGGTGAGAGCTAGAAACTTTAAGGATTAGCTTTCACCGAGCCGACTCTTGACCGTGGGCAGGTCAAGAAACCAGCGGTGTGTATAGCACAGCCCACTCAGGGCTTCTGCCCCGTGTCTCCCCTCCCCTCCCCACCACAGGCATCATCTCGCACTTGCGTGGAGGAGAACTGGCCTCGGAGAAAAGAGAGGATACTGGGTGGCCCCCTGCTTTCTTTTTTGGACACAGAGTTAGAAGTCGGACAGTACTCTTTCAGTTAGATTTGTTCAGGCCTGGTAACAGGAAATCGGAGCCTCGCAAACTGAAGCAAAGGAAAAATCAAGACAGCAGAAGGGCAAAAATTTGGAGTGGGTGGGAAAAAAACTTAATAAAAGAAGAAAGAAAAGAAAAAAATACCCAAAACAACAATAAAAATATTCCGTAAGGGGTTTAAACTTTTATACATTTCAGTGCAGGGAGGTGAAGGACACAGACACAAACACACACGCACACACGAGACTGGGATCCAAATGTGAAATAAGTGAGGCAAGACACAAAAAGAAATCAAAAGAATAAATATAAAGAAGAAATTGAATTACTGAAGACATGCACCTCGATTTTACGGCCCTCTACCACGGTGCCGTGTAATTTCTCCCTGGCCCTGTCTGCATCAGCACTATTCTCGAAAGTTACGAACCCGAATCCCTGCATGCAGCGGGAGAAGGGGGGAAAACATGCACATCGTTATATATTGAAATACTGATCTCTAGGTAAATAGAGAAAAAATATCACAGTATGAAATCGACATCAGCACAACTCAGCAATAACCTCCTAGAGTCACATTGTTGGTTCATGCATGTTTCATAAATGAAAGAAATTAAATTCGATAAAATAAAGGATCTGTAATTATAATAAGAATAATAAGAGTAATTAAAAAAAAGAAAACATAAAAGCAATTGAGGCCAGACCAAAAAAGAAGTACAAAGTTACTCGAGACAATTTTTTTGTTGTTGTTTGGTTTGTTTGTTTGTTTAAAAACACTAAACCCTGCTCCGACATAGGCGAGCTGGTCAAGCCCAAGTGGGGCTTCTCTCCCCTTTGCTAATTAACACGCATGCTTTTCAGGACCCCCCCGCCCACCCCATACACAGTACAGGACATCAACACTGAGCAGCACTTCGTTCTCTTGAGAAACTGCTACAAGAGCGAGCAGCGATCTGAGTTCACGCCTGGCACCAGGAATTCTGCGAAGCTTTGGGCAAATCAAACACTGAACCTTGCTTTTCCCACCTGTAAAATGGAGACAATAATAATTACCTACCTTAGAAAACTGTTGAGAGGAAGGGCTGTTTGTAAAGCATCCCTTGTAAGCTCTTCGGGGCACAGCTCATGTCTACTCCTATGCCTGTAACTTCCCTAATAACGCATGGGGCCCTGAAAGTAAGCAGGGCTTCTAGGTGGCACCATCAAATAAACATTACTTAACATGAAGATTTAGTTTCACATATTCTAGTTTCAAAATTTTCCTATCTATGAGTACTGTGTTGGACTTGAGTGTAAATCCAAACACCTAAATACTGATTCATCAGTAAAGGCAGGTTTTGTCTGACACTGCTGACCCACTGCTACCTCCCTCCCACCCTGCTACCCATCTTACTTGGCTTTGTTCTGAGATGGCAACCTCTGCGCCGTGGATCGCAACAAATCTCTGCCTAGTTAGACCATGAGGTTTGAGGAAAAATTGACATGCCCTGCTTGGAGCAACCACAAAGGCTAGAAGACTACTAAAATGTCCCTTTAGTTAGATGAATTTAGGTTTACCGCATCCATGAAGGCACATGCAACACGCCTGTCCTACATGCTCATGCTGCTGCCAACTCATGCAGTCACGTAACAGGGCAGGGTAAGAGATCATGCTTCCTTCCACGGAGATGAGTGCACTGACATTAAAACAGAGCCAACGTGACTAAGTGAATTAGGATTTTAACTAGTAACAAATGGTATCTTACTACAGACAACTGTGATGAGATATTCTTCATGCCATTACAGAGAGTGGGGCCAAACAAACAAACTTCGTTGCATTCTGCTTTTAGGGTATCTTAATAACAGGAGTAACTGGCTCCTGCGGCTTGGTATAAAGCAAATACTGGTTTAATGCACAGAAAGTAATCTCTGCTGGCTCTGATACCCTCAAGAGCAGGAACAAAGCTTGCATTCGATGCAATGGAAATGCCTGATATTAACTGGAGAGTGAGGTGATGTGAGTGATCTACAGCTATGCCTTGTCAGGGAAATGACATGCTAGCCTCATGGCCCGCTCCGTGCAGCTCGGGGTCGGTATGTATGGACTGGACACCCTCCCCCCCCCCCAAAAAAAAAAAAACATCTTAATTTCTAAGCACTGTTAGCAACAGGACACAAGCAAGCCATCATTCTTCAAGTGCTTTTTAAAGGTCTTTACAATACTAATCTTAAAAAGCCCAAGCCGTTTGCACATGCTGACCTTTATCACCCACAGCTAGGTTTCCAGCACAGAATAGCTACACATTTGTAAAATGCAGGGGTTTGGGGGTTTTTTGTTTTGGTTTTTTTCTTTTTTTTCCCTGAACAGCAATAACAAAAGAACTTAGCCAAGTACTGCAATGTTGAGATCAACGAGAGCGCTCCTTTGGGCCCCAACCCAGTAATCTAAAGCTTCAGATAATTTCATTTCTCCAGCTATAAATAAAAAGCTATATAAATAACAAACTGATGCCTTTTTCAGAACAGCATAAAAGTTTTCTGTTTAAATGAATTAAAATTGGAGCTACAAGACATCAGGGCTAATAAAACAGCTCAACCACATATAACTCTCAAATATGTTGCAGGAAACCAGGGGGGAAGCGGGGGGTGTAATAGCAAAGCTGATTATGAAGGGACAGGGTATCCTGTCTGCTTCAAAGAACTCCTACAGGGAAAGGCAAGACTGAGAAATAGAGCAACACCTTTCCCTCTGGTTCTATATAATGGGGAAAAAGCATCTTTAAAAGGTTGGGGGAGGAGCAGAGGTAAAGACTGCAATAGGAATCTCTATTTCCCTCTTCTCTTTTTACATTAAAATTTGTTTGTTCTAGACAAGCCTGTGGAGACTGAATGAAATTTATGTCTTCAGTGATGATGCAAACTGAAAGCTGGAGAGCAGAGGGAAGGTAATTTTTTAGACATTAATCTGTGCAGGCTAGAACCAAACTAAGACTACTTTAATTCACATTTGTTTGCAATTAGTGAAGTCTGTATGGGATTTTAAAAGGCACATGATCATTAAATATCTTTAAACTGATTAGGAATTTTCACTATTTTTAGTAAGTTATCTCAAGGTAGGGTACAATCCACATGCAGACTATATGAAAATAATTAACAACGTGAATTAAAACAGAATTAATCTGATTCTGAACAACATAACTAATTAATGACAATTTTTGTTTTATTGACAGATCAGTCCTTAGCTCGTGCAACTCTTTGTTGAGAACCATTTAATGTCAATGCTAAATTAACGCTTTTCATAGTTGACTATGGCAGAGTCAGTATTTGTGCCCCCTTGGTTTGTCTTCTTAATGCATCTCTTAGACATTAAAATTTTCATCAGGAAAAATAGGTGAGCCACGCTTGACATTTTTGTTATTTCTAAGTTTAAAAACTAGCAATTACATATACATATTTTTGATGTGGGAGAGAAAAAAAGCACACACATATAATTTTAATTCCTTCTCACAGATGACCTGTAAAGAATAGGGATTAATTTGTACCTAAATACATATAAAACAAACAATTCTCAGTTTTCCCTCCCAAGGTTGTCTTGCCCTTAAAAAAAAAAAAAGGAAAAAAAGGAAAAAAAAAAAAAGAGGTGGCAGATGTTCAGTATTTACTAGCTTAGCTTTATAGCAGGTACTGGTTTGCTCCATAGTAGTAGGTATGGAGCCAGAGGAAGGGAAGATACAATCCTGGGTTAAAAAAAAGACTTAAGGTTTCTAAAATTTAGATTATACAAATAGCTTGGGTTTAATAAGGCTGTTTTGATAACAAGGCTGAAGTTTTCAACAATTCCTTTCCACCAGCAACTGCCAGGGACTTCTCCCAAGCAGAAAATAAGTTTAAGCTGCAGTGTACCCGGCGAACACTAAATAACCCCAGCAAACATTTTTAGGACTGGTGAGTAATTTGCAGTGCCAGACTAACCCCTTTTTACCCAAAGGTTTATTCAAAGGGCCTGAAGAGACCGAGTAACTGCCACCCTTTTAGTCTGGCCTCAGACTCTGCAATAAATAACAAGCAACATGATGAGCAGTGAAAAAAAATAATAAATGTATATATATAGTATTTGAACGTTTCCATCTCTGAAGAATGAGAAAGAAAATTTACCATGTAACCGTAAAGGGAGAAATCAAAAGCAGACGGTTCTCCTGGGTGTGGCCAGAACACAGAAATTAAACAAAACCAAAAAAAAGTAAAACAAAAAAAAAGAAAATAAAACCAAAGGAAACTAAACAGAGCCCTTTGAAATCCATGCATTGTTAACCCTTCATTTGTCACGGAGTTTAGACCAGTCACCTCAGCAGCAGCGTCTTTGCCTTGTACCACTGGAGCATGCAGCCAGCAACCGGCCTTGCCATCATCTGCTGCTGTGCTTGTTTTTAACCAAGTTTTTTCTCCCCCCCCACCCTTATTTCCATAATAAACAAACTTTTAGGAGCCTGAAAAAATGGCCAAGGAGACAGCAGTTTAGGCAACCTGTATCCAAGGCATTTGGAGAGAGTAGGAGGGTTTCAGCTATAATCCACCTGAGATGAGCAGGACTGAATGCACTGACAGAAACAGCATGAAATTCAGAAACACATTATTGAAGTTACACACACAAACGCACACACTAAATTGGTGAGGGAACTGGCGTAAACCAAGCTGCCACCATTTCAGCAGCTCTTCCAGCTCCTCCCTGCCCCCGTGCCGCACTTTGTGTGCATTAAGGCACATACGCAAAAAGCACCTGTCTGTGTACCTGTGCAATCTGGTGAACCAGGTGCAAGAATTAATCTGGCTAAAAAAACATAAATGTATCTTCAAAAAAAACCTGCAGGGCTATTTTTAAGCTGGATCATTTCCCCAGTCCAGCTTGTTGTGTTGCTCCACTGCCATTCCCTCCTGCAAAACCGAGGAGGAGGCAGAGGCTGGGAGTGAATGGCGGGAGCCTGGCCAGCACTGCTGCTCAGCGAGAGCTTGGGGCTTCAGAGCAGCTCCAGCCAGCTCGGGTCAGGGGCTTCACGGCCCCGCGTTGTCCCTGGTTGTGTGCTCCTCCTCCTCCCCTCGATCGATCGTGGATCTTACTGTGTGGTCTGTCAGTTCAACTAGCTAAACTGGCAGAGGACAAGCTCATTCCTCTCTCTCTCCCTGTTGCATCAGGTTTTTTTGCTAATTTAGCACCCTGGATTCAACTCCCTACACAGTGAAACAAACACTACTGGGAAGGCGCTCCCACAGGAGCAGTAAATCAGCTTATACTATCAAGCCATCAACTTCAGCCTTAAATAAATCAGTTCAGTGTATGGACTAATTTAACTCATTAGTTTAGTATCGCTGAGTTGAAGGCATAAAACTGTACTTCACTCAACTAGGATAAAGGGACACAGGTCATGCCTCCTTCATGCCACTGGCATTATAAAGGGATTTGATGACCTGAGAAAGCGACGCTGGTCTCTGGTACTTAATTTGTTATTAAACCTCTTTGTGTTAATAATACTATCTGTATTTCTGGCTCAACTGTATTTCTGGCTCAATTTTTTGTCTGAGCAAAAATTACAAAAATAGAATTAAAATGAAAACAAGACCTCTAATTTATTTTATTTAACAAGGGGTTGTATCTATTTCACTGAGCGGAAACTAAGTCCAGAACAAGAGTGGCTCAGCTCAAAGGGCCTAATCCATTCAAAGAAGAAATAAATGCACCTGCAAACATACAGTCTTTTAGGCAGTTATCAAAACCTAAATTCATATTCTTATCTTAACCTACAGTTAACTGCAAATATAAAAAAAACCCTAAGTGTTTCCTCACTTTTTAGTTAGCACAGGTTTACTTACAGAACTCCACTCACCAATAGATGCAATTTCTTTTTGAAGACAAGATGTAAGCTACTATACAACCAATTTTTTAATTAAATATGAAGCGCTTCTAGACACTTCAGTCCTATACAAGAACTTGGAGATCTGGGTCTCCCAAATGGAAGGCAGTGAGGGACATAAACTTATACTATCCTGAAACCACGCGCTTGCAATCTGCACTAATATGAACACTTACCATTTAAAAATCTAAAAAAAACCCAAAACAAAAAACCCCAAAACAAACAACAAAACAAACCAAAAACTCCCTCTCAGCCAAGATTTTGCTGTGTGCTTATGCACTCTTGGTCTCTGAATGTCATCGAGGGCACATCTTGGAATGCCACACGGTATGCAGCTGATGAGCAAAGAGCTTGGATTCCCTTCCCCTGCAGCTTTATGAATGCCACAGGGTACTCGTTACACAGGCAGACTGCATTAATTCTGCAAATATGTCCACTTGTTTGGTTCAGCACAACAGTGCCAAAATATGCATCTCCACTAACAAAAGGAGCAGGAATCCTTTCTCTCTTGACTTCCTCTGGAGGTGTTTTATTCACGGTTCAGTGAAGTGCATGATAAACTGCAACCATGAGCAGAATGCTATTTAAAGGCACTTATACAGGTCAGAACTAGAAATGTAATGGTAAACAGGACAAATGAAACAAACAGCTAGTTTCCTGGAAGCAAGCAAAATACCCCGAACACATCAAGGGAAGACTGATGTCATTCTATTAAGCAAGAATAAAAATTAAATTCAAGGGATGTTTAAAGTTTGTATCTTGTTTCTCATATGTAGCAAAGCAGCATCAGTATGAAGTTTACCAGGGCCCATATAATCCTACTAAACAGATTGAATCTGGGCAGAAATCGAGTTAGGAAACAAGAATTCACATTGCTTTGAGAGGAGAATCAGCAAAACTAATTATTAACTGCCTCCTACTCTGCTATGATACAGAAAGTCAACAAATAACATTTCCTAAGCCGAATGCAAGAACCTGAGGTGCGAGGTGGCTGCGAAGGACACATGCTGCTCTCTCTTTGGTCACCAAACTTCCTAAATATACAGAGATCCTGAAGATGCAGCCAGTTTGATTAGTTCCCCCAGGCTGTCGAAGAAAACTGCCTGGTCATCTCAGGTGGATTCAAAAGGAAGAATGCAACCCACACGCTTCCTCCAGTCCCTCCTACCAACCAGCACTAGAGCGATCCCAGCAGAGATCTCCTGCCACAGCTTGGCAGGGACAAAGCGCTGCTCAACCCCACCGTACACTGGGCGGGGACGAACCCAGGGCACTTTGGGGTTTACCACTGTACCTTTTAAATATTTACAAAACATATACACAAAACTACAACCCTTAGGAACCCAGGGAAGGGAAGGGAGCATTGAGAACACAGCACAAGGCAGGCAGCAGGAGCATCTGCTTTCGGATTCCCAAGAGAGAGGAAGAGGAGAAGAAGAGAGAGAGGTTTCATATCATTAGATTAGAATGGAAACCACAGGGCAGGAAAATGCATTCAGATTTTTTTTTTTTCCTTAAGGTGGAGGAAGAACCCAAGAGTGAGTGAGTGGCCTCCAGAAAGATCCATTTCCTTTGCTTCACCATCAGATCACCAAACTGTTGTTTTTCCATTATTATGTGAATACCAGGTGCTTCGTGCAGCTACACCCCACTCAAACACTGGGGCCTCCCATTTTCATGCTAAGCAGGAATAATCTTGCATTCTTTTTAAAACAGGAATTATTTTGGGTAGAGAAGGATGCAAAGATACCACAAAATTACTCTTTGGGTGTTTTCTCATTCTGTTCAGATTCTGCCCGATCCCTCATACAGGCTCTCAGTTTTGCAACTGCTTTTTGCTGTAAGATGACAAAAAAGCAGTAGAAAACTGCATGGTCAAGGACTGGAAGAACATCTCTTTGGATCACTTTCTTTTTTCATACATTTATTAAGTGTTCAGGATAAAATTTGTCAAGGAACTCTTCAGCAATAATTTTTGTTTTAACTGAAAACCAGAAGCCTTGGGCTTTAACAAGTGCACAAAAAGATACTTTTCATAGTCATAAATCTTCACAGAAAGCCTCCAACATTAGTGTTGCCTAGAAGGGAAAGGGCAGCCGTTGGCGTTTAATACAGGGCTGTATGGATGGAAGAGAGAGAGTAAAGTTCATGTGTGGAGAGAAAAACACTGTTCTGGAAAGCACAGGCAGTGGGGAACGAAGGATAGGGCTCACCACTTTGCCAGGCCAGTTTTGTTTTGTTTTTTTTCTTTCTTTTGCAATTACATCCAAACAAGTAGGGATTTGATAGAGGCCAGAGGCTATTCCCAAAGCCAAACAGAAATGACTAAAATCAAGACTAATTCACAGATAGCTCTGGCTTATAAGTATCAGAAGAACAGCAGAGAGCAGAATAACTATTTATAAACTCAGCATAGCTGATTGTTTTGGTAAAGCATATAGATTTTTATCCACAAAGGGAAATAAAACTCTAACTAAGCCATATAGACATTTACTTGTTCAGGACTGTCTTACTAAAAAAAAAACAAAACACCCCAACCAAAAAAACCATGGTATTAAGCACAAAGGATGGGGAAAGGGCTAATACTCATTTCTTTCGTATACAGATCAACTGCTTTCTGGTTTCCAGCTAATACAGAGACTGAAGAATTTCAGAATGCATCTTGGGCAACATGGGTGGAAATTTGCAGAGGGCTCTGAACATGAACATACCCTGGAATATATGTTGAAGCAAAGAGGCCACCTTAAGACTGTGAACCTCAAATCCAAGCGAAAGGCATAGACTCTAAACCAAAACTGCTTAGCTGAATTGCAACTTCAAAATCTCTTGTGTGCATGCACACATGTGTGCACACGTGTGTGGGGGGAGGAGGGAAATTTTGTTTTAATTGAAAATGGGAATCTTAGCATTGATTAAGTCAAGCAGAGTATAGACATGCACTGTGCAAGCTTCCCCCATAGAGCTTTGGCAATGCACCTCGCTCCTGACCTGCAAAACTCCCTGCTATTCCAGTGCTGAACCTCCTGGGCAGAGAGAGAATCACATCAATTTGTCATTGTGGTGATACTGGTTATGTGATGAGAACCAATTGCCAATTAGGACAAAGATCACTGAATCTCTCTGCAGCTGACCTGAGCAACATTTGAAATCTCATCTCCAGAGAAATAAGTTACCATTAACCCTCAACAAAACCTCCCTCTTAATATATCTGTACGATGAAAATAGGTGTGTGAATGCAAATTCAGCGGGGAGAGGTCCACACGGGGCAGGGCAAGAGGAATGAGGATGCTTATATTAAGCATCAAATATCTCAAACATGAAAGGTCAGTATCTCAGAAGTGCCAAGTAAGTCCGCAAAATAGAGTAAATAAAATCCTTTCACATATGAGATATGACGGTTTTTCTATAGAAGTATTTTAATGCAACAAAAATGTGGTTGGGGGGGTGGGTGGGTTAGGCTTTGTTCTTACAGTCCCCCATCACACAAAGCTGTTTTACCTAATTCTGCCTTCCCCACAGGGCACCCATTGCTAGTGCAATGCAAATGGGCTGGTATGAAAGCTCGAGTGACTGACTCCCTGTGTGTTCAAAACGCTGGGGAACCTGATCCCACATTAGAGGCAGGAGTGTCTAGGAGCATTTGTACATGCTGCCCAGAAATGACCATGCTCAGAGTCTGGAGTCAGAGGGACAGAAGACAGCCCCCAAAATAGCTTTTCCCTTCCCCCATCACACTAATTCCTGCTGATCTCTACAGAGTATATTCTCTAGGCAATGAACTGCCTTTTACTCTGGAATCAAAACAAGAGAAGCAGGTACAGAAACAGGACTTACCTTGGAGCCACGCTCATTAAAGATTATCTCTACATCAAGGATTTTGCCAAATTGCTGCAGAGAGACAAGGGGAAAAAAAGATTTATTTTTGGCAATCCATTTTTCCTACCTTTTAGGAGCTGGCTTAGTGCAAGAAGGGAGGTGAGATATTTCCATTTCTAGCATACAGGCAAAGGCATAAAATCCCAGTGACGTGACCCAGTTCTCTCAGGTTAGGACATACGGATCCTCTTGGTCACAGACCCCAGGTTTTCTCACAAAAGTCTAAAGGAAGAAAAACAATCTCCCAAAGAGTTTTAGAGATTTGAGGTGGCTTTTCTTTTCCCCCTTTTAATCTAAACAATTCTTTCTTCCCTCATTCTACTATTTCATCTAAGACATGGTTACATGATTTCATCTCAGACATCTAACAACATTTCTCAAATGTAATTCAGCATTTCATCTTCCTCCTGAAGTGGCTATCACAAAGAGAAACTTAACAGTGATGATGTTTCTCTGAAGGGGACAGTCACATAAGACTTTCCTCCCCCTTTTTACTTTCCAAAACTCCAAGCCTTCAAAAGAATCGCTGGCAGATTCAGAAACCATGAAAATGGCCAACCCCCAACAGTTTGTTTTTCAGAAAAATATCATTCAACTTCAACCTGTGACATACAGCAGGCTGTCGATAACCCACGCAAGTTTATCATGTATGATACAATTCTGACCTTTGCCTCAGCCTGGAGACCCCAAGGAGAGCAGGGCCCCACTACTCTGCACTGTTTCAACAACTGGTTCCAAAGAGCTCCCTACTTAGCACAGAGCAAAAATGGGAAACGAGAGCTACAAGCTAGAAAGGAGATTTGCCACACTCTGTGGAACCATATATGGATCACATCCTTCACCTTGGAACATATTAAAATATTTTTATTGAACTGGCCAGATTCAAACCAGTAACCTATAGGTAAAAGCATCACCACTTCAACAGCGCCCCGCAATACTCTGCCCTCTAGAAGTGTCAATGTTGTATTTCCAAACCGGAGGTCTGCTCTCCAGAAAGACAGGTCTAAGATCTCATTTTCAGGAGCATATATACAGAGCAGTCTTCATTCTAGAGATGCATATTGCGCTCAGACAGATGCTGTATCTGAGCATTTTTCTTACCCCATTGTTTACAAAAGCTTCTGTCAACATGGTTTTGATCTCACTGCTTGCAGAAGATTTAAAGTTGGTAGCAAATGAAGGAAGGGTCAAAAAGAGAAGAAAGGATAGTTTCACAGTTTGGGAAGATGATGAACACAGCCTCCGGGCACTGGGACACTCTCCACTTTGCCACGGTGCTCTTAATGTAGTACTTGCCTTTTTTTTTTAATTAACATTTCCATTCGAAGTCAAATGGGTATAACACTTGTTTTGTGGATGCCCTGCCTGAAAGACTTGCGGCCAGATTTGCAAACATGGAACATTTACAACAGTGAGCCATGATGACTGAGGAGAAGCTCTGAATATGTAAAGCAATAAAAAGCTATTAAGTCCCTTGAACAAGTATTCCACAACTGCCTTTAAGCAAACAAAATGATTCCAACAATTTTAGCTATAGTTTCTGTCTGCTTCCATTCTCCGTTCTTAAAAAGGAGATAGTTGTATTCTTTTACAAATATTGGTTCACAGATGTTGTTTTTACTGTTCTATTGTTTAAGGACAATACTTGATCTTCTATTCATCCCGAGAACAATTGAATTCACAACATCCCACGTTACATGAAGTTTGAATAATGCTAATGTAAACATGCATCTTCCTTGAAACCTCAACATCTCAACAGTTTAGGCTAGATCCATGCTGGATCCTCTTTTGACCACTGCTGTGCCAATCACAGCTAAAATACATTTTCTATTTCTATCCCACACTTGCTGTGGGCTTGTCTATAAAGGAGATTAGCCGTTGATTGCTTTTTGTTGTCTTTGTTGCATATGGCTTGGGCACTGCCATGAAAGAAATCAGTCATGATTGCTTTCTTGGTAGACTATTTCAGTGTTGTTACACGACAGGGGCTGAACCAATTTAACAGCTTGCGGCTGCTGAAGGGCTGTCCCTGCTCCCTTGTCCTTCCTTGTCTGGTCTTACCAGCTTCCTAAAGCTGGCCCCAGTTTTCATTCTCACCTGTAGATAAACTGAGATAGCTCACCAATCTTGCAAAAAGCTAGCCCAACAAAAGGAATAAATACAAAGGTATTGACGATTTACTGAAGTGGCTCAAAGGGTCAGGTGAGCATTAGGGCTCTGAGAAGCAAAAGGGAGTGGGAAAGCAGCACACCCTGCCCAAAAGCAGGCTCTGTCCCTGCCAGATCAGCTCAGCTGCCTAGCCTTGCCACACACACTGAAACAGCCAGGCTCTCAATAAATGCAAATGCCAAAATTATTTTCAGAATCTTCAAAGCCATCAAAAAGCACTATTTTCTACCTCATTAGAATCATCTTGAAAGAGAACAAACTGTGCAGCTTCTAGTGTACAATTATGCCATGCCATCTTCCCCTTTCTCCACACCCAGCTGGGCCTGGATCCTCAGGTATTACTGCCAGCCCCGTTCGGCTAAGCTCACTGCGCAGGGTTTCCACACCAACAGGAAATCCTGTCTTGCGTGTTTAATTTCTTGTGGCTGACAAAAAGCTGGCAGTAACGCTGAATGCAAGTGGTCTGACCTAGCTCCGTGAGACGTGGCAGGGCTGCCTTCCCTGCCCTGTAGATGATGGAGGTACGTCGCTTCCTAGATGACAGAATTAAGATCACCAAATCCTGCGGTTGCAGCGAGCACAGGCTTGATGTCTACTGCAATGGGCTACATCCACCCTTGCAAACTGCCCCAGTCTCTTTTCTACCTAGGAGTTGTGGGTGTTTGAAGAGGCAGGAGGTAAGGACCCACTTGGGAGAGAAGGAGCAGAGACAACAGGGGCTAACTGCTGAACTGAGGTTTGCTGATGAGGGGTTTCCTGCCCCATGAAATTCCCTGGAAGAAAGCAGCACGGCTGCGAGGCAGGAGGATGTGCACTGGGCTCTTCAAGACTCTGCTGCAGCCATTGCCACAGCTGCTCTGACAGCTCCTAACACCATGGCTCTTGTCCTCACTGCTGCAATGGTTACAGCAGGTCCAGCACTGGAGGCACTTTTTTTTTTTGGTAGAGTGCCAGAATTTTCCTGAAGAATGAAAGCAGAAAAAAAGAACTAGTTCATTTTAACAGTTTATATCTCCTTCAAAGCTGAATCTAATTTAGTGGAACATAAAAAGGCACTTTGTTCTCTGATGGTGCTTCCCCTACCAAATGTCAACAGCCTACTGCAAACAATGGAAGTTTTAAGAGCTCCTTAGTGAAAGGTCACAATTTTTGTATGGAAAATGCTAGGCCGTCTAAATACAAGGGTCAACACCAAATGCCCCCATAGTAATTTTTTAAAATCATGTATACAGGCGTGTTTGTATTTTCCAGCAGACAGAGGGTCTGGCCAAATAAAACAAGACCCATGCTTAGGTCATCCATGAGGCCTAACCCTCTAATCTCTAACCTTGAAGACATGAATCACTATGCTCACAGACCTGATTTGTTCACTCAATGATTACCAAGAACTTCTACTTACAACCCTGCACAGCAGCCAGGGGGGAAAAAATCCTCAGCAGAGTTCACAGCCTCTGAAGAAGGCACTGCAAGACTACACATCTCAAATGCTCCCCACCATGACTTAAAAAGCTTACTTATGTGACCAAGAAGCGAGCATCCCCCAGCGTATGTCAGCTTGTGCAAGAAGCCTCCTCCATGAACTGCTCGTGCACACGCCATATGATGGATAGATATACACACACAGTTCCAACCGTGCCATGGCATAGAGGCTATAGCATCTTGTTTTATCTTAATGCTCCGTTCCCTGGAGTGACCTTGTACCAGCTTTTAGTTATTTTTCTGTAAAGCAGGTAAATGAGAATCATCTCGTCTACAATGGTAGCAGGAGCTGTTGGAAATAACAGTTTTAAGAGGCATAAAGATATTAACAGACATCAGCTATGACCAGAACCCAATTTTCTTGCTTGAACATGATGTACCTTATCATAGATGCAAGGGCATTGTGCAAGAAAAGGTATATGCATGCTGTGTGTTTCTTTCCACCCAGATGACATGAAGGCAGCAGATTTTTCCAGCAGAGGCCATAACTACATTACATATAATAAATTTAAGAGATCTGGCACCAGAGAGCTTTTGCCTTCCAAGGCACTGACAGTTTGGTAGGGCCCCTCCTGTATGCTCTGTTCCAGCTGGCCCTGCCTCCTCTCCTTGTCTAGAGCTTTCAAAATCAGCTCCAAAACGTGCCAGACAGATAAGTTAACCCTAAAGATGCAAACAACAGGGAGTACAAGGCAAATTCTCTAGAAATCACGGAACAACAAAAGGTAACGTGAGACACCATGCAACAACCTCACATCCCTACAAGAGAACTCTGTATGCCCAAGCAGCTTTGCACTGGCCCTACAAAATTCACTGAGAGATGAGTGCAGTGAACTATCCAAACCTCGAAGGTGCCAAAAAGCCCATTCTCAAAGATGGCAGAAATTCAAAATAGCCAGGAAACCAACCTCCTGTGCAGGAAACCATTTCAGGTCCTCAGGCTTGAGGTGCGTGAGCAAGAGCATTTCATATGCAGGATAGGTCCATGCTGCAGAGAGTGTCCTTACCCTAGCTCCCAGCTCCATGGGATATACTTTCAGCTGAGAACAGCTGGCTCCATTGTAGCGTGTATTAGTCAGTGCTTAGTTATGGCAGCATGGGGTCTGCCAGAGCTACGCTGCTATCAGTACATGAACTTCCTCACCTAAAGCTGGGTCACATCTCTTCAAAATAGTGGGGCCAACCCTGCTACAGTCAACCCTGTTCAGCCAAGCTACACCAGTATGCTTTGCTGACAGGAAGATGGAAGCATCAAGGATTTATAAACCAAAGCACTACCATAGTTTACCAACTGAACAGACAGTAAACAAGCACCAACAAGCCCTTATTATGGTTGACCTGTTGCCCAGCAAAACACAGATGTTTTCTAAGAAACCAGACTTTAAAAGGAAGCCACACAAAGAGCACAGATTTCTAATAGGATTTACAGACCACAGCCATCCCAGCAAAGTGACAAGGAACATAGTTTCTCAGTCATTTGTTATCCTCTGACTCACAAATAAAAAAGATTTTCACACAAAACAGTGACATGGGGGTGAACAGTACTGCAGGGTACCGTTCCAGAGATCTCAGCACCAGGCCAGCTTCCAGGTCTACACTTCCAGCTCCTTGTTCCTGCCTTGTGCCATCCCCAGAGGTGTGACTGCACTGTAACCTGGTACTGCTGCCACAGAAAAGGTACTTGGACCCATGCCCACAAAAGTAGCATACATTCAAAACTCAACTTGAGAGGACTCAGACACGTAGACTGAATCCATATAAAACCGGGTTATAAAAGACAACTCCATGTAATTTTACCCAGGCCTTTTATGCAAGTAAATCCAGCTACTGCACAGCACTGTTTCCTAAATGACATTCAACCCAGTCTCACTGCAGACTCTTCTAGTAACTCATATGAAAACCTAAACAAATCTAAGATAAATGTATGATCCAGTCATCACTGTCTCCACCAGACGGTCACTATAGAAGTTTCTATGTCCTGTGGTGTCAGCACATAGCTTTTGCAGAGCAAGACAGACAGTACAATAGCTGCTGATAGCTGCAGTGGCACAAGCACCCCTGCGCAGAAGTACCACGGTCCCCAGCATAGCCATGCAGACAAAGCGGGATGCTCAAGCAGCACCGAGCACTTAAGTCCTTTGCAAAAGGTGATTCCAGAAATCGCCCTGGTGAAACACATCAGTATAAACAGCAGCGCCTTCTAACTCTAACCAACATCAGCAGGAACAAAGTCCTGCCCTGTGACAGGGCTGGAGCGCGCTCTCATCGCAGGAAGAGCTTGGAAACAAGAATCATCACAAAGAGGCCAGCCACCTTGTGTCAGAATGTTTGTTCTCCAATACTGGCACGTAGGACTTGTTATGTGTGATTGGTGGCCAGTGCTATTCGGAGACGAAAAAACTAAAATACATCCTGATATCCAGAAGACAGGATTTTCTCCTTCAGATGTCCAATCCACTGAGAAAGCAGAGTCCCCTTCAGCAACTTTCCTGTTGCTGTACTTCAAGCCTCACTGCATCAACACCTATAGGTCAGAGTTTCTTGGTCTATCATATTATTTATTTACCTTAACGGCTAATGAGTAGTTTTCTGCCATTGACAATGCTTGTGTATCATGAATTACTTGTGTATTTAAATTTATTTACTGGCAAATACAGACTTAAAATTTTACCAAATTCTTGGTGGGAAAGAGCTGTAGTCTAGCTTGTTATTGCTTTAGCCTCAAACTCTAGGCTCATGGAGGTGTTTTACACTCTTGAGACCAGAATGAAGCTGGGTGAGAAATTATACGCACTGAGATATTTTAGTAAGTGCAAAGTGCCAAAATGTTTCACCAGAGGCTGAGATCTGAAGGCTACAAGAGCTTCCAAAAATATCTGAGCTCCCAGATCTGTGTTGCTTGGGTCATACAAAGCAGTGGTCTACCACAAACATACACCATAAAGAAACTCACAGTAGAGCTATGAATTATGCTTAGAGAAGGAAAATGATAACAACATTCCCTGCCTTAAAATCCAATGTTAAAAAACAAGTAGCTACCATTCTGTCACCTTTAATAAATGAAGTTATTAATAACTTAATTACTAAAGTTATTAAATGTGACAGAATGGTCACCTTTATACAAAACAGCTATACATTATTACTGCTCTAGCTGGTAACGCACAAAAACCCTTTATCAACTGGGCTGATGATGTTCCCCACCAGAAGCAGCTAACAGCCTACAAGTACTAGCCATGGAGTGAGCATGTTTTAAAAAAGGCAATGTCTCCATCTGAAGCCAGAGCCTGAGAGAAGTCACACCCTGTACTGTGCTATCCCACCTTCATCTGCAATTGTCATCAACATAGTCCTTATTTTTATCTTACACTATCTCCTTTTTTAAAAATAGTTGAAGATTCTTGAGCAAAGAGCATTTCACCACGGTAAATTCTGAGAAACGTCAATTCTGACTCCTCATACTGTTGCTCTCACAACAAATAAGAAGGATTTAGTGTACAGATGCCCGTATGAACTACCAAAACGATCCACTTGGCTTGTTTTTGTGGAGGCAGTTCATGATTCAGCTTGAGAACAGATGGATTTTCCTCTTGCAGGCAGTCCAACCCAGCCTCCATCTTCCCCAGGAGACTCTGAAGTCCAGAACTGACCAGAGTATCCCAGCCAGTTTTATACTGGGAGGAAAACTGCTTCTTGAAGCCTAAAGAGGGAAGGACTGAAGCTATCAGCCATGAGGTACAAGCACAGACACTATCATAGCACAAAGCTGAAAGGACTGGAAACATGTTGAGGGAAACACGAGCTTTTCTTCCGCATACATAGTCCAATAAGGAAGGGGACAGCCTACCAGCAGTTAAGGAGACTACCATCATGTCGGAGTCCTTATACACACTAGCCAAAGAATGTCCCTCAGAAACTGGATAATAAGATTTTTGAAGAGAGTTGCAAACTTGTTTTTAAAAACTAATGGCAACTCTTCCACTCCCTGGTAACTTGTTCCATGGTTTAAATTAGCCTAAATGACTAAGAATTTTTCTCCTATTTCAAGGTTAATTGTGTTAAATCTTAGCTTCCAATTGGAAAATCTTATTATGACTGTAAACAAGACTTAAAAGCCCTATTAGCAGGTATCATCAATGCATAAGCACCTGTACACAACAGACTTGTCATCTCCCAACCTCTCTTTAATAAGCTGAGTAAATCATGTACCCAACACCTTACACAGTTAAAAAGCCACTCATCTTCCAAGCCCTACATTACTTTTTGGTCCTAAACTGATCTCAGAACTGAACAAAATTATGCAGTTGCAGTCTTTTCAACATTGAACATGAGCAAGATCACATCCCTCCTTCAACCTGATACCCCCCTTTACATTGTTGAAGCAACTATCTTCAACGATCACTAGTACTCTCCCAAATCAGTGTTTTCCAAAGAAAGCTTTCCATCCTACAAGCACAGCCTGGTTCCCACATATTCAGTACTCTGCACTGAGCTGCATCAAACACATTTTTGCTGAGTTTATTGTCAGTTAACCAGGCATTTCAAGTCATTCTCTAACAGTAACCTTATCTTTCCTCCTTCCTCCTCCTCAAATAGTTTTTTTTAACTGCAAACCTTCCTGGCAAGGTTTTAATAGTACTGTCTCCATGGGGTTGATAACAGATACTGAACAGGACTGCGACTGAAACAGATCCCTAGGTAAACTGACACTAGAAACATTCTTGATCACTGATGTCTCCCCAATAACTACTATTTTTTATTATCTATTGTTAAAGAGGTTTTTAATCCCTCTAATGTGTGTTGTGTTTATTTAAGTATTCTTTTTCTTAAAAATCAAAATTGGTCGCTTGGATGAATTCAATTGGTTGAGCAATGTTCAACTGTATCAGTATTGTTTTGTACAATCTTGTCAAAGTAGACAAGACAGTATTTGTCTGAAAAGATGTATATTACCTTATACAAAGTCACACTGAATAGATACTAATCCATTTCTTCAGATTCTAATGTTTTTTAAAACATTCCAAAATTATTTTTATCTTGGCTCAACATATGGATAATCAGTTTGTAGCTCATTGGGTCATACCTTTCATTTTTTCAATAGTGAATCCTGGTGGACAGCATTCCAGCCTTCTGCAACTCCCCTAGCTTACAAGAACTGGCTAAAACTTAACATTAATGAATAAGAGCTCCATGCTTTGGCTATTATCTTTGGACATACCTTATCTAGATCTGCTGGTTTTTAAATATTAGTGAGCACTGTCTCATCCTCCTTTGTTATAAATTATATACAAAACCAGATATGGTACAAATACCTCCTGTTACATCATAAACACAGCAAGCTGGGGTTTCTTCTTTGTTTTGGGGGGTTTTTGTGTTTTGTTTTGTGTGGTTTTTTTCCCCCCAGAAACACACAACTATTGCCCAATTTTATATTGGACCTACACCTAGATCTTTTCTCTTTGCATGTAAAAAATTGACGCCTTCTCTGAACCGACATCACCGATATCTCCATGATTAGCACATTTCCTTTCTCACCTGCTTCTTTGTTTAAGTTTGCAATTGTATTCACTGCCATTTACTTCCTCCTCCTCTTCATCCTCCCTGCCTAATGTGCAGAATGCTTTGTGTTTTATTAACACAGTTTCAGTGACTGTGGAATCATGCCTTCTTGGCCATCAGTGTGATTTCGTTGAATACTTTATAGCTTCCATGAACATTTTCCTTTTAAAGGTACCTTCCTGGGCAGTTATCCTGCCAGTTGTTTAAACTCGAAGAAACAGACTCTTCTAAAGCTCCTTACATTACTACCTGATGCCATATTCTGTTTGCATAAAGTAAATACAGACAAATAACAATCACTGGTACCTAGGCAACCGTGGGATTTCAGGTCAGCTATTACCTCTTCTTTATCTGCTACAACAAGGTCAACTATTGATTTATTCCACAGTGGGTGCAGAACTGTGTGCATTAAAAAATGACCTATTCCTTCTAGAAGCTTTCTGGAAGTCTTGTTATTGGCATCATGAAATGTCAAGTAAATATTACCTGTTTTAAGCAGACTATTTTATTTGCCTCCCTATAAGAAGCATATACGTAAGGAAGTGTTTGTTCCATTCCTGAGGTTATCTCAGGGACCTGTTAGAAACACGTAATAGGTGAGAGATGGTTTGAAACCCGAATAACTTGAATTTGTCAGGAAATCCTCATGTCTGCAGCTCTCGCAAATAGTGAAGGTTTAGAAAGCGTTATGTAATTTCCATTTAATCACACATGGGACAACACGTCTGAAGTCCACCTCTACTCAAGTCTGGACAAAAGCATTAGCTAATGTTCTGCGCCCCAGGACCGGGCTGACCTCTCGCATGCTGTTCCATCCTCAGGGGACTTCTTTACTCTCTCCCTAACATCACATTTATTTCTTCCTCCACAGCTTTGCTGTCTACCCAATTCCTCTCTTTGTACAGTAGTTTGGGAAAAATCACTCCAGGCAAGGATTTTGAGTCTCTCAGACACGACGTTGAGGAGATGTGACCTGACACACAGAAGGGAGAGGGAGAAGATGGGGGTTACAAGCTAGCCACAGCTGAAGACTCAGACAACCATGAGTCCCCTGTAGGAGAAAGGGTAGGTTTCAGTGAGTCACCCAAGGGAAAGCATCCTGATCCTGAAAAAGAAATAGAAGCGAGGAGGATTCAGAGAGAAACGCTCTCCTGCTTGAGGCTCTGAGCAAGCTGAGAGAAGCAGCAGTGAGAGAAAAAGGGCCAGGTGAACTAATAAGAAGTTTTATAGGGAATATACCACTTACCCCAGTTAAAAATCACATCGCTGTGCTGGAACTAGAGATGATGTTTAGAGAAAAAAATAAACCGACAACAAATAACTTGGGGAACAACAGAAACCAACTCATACAGTGTATTTCCCCACGCCTTCTATGTACAACCATTTGGGCTCAAAAAACAGTGGAAAACCTTAATGCAAGCAGTTAGGCTGCATTTTCTACAAGTCACTTCTCAGGACAGCAGTTCATTCCCATTGCCTGGGTGCCCTCATCTGCAAATCAGAAGCAAGAGTCACCAGGACAGAGATGTTCTTGTCATTCCCATTTCATCCACATCCCCCACACCAGGAGCACAGGGAGGAACAGCATCAAGGTGAATGAGCGTGAAAGGGGCCAGTCGTCAAGCCAAGCACTGGATCTCAAGGGAAGGGGCAGCAGCAACGTGGAACAGTTTATGTAAGCGATGCAGCTCCCAGGAGAGGGGAGCAGCAGTAACACAGAGCAGGACGTGCTAAATACAGATTGTAGCAGGTGGTCCAAGAACTGGCTGTGATTTCAGCAACCGGTTTATCCAAACCGGACGGAACTGCCTACCGCACAGCCCTGCAACAGCAAAAAGCAAGCTAAAAAACACAGAGTAGAACAGGCGACTGAGAAGATTCAGCAATCACAGATTGCCAGGAGATGAGTTTCACCCTCAAAAACATTCCCACAGATGTCAAGAGTGTGACAATCTAATGTATGAACAACACGGAAGCAAACCCAGGCCTCTTGCAACAGAATCACAGAACCATAATTTTGGCTGGGACCTACCTCCAGAGGTCATTTAGTACAACCCCGGCTCAAAGCAGGTCTAATGAGATCTGGTTGGCCAGGCTGTGTCCAGTCAAGTCAAATACCTTCAAGGATGGAGGTTCCACAACCTCTCTGTGCAACATGTTCCACTATTTAACCATCCTCACAGTAAAAAAAAAAAAAAAAAAAAAAAAAAATAAATTCCTGATATCTAATTGAGATTTCCCATGTTCTAACTTGTGTTTGTTGTCTCTCATCTCATCGTTACACACAACCAAAAAAGAATCCGGCTACATCTTTTCTGTATCCTCTGATCAGACAGTTGCAGACAACAAAAATATCCCCCCTCTGCTTTCTCTTCTCAAAGCTGAACAGGCCCAGGTCTCAGACTCTGCTCACATGCCATGTACTCCAGCCCTCTGACCATCTCAGTGGTGCCCACTGGGCTTGCTCCAGTATTTCACTTACATGAAGTGCACTTCTTGCCCTGGAGAGCCCAAACTAGACACAGTATTCCAGATGCAGTCTGACAACTGCTGAAGACGGGGAGGATCACTTCCCTGGGCCTGCTGGCTACTCATTAACACAGCCCAGGACACGGTCAGCCACCTTTGCCGCAAGGGCAAGCTGCTGCTTATGTTCGATTTGCTGTCCATCAGGACCCCCAAATCTTTTACTGCAGAGCATCGTCCTAGACAACTGGCCCCCAGCCTGTACTGCTGCAGGGGTTATTCCCTCCCAGATGGAAGGCCTGAAACTCACTCTTGTTGAGTATCTTAAGATTCCTGTCAGCCCGTTTCTACAGCCTGGCCAGGTCCCTCTGAATAGCAGCCTTGCCCTCCTGCATTTTGACCACTCCTCTCCATTTGGTCTCATCCACGAAATAGCTTCTTATGGACACAAAAAGCTTCAAGAACAAGGAGCAAAAATCTCTCACAACTGGGACTCTTGCTGAAGACCATCAGTGAAATTTTTAACATTTCTGCACATTTTGTGCACTTTGTACTGTCCAAACTATGAACACATAAGCCCAATTCTTCTCTCATTTATAGCAGTCTAAGCTTGAAGTCCATGAATTTGACACTTTTACAATACTGTAACACTACTCTCCATGTGAGAGTGAGTGTGTAGGTGCATGCATACACACCCACACAGATGGCTCAAGAGATGCAACAACTGAAACAGGAATACTGCAGGATTTGGAGGAACAGCTGGCTATGCAGTTAGGACCAAGGTATACACTCAAAGCCAAAGGTGGCAAGAGGAACCTTAGCTTCGGTCTTTCCTGACTTGAGTCCTCTACACTGCACCTTAAACAGGCAGCAACTGTTAACTTTGTAAATAATAAGAAATATTTCTGAGGACTTTAAAACATGCCCTCAACCAAGGATGCTACCATCATATCAACAAGTCAAATATTCCTGATGATGATGATATATAAATAACTTGACCTGAAGGCTAGGTCATGAAGCATCTAGCTCATTTATTTCTGTGTTCACATGGAATGAGTCACCACCTATACTCATGTGAGCAAACTCTTCCTCAAAGAGCTTATAAATTGAGAATGATAAATAGCATACAAAGATTAGGGAAGACATACATTCTGTTTCTTTTGACCAAATAGTTTATCATACACAATGTGAAATACCATCTGACTTGCACTAGCTTTTCCACATGCAATTGCTAGTTGGCCAATTCCTTGCAGCAATTTTTCATCACAGAAGTGGATCATGAGGAAAGACATAAATATTTCAACAAGTTTCTAAGCAACTGAAAAACAGTGCTTTGCAAGGGATATATTAAGTCAATGTTTAATCCTAGTCTTTACTCGGAAATAAGATGAAGTTTCGCTCTTTTTTTTCCCCAAACCAATTGTTAGGTTACGCTGAACATCTTGATATGAACAATACAGTTATAGTTTTCATGTGTATTTACCAGCTGAGGTAAACGCTACCAATTGTCCTAGTCCTGCAAATATTTTACAGTGTGCCAACTAAATTGAGGAGGAAGGGCTTTTCATTCACATGAATACACCAGCATCATGTGTCCCACCTGTGGGGAAGGAGAATCTGCCATGCCTTAAAAGGCACTGCTAACTTACCCCAAACATCTGCCGAAGGTCAGGATCTCGAAAGCGGAAGGGAATGTTAGACACATGAAGTCGTTTTGGAGTGGATTTGCTCTCGGTATTCTCACTGCTCTGTGTCTGTGATTGCTGTCCATCTGTCTGTGCCCCTCCTTCTGTCTGCTGAAATCAGAAAGACAAAAGTGTCTGCATGAATAAAAACCACACAAACTCCTTTCACGTGCTTTGTCTATCTCTTTTTAGGTATTAGTACTACGCTTGCAATTTGGTATCTAGCACTTGACAATTATTTTGATAAAGCCAGTAACGCTTAACAATTGATCTGTTGTTCTTCCCCTCCCTTTCCATGAGTAAACGGTAATGAGATCTCAGCCTCCCTCCCCTCATATCTCCTTTTAGCTTAATAGATTTGCCTTTGGTTTTCTTAAATTGCTTCTCTCTTTTTGCCTGTTCTTCCTCACTTCAGCTGCCACCATATGAAAGCTCTAATGAAGAGGCGGATCTTTCATATCCTGAAGCTGGGAGGTAGTACCGCCACTCTAATCTCATGTGGCAGGATGTTCATACAATCATCAAAATCCCACAGCTGAAGTGGCAGCTCTTCACTGGGCCAATACCAGAAATGCATCCCCAGGCAAAACGGCATCTGCTCTGTCAAGCTCCCTTCAGAGAAACATTACCCCAAAAGAAGATCCATAATTAAATGGTAAAATCCATATATGAACAGCTTATGGATGTCTTTGATTAACTTTTCTCATACATTTAAAAGTCAGCCCAGGGACAGGAAACAGTCATTACCACTGCAGGATTTATAAAAACTCCAAGTGCTACTTTCTGCTACCAATTCCACAGCTAAAACAAGGGAATTTGTTCCAGCATTCCCAAGCACTGACTGGTACAGCGAAGCCAGGTCAAGGGGTGGGCCAGGGGTAGTTGTGCACAGAAAAAGTACAGCAAGAAGGCAGAAGAATAAGGGAGACCAGTGTGCCAGAGGAGACCTAACACCCCCACAGAGATGACTGGCAGGGGAGAAGAAAGGAAGAGAACCTCAGCCGCTTGTGTTGGGCTTAGACTAAGAAGTGGTAAAGTTTGAGCACAGCGCTAAATATAAAGGCAAGGCCCCTTTGCAAAATGGCTTGATGAGAAAATGGTATTTTTCACACTTTAGTCAGCAAAATGACCTCAAAAACTCAGAGCTACAGAACAAAGTAGACTACAATTTGGTCGGTTTTATTGCTCTGTCCCTTTCTAAGAGCATGCATTGACAGGCCAAGGTATTGAAAGAGCACCCACCCACTCACTCTATCTCCTGCTGCTTGCCTCAACCTCCCAGGAGTCATGCTTTGACCACCTGTGTGATACACTTTTAAGTGTCATTTCATTTCTTCAGATGCCAACCTGACTTCTTCCTTAACCCATCAAGTGAAAAGAAGTTCTATGAGAAGGCAAGGACCATGTAATTGCTAGAGTCAGCCTTTTTTAGGCACCTTCAAGAACACACGCAGGCCTTAAAAATAAAGATTTAAGAGTAGGGGGGGGTTTTTTGCTATTTTGGGGCCTTCCCCCCCCCCGTTTTAAATACACAGTTTGTGTACTGAAGAGGAAAGAAATCTCGTGGGAGTTGCCCACACTGACTCCCCAACCACTGTCTGGACTTGCTAGACTGCTCTGCACATCATTCAATGTACAACACTTAATGAATATTTGGAAAGAAACATCTCCCCACAGATAAACTAAACCGGCAACATTAAGAGAGCTTCTTCTGGCCAGAAACATCTCTTATAGACATGACCTTGAACTTGTATATTGGTTATAAAGCGCTGACAAGAGCAAGCAAACAGTAAGCACTGGGGTTTTGTCGCGCTAAGCAAAGTAGTGGCAGCTCTGTTTTATTTTAGTAGGGCTGCGCAGGCAGCACAAAACATGTTTGATGTGGTTAATATAAATTAAGCTGTGATAGGAAGAATGAAGATACCGCCCTGAGAGTATCTCTACTTCCCAGAGCTGTGCAAGTCTCAGGAAAAACCTAGCAGGATGAAACATTTTTATTTGGCTAAGACTCATCCATCCCCCAAACAACAAATTTTTGAGAACAACCTCAGAAACTTCCATTTGATCGTATCTAAAAAGTTGCCTCCCTCTCTCCAAGTTCCCCCTCTTCTCCTACCCTCACCCCTATGACAAAATGCATCTCCAAACATACAGAGAGTGCACCCTAGGGGAAGAATCGATGCAGCTGGCTTGCAATTCAATCACACCATGCTATTTGGTGGTTTTATTTTTATGACTCCATCAGAGTTCTTTGCTCCTCAGGGCAAATCTGTCCAAGAAGGACAAAACACAGGAGTAGCCTATCCATCACTACCATACACAACACCTGCAAGTGAGTGCTCCAAAATAACTCCCCAAAATCATCAACGCTCCTGCTAAAAGGGATCTCTACAATCCATTTTGAGCCCTGCTAGTGCAATTTGCCAAATCCCATGTTTTCTATGGCTTTGCATGGAATTGGCAAGTGGGCAAACACCCATGCACACAGGTGCATCCTCAAACACACTAGTGCATCTTCTGCAGTGTGAATGAGGAACAGCACAGATTCTGAAAGGTGACGACAAAAAAATGTTTTCGTCTTTAAATTCAAATACAGGTTGCACAGGACTGGATCTGCCACTTCCACAGGGGAGGAAGCCGGGAGGTCATTAGCACTCCTATCCCATCCATTTGTTCACAGGCAGAGGGCAGAACTCCTTTCTTACCAAGGGTGCGATGTATCATGTACAGTGGCCTGCTCAAAACCACTCACAGCTGCTCCTGCATATGGCAGAGTGCTGCTGCCACACAGGAGTCACTCTGCAGCATGTGAGATGTGTACAGTAAGACAAAGGCTTCAAAGAGGAGAAACAATAGGAGGAACAAGGGATCTCAGTCCACTCTTACCTTTTTGACTGCACTAAGAGTCCCCAAATGCTTTTCAGGCTTTCACATATCCTGATTTTTCAGCAGTAGTTTAACATTCAATACCTTCTCTCTCTGGATGCTGTAAGCTCCCTCATTTCTATCCTCCATGGCCCTAAGGTAAGATTTGAACTTTCAGCCACTATAACATTAGCTCAATACATTTGTCTACTGCCACACATTCAGCTACAACTTAAATGAAAGAAATGGTCTCCTCAGATCTTGGCCCGCCCCCCCCCAGTTATTCCTTGTCTTAATTCATTAGGAAGGAGATGAAAGGAAGGGCCTAGAGCCTGTTCTCAGGCAGCACGTAATGGAGACTGGCAACAGCGCTACCCTGACCAAGCCACATGATAAAAGCCCACATTTCACCAAGTGCCTACTCCCCACCCCGACTCCTTCCCCACACCGAGTTTCAGCTCCTTCCTTCTGGCCTCACGTCAACACTTCACAGCAAAGAACCAGCCCTCTCCCTTCGCTACAGACAGCGATTCAGCTCAGAAGGGAGCTAATACATGTTCCCTAGGTCTCAATGCCTGTCATCAGGCAACACAGAGACATGCTGCGGCAAAGATCCTGCGTTTAGAAAGAGTATTGGATCACCTTACCTCCTCAGCATAGTCTGCGTAACATACACTTATGCAGGTGATAACGTCATTCATGCCTGCACATGCAAGCTTTGAGCTCTGCTCAAGGTCAGTGAGAAATGCATCAGAGCTCAGGACGCGCAATATATGCTTCAGTTGTAACTACCTGCTGCCTGCACCCCCGTGCCAGCTCCTCCCTTACACTCACCAGCAGTAAGGAAACCCTAAGCAAGAAGAGGCAGCTGCAAAGAGAAGCATGGATGTATACATGTGCACATATGCATGTAAAAGGGGAGGAGGACACCTGGCAACACGAGGGTGTTCTGAAAGGTTTGGGGGCAGCTCTACAACCATCTTCCCACCTCTCGACTAGACTCTTCTGTCCTAAAGGAGCTGGTGAACAAGCAATTGCTGAGGATTTCTCCTCAGCAGGAGGGAGGCAGGGGCTCCAGTGCCACCTGAGCTCCGAGCAATCTCCATCTGCATGACCAGACAGAGGGCTACCTCCCCAAAGAGCCAAACACCAATGCGATGGGCCAGCACAGAGACTATTAATACCCAGCACATTCTGTTTCCATCTCCCACTTGCTTCTAGAACTGGAACCGCTTCAGGTCCGTTACAGAAAAGCAAAAAACAACCCCCCATCCTCTCCCCCAGGAAGCAGGCAGTCCAAAATGTTGTGAATCATAATGAGGAGGTTAAGAGCCATAAATCACTGCAAAGAAAATATTTACAAAATACAAACTGTAACTAATAACTATATTTAAAAGGGGACTTGGGTGGCTTACAAAATTTGGGAGACAGAGTGTGCTCACTCCACTGCTTCTAGACCAGTCTCAGACAAAAAAAAGACCTTGTTTGGATCAAGAGCTTGAGGAACTGTGTGGAGACAAGGACTGAAAGCTATGACTGGCAGAAGGCAATCTTCCCACCACACACAGGAGAGTGCAGACAACATGGGAAGATCTCTGCAACTTCTAGTGAAGAACCCACATCAAAACAGCCAGTCACCCACCAATGAACAGATATCCACTGAGCAGGTTTGGTGGAAAAACGAGTGAAGAATTAGGCACTAGACACAAAACCCCTCTCCTGCCCCACCACACTCTACCAGAGTAGGACTGAGATCCGACACATCCAAGAGCAAAAGGCATTGGAACTTCTGCTGCTTAAACGACACTTGTTTAGCAGACAGAAGACTGCAGGGCTAATAATCACCTTTCAACAGCAGTAAATATAATTTTAGAATTATATCAATGTACTTGATTTTTCAGAGATGCCAGCAGTGTTATATTAAAAAAAAAAATTGGGCTACACTGCAGGCACAATTAACAGTGTGCCCAAGTACTTTATATGCCAAAAACTGGACAAAAAAATTGCTACAGACATATCAAGTAACTTCTGCTAGGCTGTTAACTATTTTCAATATAGTCAGATTAATTCAGGGCACATTTTCTGATTGTTAGTTACCTGTTTTCAGACATACTGAAGCTTAAGTCATTTTGTTCACTTTCCTCATTAAATAAAGACATACCCCACCTGGTCAGAACACAAACCTAACATAGGAAAGTACATAGGAAGCTTTGCTACCTATCCTGCACAACGAAGACATCTCTGATGTGTCAGATAACATCTTCCATGTAGTGATGTTTAAAGTTACTTTGTTTTTCTGAGCAGTATTTTTTATAGGACTCTTTGGTGCTTTTTTCTTTCTTCTTTTTTTTTTTTTCTTTCAATGAAGTGGTGAAATGAAGCCCCCTGAAAGGCCTGCTCTGCTGGTCACAATGTCAAACCCTTTGTGAGCAGTTCCAGCCCATTCCTCACAAAACAGGGATGCCCTGACAAGGTGAAGGAGGCAGCAAGACCCTGGACTGCTCCATCGACAGTGGCAGAAGAACGGCCACACGGTGACAGACTAAGATCCATCCATCCCACTATCTTCTTTCTGACAGCAGCCAAATCTGTGGCATCTGTGGAATAACGTGAGAACAGGGCAAACGTTTGGTGATTTTTCTCCAGCGCAGCCTCCAGCAAACTGAGTCAGTTGGTGTCTCAACTTCCAAAGTATCCTATGGACAAGAGTTCCAATGCTAAATTCTTCATTATATGGAAAAAACAAGAAACAAAAACCTGTTTTTTTCATACGTGGCACCTGATTTCCAGTGTGCATCCTAGTAAGTGAAAATGGGAAAGTTCCCTATTCTATTTCCCATACCATTCAATATTCTATGTGCTTGTCATATGCCTTCATTCCTGTCAGCTCTTTTCATAAGTGAAGATTTCATTTCTTCTCATAAAGAACCTGCTACATCCCTTTCATCATCACTATTATCCTTCCCTGTACTACTTCTAGATCTGCTATAACCTTTGAGAGATACGCAGAAGTACCACAGCTGTATACTCTAACATAATGATATTTGCTGATTTATTTCCTATTTCTCTTTTGAAATCATTTTTAAATCTGCCTCACTAGACACAAGTCTACAAGTGCTGACAATAATCTGCCTCATACTCAAAGCAAATTCCTGATGTTAAATGTCAGAGTTTGCTACCTCAAGACAGCAATTTCCAAGCTGAGGTGGCAAAACAATCAGCAGCTAGCTACTTATTTGAAGTTAGTTCTTCCTCATGTCTACCTGCTCAGCAGTATCAAAAGATAAGTGAGGATATTCATTAAACATATTCTTCACCTGAAATACCTCACATGAGCAATTGCTTTAATTACTAAAGTGATGAAAAATAATTACAGAGGAAAATTCTGCAATCTCAGACTAGGCGAGAAATACCCAAGGGAAAGTCATCATTATAACATCATCCATGTGTTACAGAAGTCAGTTGAGGAACCCTTGGTGCCGTTGGCTCCCTTCTTTCCAAACCCTTGCTAGATGTATGGGGCACAGCCAGATGACTGAGCAGCTTCCCTGTCTTGCTTCTGAACATGATACGTAGGGGCCCCCCACTACAGATGTGTCTCCTTTAAGAAATCAGAAAGTCAATATCCCTTTATGGTAGAGCAGATGAGTTAAATATGTTTCAGTACGGCACATCAAGAAGCTGAGAGACACGATGCTTTGTAATTAAATAATGCTTTATATTGGTTCATGACAACGCAACACCAAGGCGACAGCACCTGCCATTTTCATGCGAAGTAATTTACATAAACTTATTCCTCTACTTATATACCTCCAGCTGCATTCTATAATTTATACAGACACACAAATTCTTCCCTCTGACATTAACAAGAGAAATGAGTTGAATAATCAGCTCACAGTATTAAGTGCATTGCATTTACTATCAAGCAAGCTTTTTTAGTTCAGCAGATGATTAATTTCCCTCCGTGGGTAGAGTACCAGGAGATGCAGAGAGCTGACAATTGCTCTCGGCTTCTGGCCATGCACTCCATACGCTTACCTTGCAACAACAGCATTTGCTGGATCCCTCCAAGAGCTGCTCTAATTCATTAACCCAGCAAAAGAATTGGACAGCTTTCTGCCAGGTCAGTGAATTAAAGTGGCTCACATAAGGAATGCCAGAGCCAGTAAATAGGAGTGGGAGTTTGCGCTTGGAGCCAGGTCTCTCCTTTCTGACAGCAGTGAATCTTTAGATCAGCTCAGCGGCCAGAGGTACTGCAGCCTAATTAGCATCTCCACTTGCAGCTATCTGTGCTGGGTGTCTCCATTAGGGATAAGTGCACTAATGTAAACCAAGAAGGGGGAAGGGGAAAGAAACCAGGCAACCCAGCACCGTAAGAAATGAAATGCAGAGCATCAACGGTTTAAGAGACAGGCTGCAACAGGCAGACCAAGTAGGCCAAATATGGTCTGGTACCTCAGTCTATTTTTAATCCAGGTCTTTCAGCTGTGCTTTGGGACAGTATCAAGAGAAAGGACAGATGCTTGGAGATGAAGACTGGGAGACCCACATGCCAGGCATGAAACAAAGCCCCACAGATGAGGCTTGATCCTAAAATAAAAAAAGATTCCAAAATACTATGCTGTTTGTATTACACCACCTATTGTGCCAATTTCTTTTCCATGCTCCTGCTCTGAGAGCTTTGAATGCTTTCCACTACACTCAGACCTCCAGAACCAAGCTCATCCTTAGCTGATGACACCAATCAGCCATTCCCCTTTGCTCAGGGCTTTTAGACTGCGTAGGAAGACAAGGACTTTGACTCTCAAAGTTTATCTTACTTAAGTTCACTACTGATGTTTGACCTCAGGCTTCCAGACCACTGTCTATTAACTCAGACACCACCGCTAATCTCAAATCATTCAATCTGACTTGCCCGCCAGAATCTGCTAAGTTTCTATGAAAAGGTGCTCCCACCTAGTGTGTTAGAGACCCCATTACATTGCTGCATAACATCTTACCAACCAGACGAAACTCCCGTTTCCATGAGGGACCTTTAAGCCACCCCATATTCTCTGTTACTTTTGCAATTATCCTAAGGGCTACTAATCTGAAAAGCAGGAAAGCCCCGCCATCTGAGCACACCTTTTGCTACCTCGCTCTGTCCTGCCAACTGGACCAAGCACAGGCCTTGTTCTTAAAAGCAAGGAGAGACCATATCTGTCTGGATGAAAGAACTTCTGAATCATCCCATGGGAGCACAGGCTTCAAAGTCAGCAGCTAAAAAATCCACCGGCTGTTTGGTCTGGGGTATCGCCTTCACACACATGACAGCAGCTGCACTTGTCAGTCACAATAATGGGAGGGAAGGATCATACATCACCCGCGACAACTTTTTGCTCTATTAAAATTAGCACTGTTGTTTGAGCAAGACAACAAAACAGTGAAAGGAAAAGATGCCTTAAAGCATAGCAGTCTAGTCCACATAGACTGAACATGTATGTCAAACAAGTAATAACCAGTGTATGTGATAGACAAGATGCTTGATGTTAGCTGTAGGCATTCAAGGTGAAATAACCAACCTGTTCTGCTGTATTTTAATAGCATGCTTTAGCTTGAGTAACTACTGAGCCTCCTTCCTTCCTCTAGTTCCTACATAATTAATCAGCATACTGAGGAGAAAAGTTAAAAGCAATTATATCCCAAGGCAGCCCACAGAATCAAAATAACTTCATACAGAAGGAGTCCTAGACAGAAGGATAAAGGGACTCAGAAAATCCAGGACCCCGTGCATGTGAAAGCCTGGCATGTGAAAGGCCCTTGGCTGAGGTGCCTTCCCCCTCCCCCTGGATTTCTTCATGTGCCACCATCTGGGATCCACTGGGTTTGATCAGTCCCAGCCATAGCAGCAGCAGCAACGCACTCATCTGCGCCCTTACCCTTTCCCGGCTAGCTACAGTCTGCAAGCCCAACTCTGCACACTCAGCTTGCACACCTTTAACCACGTCAAATGGTCAGACCAGACGCACCCACCTGTTTCCAACAGCCAGTACAAGTGTTACATGTTATTCGGCCTGTTTCTCAGATAACCCCTGCCAGTCAGGCTCCCTCCGTAGCCTCCTGGCAACACTGCTGCCTCCCAGCAGTCTCCCAGCAACGCTCCCTCCTGCACAGATGGGCTCCCAGTCCCTCTTCGCAGGCTAGCCAGCCTCCCTGCATGCTGTGGGCTCCTCGGAGCCGGCATTAGTTGATGAAACACAGAGCTCGGCCCTGCAGCGCCACGGAGATGGCTCCTAATATGGAAGAGGAGCAGGGGGGTTGGCAAGAGCTTACATCCAAGGTCAAGGCTCACATCATTTCCATTAAAAAGAAACACTCCTAAGCTCTGGGCAAGGATGGGAACAGCAAAAATACATGGGGAAAACCACTGCCCTGTTTTATTCCTCGTTTCCAGCTTTCCCATCCAACTGGCAGTGCTCAAGATAGCTGCTGGCGACAGGCAGCCCAGATCTTACAGGTTGGAACGACATTGGACAATCTGGTACTAAAATGATGACTTGCATTTCTGCACACTGTACCAACTCTAAGTTTTATTTCCAGCCTGATCTCTTCTCATCTACATTTGTGTTTGCTGGAGTAAGGCACCTGAAGTTCCTTTTACACACTATCAATGTGCTTTACAGGATTTGTACTCTTTTTCTTCTTCAAGATGCTGAAGTTGCGGCGTTCCCAGGACAAACTCAAAGATATCTTACCGAAGTTATAACCAGCAGTGTCAACTGTGCGGCCACTGCCAGTGTAGAAGGAGCAGAGGTGCACGCCGGGAACCATGCACACTCGAGCTGGCACTATCAGTTCTTCCAATCACTGGCACTGAATTCACTCAGTACTTACAGGGGGAAAAATAATCTCTACAAGCCAAACACCCAACTACAAGTAAAACTGAAAGCATTAACAGATTAAATCCGCCCCTGAGCACTGAAGGCTCTTCACCATAAGGCTCTTTATTAGGAAGTTAAGTCTTAACAAGTGGCTTAAGGGGTGGATAAAGCCTTTCCTGGGATAATCTGCCAACATGTTGCCCGGTGCCAGTTCCAGGCCATGGGAAGAAGAAAGCAAAAAAATATAAGAAGGTGAAAATTTTTGTTTGGCAAATGGATGCCCAGTAGCTGAGAGGTCCTCTCCTATCTTTTCCCCCTGAAGCTCTCTGCCATCTTCAGAAAGTCAAAGAAAATTATTTTTCTACTCTGCTAGCTTCCTGAAAACAAAACCACATTGGGATTACACCTACAATGCATGTGCTCACCCTAATCCTTTGTACCGTCAACCTTCCAGAATGTGCCTCCATCACATTCATTTGAACTGTTTGCCAATTAACACAAGGTAATTAACACTTTTGTAAATGACTATCATCGGACAATGCCACCATGGTAAAAACACCATGATCCCAAGAACTACTGCTCTTTGCAGACACCTATTTATGAGGAGAACATGCACAAGGGGAAAGACAGGAACCTAGTGATGGAAGGTCAGAAGCTATGCTTTGTTTATAATTTTCTCCTTTTTAAGTCTACCACTGATTTACTGCATACTTAAGAAACAGCCAGCAATCTAATCAATGGCTGCTTTTTCCCAAAGCACTGTGCTGCCCTCCTGGCTCTGCACCCTTCTGCACTTACTGCAAGAGATCCGTTCTGCGTGCTGGCCGTGTTCGTGCTCTGCTCTCCATGTGGCTGCGTGCTTCCGTAGAGCGTCAGATTGTGCTCGCTGGTCTGGCCTGCATAGTCCTGAGTGTGTGGCACCCCATACTCTGTGGGAATTCCATTCTGTGGGGGTGGCGGAAATGGGATTGTGGTGAATGGCTGCACCATTGCATCAGGAGTTGCTGCTGGCTCCTGGTTACCCTGAAGAAAGGGAAAAGGAGAAAACAGCTTTATACTACAGAAGATTGATCAGAACATCAGCCTGAGAAACAATATACACACACGTGTTCATGTGAATATCCCACCCACCACCACCGTAATATTGCACAATCTTCTATTAACTTCTTTATTAAAAAGAGCATGCCTCACTCCTCTGAACCATGACACTATTTCCTTAATCTTTTTTGGGAAACTTTCTCACTACCGGGCGGCACATGGAGAACAAATTATGGGGCTTGCAAATTGCATACCCCTGTAATCTCACACAAGGCTTTACGCCCAGTAAGGCATTATTTTGGAAGGGGGAAGAGGCACTGAAACATTGGAATGGAGAAGGAAACACAGACAAAAGAACAGGGTTCTTTAATATGCCTAGAAGTACCATATCTGGGTCCATCTCCTCCAGCCTGACCCTCATAGCTCTGCTCACAAGCAAGCATATCGTGTGGTTCAGAGCACACTCTTCTCTGTTGTGTTACAGTGAGAGAAAAGTAGTACTCATTTTAAAACTGATCTGTGCAGCAGCCCCCTCCTTGCTCTGGCAGCACTGAGTACAGCGCACGGGTGCTCAGGTACTAGTCGCTGGAATATCCCATTTGCTTTGTGCTGACTGTGCAGAAGACACCAAAGAGCTGTGGGACCCGAGTTGAGAACACAAGCCTGGAGCATGCTCACTCTCTCCCCAGTCCTGAGCATCACTGCCATCACACAAGGTTATTAGTTACCCACTCTTCTCTCAGCTTAGGGTATCCCACAGGGACCTCTATGCTAGGACAGTGCACTTTTTAGCAGCTTTTAACACTGCCTTAGATGTGGTTGACACCAACCAGATGACTCAGAAACAGACAGCTGACCATGCAAAAGATATCCCCAAGAGACAGTAAAAAAAAAAAACCACCAACCAAACTTACCCCACCATGCCTGAAAACCACCCGAAGCAAACACGAAAGCATGCAGCCCTGCAGCCACTGCAGGGATCTCACTGAGGAGGGAGCAGGGAGCTGCATTCAGCCACCTGGGGCAGAGGAGAACAGCCTTGACATTGAAACCCAACCCTGGGAAGCCTAGGCTGCTGCACTGCTCCTACTGCTTCCACCGCCGCAGCAGAAAAAAAAAAAAAAAATCCATGGAAAAGATTTATGATAGGAGGGCTGTTTGATTTATGTTTCTGTCAACAGTCTAATCCTGATTTTAAATTTTGGCTGCTGTTCCAGCCCTGGGTCCTCCCCCACAAAGCCCGGAGGTGCTCGAGCCTATTCTGACACCAGCATGCTTAAATCAATGGAGTAAAGAGAAGCAGACCTTATCCTGCGGATAGGAAAGGCAGAGTAGGAATTACCAAGTAGCCTTTCAGTAGAGAGCATACATGTCCAGTGAAGCCGGACAAACCTTTCAGTCCCTTTATCAGCCTACCTGCAGCTTTTCCTTCTGGGCAAAGGAAACAATGATAAATGCAGCACACCTCCAGCCAGCACTGGGTCATTCAGACACTGGCTGAATCCCAAATTTGCTCTGACATTAGTCTATCTGGTCTGCCTCCCCTGGGGGCCACGTGGCCACGCGCTCCCGCAGCTGGGGAGAAGGAGAGGGAAGGGCATTCAATACCACTTAGCAGAGCTGAGCTGCAGCCTTGGACCACGCCAAACAACGGACAGTTTCATTAACTAAAGTCCAGCCGCTGCAAAGCCTTGCTGCCTGCAGAAACACAAAACTCCGCAGCCTTATCTGAGAAAGAAAAATTCAGGCAAGCATGCCAGCCACGGCCAGTGCTTGGTTCCTTGCACGCACTCCCCTCAAGCCTTTGCAGCCCTGTGTCGCGTGCTAGCAGCTCTGCGGAGGTTTTTCACACACCAAGCACATTTTCTGAAAGCAGGACAGGGGGTTCTACCCCCACCCTCCCACCCCCCCGCCAAAAGGAGGGCAGCTCCACCAGCCCTCCACTTCTGCTCACTCCTTTGCCATTCTCAGCTTCAAAGCAGGGAGCTTCTGACTTGACCTAAACCATCATCAAGATGTGCAGGGCGAGTTTTACAAACAGGAGGGAGGAGAAGCTGAACGATGGCTATCTCACTGCAAACTAGGTATCAGCAACCTCATAGCTCACCTACTCAAAGTATTTATCCCCTGTCACGACAGCTCCACTCCATCCACATACTGCCTCCTTTTCAAGCTCTTTTGCTTACAATATTTCATTATATCCAACTGTCTGCGTGCTTCCATACAGCCCATGTTGCCTGCCCATTTCTTGTGTTTAAAATAGGAGCTAAATGTGAAACTGATTTCTTTTTTTCTAAATTTCAAAAATTGGTAGGGTAACCCCTGGAAAGATGCAGTAGCAAAAACTATTTCCAATTTTCTTAGAACAACCTAGATTTACAAGCCCGTAGTACTCCGGATAGGAGGAAGAGAATGCTAATTAGCCACAAACAAAACTTATTCTGCCGTCCTCTCAACGGTGTAGGGCTGCTCCCCAAAGGACATGCTCCAGCCTTTTGTTTAATCTCACTCTTAGATTACTTAAAATGCCAGCCCATAAACCTTATATAATTTTATTGTCAATGTTTTTACCCCTCAGTTAATACTGTTCCTTCCAGTTTAAACACAGTTCAACCTTTTAAATATTTTCTCTCCCTTCTTCAGTTGTCTACAAACATTTGAAGGATGAAAAATGCTCTCTTTCTCTTCTGTTGCTTGTGGTGTTTTGATAATAGATATTTATTTTGAGCTTAACCACACCTTGCAAGCCAAAATATCCTGGTAACTTTATTACTTCTCTCTGACCTTCCTAACATTTTCAAATAAGGGATTTCTGGTGCAGAATGAAATGTTTTAATACCATTGTCACTTCCCTCCCCCCCCCAATCACACTAATATGCAAAAATCCTACCTTTTATTACAAATGTATCCTTAATTTAATGTCTCAGGTTATCTGTAGATCTATCATCATTATACTTGTCCAGGTTTCATCATCCCACGGAGTATCTGTATCTCAAATTATTTTTCTCTTGATATGATTATGTACACATTTCCTGTCTGAATTTTTTTTTTTTTAATTTTAAATTTCCTTTGATGCTTTAGAGTTACTTTTCTTCTGTTTCCACTAGTGTCTACAGAAAAGGACTCCCGATGAGATCTCTGCAGGTTTCACGGCATGCTGATATCCTCCAAACCCAGAGGAGATTTTACCTCTTCTGTTATTCTACCAAATTTCAACATTTACACAACACTTCATATTTTCAAGAACTAACACAGCAAAAAAAAAAAAAATCCCATTTATCTTCAAACACTACTTTCCCTACTTCTAACTCACCAGGGAAAATCCTGCAGTCAGAGGCGCTGCTTTCCCACTTCTGAGGAGGTACAATGAACATGGAGAAACCCCCAAACTTCCTGGTGAAGGTACGTACATAGAAGGAGAGACTCAACTGAAAGTATTTTGTCTATCCAATCTTGACAACATACCTCACTGCATTGCCAGTCCTGCCTGTTTTAGCTCATGAAATTCTCTTAAACATTGACCCAAATGCAACAACAGACTGCGGTGGACATGTCCAAGAGTAGTCACCATCCCCGAACACATGTAAGGATGCCATCACAAGACTAGGAAAGTCCGGCTGGAGCTCCCCACAAAAACTATTGCTGTCTTCAACTTGTGTGATGGCATGAAATAAGTCTTAACTAACGTTCAGGAGCAGACAGACTCTTCTCTCAGGCACAATGCAGGGTGGCTGCAGGAATAGTTTCGGCAGTTCCAGGTTAACCAACTCCCTCCATGAGTTTGTGCTGCCATGCACTGACCCACACTAGCTGTCATCCCATGCTCACCGAACTGGGAAAGGCTGTTCAGTGCAACTCGAACTCAGCATAATTAACACACGCTCCTTAAAAAAAGGAAGAGACTTCAGTACAATATAGAGTAACCTATAGTTCAAAGAAAACCAGCAATTCCTATGTTTTCTATTCATTCTGTTGCTCTGCTCCCACAGAAATCACTCATCCGCATCAGGTAGGAATTCAAAGCAGCTCCCTTCTTGCAAAACGTTGACATCTGATTCATCAGCACCCAAGCCCTCAGGGCACAAGAGGGATATGGGATACCCATCTGAGCTCCCCTTTCAGGCCCCTATTCTCAGCCCTACAAAGGTCCAGCCATTCCTCGCAGGTGCCAACTTCCTTCCTTTAGGTCAGGGTTTTGCCTACACAGCTCAGTACAAACCCATCCCACATTTTGTTTAAAAAACAAATTAGCTAAACCAGTGAAAAATCCCTAATGGGGACACATTTCTAAGAGTTTACACAGCTTTAACTTAATTAACAAACTTTGTAGCTCCAAGCTAAGCGGAGGAACGGTAAGTAACCACACACAGCGGTACCTTGCAGAAGGCTGGGAGCTGGGGACCATGTCTCAACGAAGAGCAACGTGGTTCAGCAAACGCGATGTAGGATGAATTCTTTCAGCAGACAGCAGGTGGTGATCCAAGATCACGGCACTGGAGCACCAAGAGCGAACACCAGAAACGCACACAAAGGCCTCCTACTTCCATAAAACTGTCAAAGATCAGTCTGTTTTGTGAAGGGCTGGTTTTGTTTTGCTCATTAAACAGGTGTAATTATAGGGATATGAAAGGAGCCTTATAGCAATGCAGCTCCAGATCCCTTCTGTACTGGTACACCGTAATACGCATAGATAGACATTTCCACGCAAACTGCCACAAGGTAAACGGTCTGTGCTGTCCATAACCTTACTGTGAGTCATAAGCATCAGAGAAAGGTGCAGAGAAATGCTACAACATGTAAACATCAAATAATCTCTTAAATATGCCTTTCAACTCTGGTAACCCCCAAATCATTGGGAAAGATGTGAGTATATGCCTATTAGCGTAGCGGCATGGGGTTTCTAATAGGTATGCCTTTGCCGAATTCATTTTATGAAACCTTGAAGCAACTGACTTGCAGCTAATGGAAGGCAATTAACCTGTTTGTGAAGACCAGTGTGTTCCAGGCTATGACTGTTTGCTCTCTGCACTAACCTAATCCCTTTCGTAAACAGCAAAAATGTTTGTAGCTCAGATCTGAAGAGCCTGGCGCAACTGTTCAACCTGGAGCTGCTGCCCGCTCTCAGCTCTCCGCATGAAAGGGATCCTTGTGAGCGAGGGGGATGTGGGGACTGCGCCGTCCCTCCTCCGACCCAGGTTACAGCCTTCTGTCAGGGAGGCAAACGTGACACACAGCTCCCGCAGAAACGGCCAAGCACTGCTCCTCAGCTGTACGCAGACAAGAGAGGAAGGGCCTACCACACAACCCTGCTGCCGCAGGAGCAAGAGAATAATAGTAATAAAGAACACAGGCTGGGCTTCCCCCCCCCCTTCTCACAGCTTAACACAAATTAAGGTTGCTGTAGCAGGCTCCCCTTCCCAGCCCCTTCTGACACAGCCAGCCGCCCTCCCACCTCCAGCTGTGCACTCCTGCCCTCTCTCCCCTGCCAGCCACAGCGCTCCGTCTGCCCTCCGCTGAGCTGTTTCAGCACATACCCCATGGAAAAAAAAAAACAAACCAAAAACCTACTCGCTTTTTATTGTCAGGTTAGTTTTGTTCCCAGTTAAGAGTGCTGAAACGGCTTGGCAAGGATTTGGAGGAGAACCAGAGCCAGAAAGGAGAGAGGGTGGAGAAGCCGGGGAGGGAAGGGCCATGGGCAACAGCACTTGGATGAGCTCAGGCTGCCGGGGAGCCATAGTCTCCGCCGGCACGCATTAACCCTCTCCCCAGGCAATCCCACAATTTGCCTGCTGATAACAAACGTATCGGCAAGCAATTTCTTCACAAATGGAATGGATACAAAGCAGCGTGAGGGATGCTCCAAGACCCACCAGGAACTCGAGCATTTTCCCTTCCAGAAAACCACAGGCTGAGGCACTGCACCAGAGATAACCCCCAACCTACACTGGTAGCTCTCATGGCACATGGAACCTAAGCCTTGATTTTAAAAATCGTGCTTTTACTCTTTAGGGTCATGAAGATACTCAAACACAAGCCAAAGTGACGTATAGGATGATGAAGCAATGGCTTTCCAACTCCCCAGACATGCCAAAAGAGTGACTTGGCCATGCAAACCCTGCAGGTGCCCACGAACATCATACAAGCTCTTTACCCCAAAACACAATAACAACCCTTTCTCCATCGTGGCCATTTCATTATGGATTAGTTTCTGAATGGGAAGAGTAGGTAAAATGCCTATGGAAAGGAAGTTTGGAGATGAAAAGGATATACAAAGGATATAACCATCTTGTATTCTTCATCTTTGTACAAACCTGTTCCTGGAGTCAGAGGGGTACGTGACCCTAACCTGACACCCACAGTCCACACTACAAAGGCATTTCTGTTACTCTAGAGAACAAGACTGGCACGTCTGCCTGTCTGGTGACCGAGACTGGTAAAATCAACACTCTCTTTCTTGATGTGGGTTGATCATAAAAGCATCTTGAAGAGGATCGCAGTAATAAGGGGGTTTGTATTTCATCTGCACATCTGGAGCTTGTTCTTCATTTGATGACATATTGGGGTAACAGAAAAGGATGCTGGATTTTGACTCTACTACCACGGGCACAAGAGCAATTCCTCCTGAATCCTCCCAAAAGCAGTGCTTTACCTATAGGCAGTGTTGCAAAAGTTCGGTAGAGTTTTATGATAGTGTTGTTAAAACAGAGGAAAGTTTATATATATGCATGCTTTTTCTGAATTTAAGTCAGATGTAATCATTTTAGGAAATGCTTTTTGCATTAGGTTAAACTTAAGCCTAAATAAGCTAATCTTCCACCAGGAAAAAAAAAAAGAAAAAAAAAAAAGATGCCTGCACTCAAGCTTGCACCTAGCTAACCATTTAAAGGCATGTTCTCTCCAACTTCCTGGTGCAAACTTGCACTAGATTATCTAATCTTGCCCTTCCTTCTTCCTAGATATGGTAAAGCAAGGGAAGAACAAGTTATCTTCCAATATACACTCCATCATTCCAGGCCACCAAAAACTGTTCTGTAAAATAAAACAGCTGGCCTTTTTTTTTTTTTTGAAAAAACACATTTAAGAACTTTACAAAGAAGAAGTTCAAGCCCCTCTTTTTAGGAAAAGATGAAAGAAAATTATAGTCTTATCTTACTCTTACACACAGGAAGCACTCACTCACCCCCATGCTGTCATTATTTCCAGTAATGGTCAACTTTTGCTCTATCCCAATGCACAAACGCAGGCGCTCAGTGCTGAATGTGTACACGCTTAATTAAGAAGCCCCTGGGCAACCTGCAAGAGGCTTCCTGTTGGATATAGCCAAAGCTTTAGAGTTATGCAACATTAATAAGGCCCAGAGCCATATCTACTTACCGGCCTGAAACATAGCTTTCAGATTTTAAAAAAGCACTGATTTTCTGCTCCTGAAATCTATATTATTCCCCCTTCCAAAAAAAAAAAAGTTAAATATTACTGGCACAAAGGCATCCCAACAAACGCTTTCAATCAATTCACGCTCTCTGGGGTTGATTAGAAAGAGAGAATTGTGCTTCAAGAGACAACATCGAGGTCTCAACATCTGTTTCCATTCCATATTAGGAATGAAACTACCTCTGAGAATTATTGGGGAGAAGGGGGTGGGGGTGTGGAACAAAGGAAAAAAGTCACCAGGATGGATACGTCCTCAGCAGCAAAGCCAGCAAGTTAAGAGAAAGGCTTAGGCTCAATTTTTTGTTCCAGATCGGTCCTTTAGCACCTACCCTGGCTGTGTTCTTCCCACCTCTGCAATATTCCAAGTGAATATTTTCCACTCCACATTCATAGTCAAACATTCTTGGGAAAAAAGATTTCCGTAAGAGGACTAGCTTTCAACAAATCAATATGAAAATAAAGTCTCAAAATATTACAAAGCTAGTCATGGGCACCCAGAGTGGCAGAAGCATCTCCCACACAAGTGAGATTACTTTACTGTCGGGCAAAGAGGGTTAAGTTTCTTTTTCTGGACCAGAATTCAAATGAATCATAGCTAAGAAACAGTGTGCAGCAGATGTGTCACGTATATTTGATCCAAGCTAACCGCGATTAGCTTTTCAGTGGATTAGCAAACCTATCACACTCTCAGTTGCATGATTGCGGATCCTCACGCAAGGAGGCAGCAGGAACTGGAGGCTGGTGGTGGGGAAGGAGTGTGGTAACTGCTCTTTCAGGAGTGGTCCATAGTCGCATCAGGGCACCTCGGCACTCATGTACATGACGCTAAGATGGCACAGAGGACCTGCCTGTGTTGGTTTTCTGCCTTACTCCTGACCACTAACCAGTGGCTCCTGGTGCTGCTCGGTAAAAGAAGGGCTGCAGAACACGGAAATATAACAGGGAAGAAAATCCCACCTGGTCCCGTTGTAACTCCTGACCAGGCTGTCAGGGTAGTGTCACAGCTACTGTCACCTCAACTAATTCTGCCATCAGATTGCTCACTTCAGACGGCTTTGTTTCAAGGAAGACAGTAGTTCTCCAGGTGATGTCGTATTTCTAAAAAACAGTATCTGCTTCTCCAACCCCAATCAGGTACCTGAGCTGGACTGATAAGCCATTTTTCATCCCATGTCCCTGCTCTGCGAATGGACTATCACCCTGTATCTGCAAGCACATCACCAAATCTCAGTGAGTGTGGAGCGTTATTCCTGCAACCTCAAGAATTCAAACTGCCTTCCTCAATGTTTAAATCCTCATGAAGCTCATTCAGCCCCTTAGAAAGATTTGTATCTACCTCAGTCACAGGAATTTTTCAAAGCCCTTATTATGTGACACAGCTATCTGTAATAGACTCTTCCAGATCTCTATATATATCCAGCGCTCTTCTAGGAAGGATTTTGAAGATCACTTTTGGCCTCAGGCTTTCCTGTCCCCCTCTCCTCTGCTGTGAGGGGAATGAGCTGAAGGCGGTACCGAGCTGCGTGGAGGTGCTGCTCAGAGCTGACTTGGCTCCCAGAGGATGGACAAACCTCAAAGCCCCGTCAGGCAGCTTCACTTATACAGCACTTACACAGGCCCCTTCAATTCCCCTGATTTCAGTGGCCAGCAGGAAAGTCCTCCCGCCTGCCTGCACTAATTCCAGCACCTCACAGGGAAAAGCAGCCCTGCCTCTGCTGGCAGCACAGGAGGAGGAGGAAGGGAGAAAGCACTGGGAAGGGGAGAGCACATCTGGAATCAATAGGAGAGCGCTGAATACCTCGGAAAGACTGCAGAGCTGGCAGAAACCACAGTGAGGAGCCGCGCGTTCGGACGTGACTATGGAGGAAAGGTGGGGGACAAGACAGATACAGCATACTTAAACACAAAACCAGAGCTCCTCTTGGGGCCCTTTTTTTTTAATGCAAGCAGCTAAATGTCTCAGCCCTGTCACATTTTCACTGCCACTGGTCTGTTGTGGATACGGTCAGAATTCAGTACAGAAGAGAGGAGATGAGATGCACACAGCCCCAGCTGAGGCAAACGGGACTCATCTGTGACTCAAGTGCCAGGACTCAGTAACACAGCAACAATATTACATCAAGCTGCTCTCGAGGTGTGCAGCAGAGGAAATCTGTGACTGACTTGGCACACGCTTGAGAACAGAAATTTGATGGTTTAAAAAAACACAGATTTCTTCCCACAGTTACTTTCCATTCCAGCAATGCATTCTCCTATCTCCTGCTACTCATTTGTTCCAAGAGGAGTTTTCCATTTTCAAGGAAGCCTCCACTATGTGTCCTGGAAAGCAGAGGTTCTGGAAAGGAGCAGAGGGTCATGGAGAAGCAACTCACCAGTGCAGCAGCCTGGTACAAAGAGTGACCACAGTTGTTCGGATATATTACCACAAGTAGGGCGCGGGAAGCATTGCTACTTTGGTACGTGGCCTCAGCCAAATGAAAAATAAGCTACATGCTTCCACATATGAATTTTAAAAAGGGAATTAAAGAACACCAAAGGGAACACGGAAAAAAACAACCACAAGACACTGGAAAAACACATGGCTGTACACTGAAAAACTTGAAAAGCCCAATCTATTTTGCTTATAATTTAAAAAGAAAAAAATTAAGTGGCAACTGATTATTTTGTGAAAGTATATTAACT
>NW_008794445.1:836479-837448 GCF_000699145.1 Aptenodytes forsteri
GTAGGCACTAATAATATTTAATCTAATGAACAAAGGTATCGAGAAAACCAATAGCCAGAAGCTGAGTCTGATAAATTCAGCTCTGGTAAAAGACACCTTTTATATTTTGTTTACTCATTTCTAAATGACAGTCATTAAGTCAGCTGGTGAGAAGGGCTCAGTCCTTTCCATCTCTTCACACCTTCGTGCTGAAACATTATGTCATTCAAAACAGAGGCACCCGAGTGAGACATAATGGCCTACAATGCACATATAGCCAGAAGAAACGATCTAAAGCCAGATCTATAGGACAATATTCTGGAAAGCTAAGAAGAGCTGGTGGTAGTCGATGCACATGAATTGAAGCAGATTAAACTAAGCAGCAGACACATTTATAAGTAAAATTACTTCACCTTATGGAGAGGAACAAGCTATTGAGAAGTATAGGTGCAGTTTCGTGTACCACCTAATATGATAAACTACCAACTGGCCTCAGAAGCAGTGGCTCTGCTTCCCTCCCCAGCTGTTGTGAGATCTAGTCATGCCACGGCTGTAGCCAGAAAATTAATCCAAACAATAGTCATCTGTTTGGTCATGAACTGAACTGTCTCACTTTATATCTGCCTAAGCACAATGCCCAAAGCGGTGAGGAGGCTGAACATATGGCCAGGGCAGAGAGACGAGGGGGACTATTCTTCTCACAGCAGCCCATAGTTATGCTACATTAAGAGCAACTTGAAAATGCACCTGAAAGCCACTTCATCCCAGAACAAGAGGTTACATGGACATTTAGCATATGTTACTGCCACTACCTGCTTCATTTATCATAGAATCATAGAATAGTTTGGGTTAGAAGGGACCTCTAAAGGTCATCTAGTCCAACCCCCCTGCCGTGGGCAGGGACATCTTCAACTAGATCAGGTTGCTCAGAGCCCCGTCCAACCTGACCTTCAATGTTTCCAGGGATGGGGCAGCCACCACCTCTCTGGG
>NW_008794445.1:837947-853309 GCF_000699145.1 Aptenodytes forsteri
GAGTAGAGGGGCAGAATCACCTCCCTCGACCTGCTGGCCACGCTGCTTTTGATGCAGCCCAGGATATGATTGGCTTTCTGGGCTGCGAGCGCACATTGCTGGCTCATGTCCAGCTTTTCATCCACCAGTACCCCCCAGTCCTTCTCGGCAGGGCTGCTCTCAATCCCTTCATCCCCCAGCCTGTATTGATACCGGGGGTTGCCCCGACCCAGGTGCAGGACCTTGCACTTGGCCTTGTTGAACCTCATGAGGTTCACACGGGCCTAAACTTAAGTTAAGCTTATGCTTAACTTTTAGAGCATCCCCATGTAAACCAGCATAAAGGTGGTTTATACACAGAGAATTTGTCAAGTATCTCCGCAAAGACTTCCCTTTTGTTATAAAATCCTTTTAAAGCCTCTTTAAAGGCCTTCCAGCTATCATATGTTTACCAAATTCCTGCTGTAACCACAAACCAGCATAGACTTCTCCCCTATGCAGGCCACCTGCACGGCTCAAAGGTGAAGCTCGAGGTCAGCAGCGCGTTTGACCACCTTTCAGATGGCTCCTCCTGGGCTGGGTGTCACTAATGCAGCTCCTGCAGCCCCATGCTAAGCAGCATCTTTGGAAGCGTGCTGCTCTCCCTTGTCACCACCGCATCAACACCTTGGTCACATAAAACATGTGTGGGTTTAACAACAGTGACATACTAAATACTCACATTAAACTATTGCATATTACTGGTAGTCCCACTTTTAAACTGCTCTATTTTACTGAAGCTAAATCAATAAACCTTAAAAGCTAAATTGATGTAAGAGCATCTCATTTCAGTGGCATGCCTGTCAGCATCTGCAGCTCCATTAATACATTACTGCATGAGTTCCCACGAAATCTACCCCGCCATAATTCCCAGCAGACCTCCACCTTCCACAGCCAAGTGCATTAAAGGTCCCTTTTTTCCGCTCCTCACCCTGTTTGTCTGCTCACACCTACAGAAAGGCAAGAGAACAGGCTATGCAAAACTTAAACCCTTTCAGCCAGTCGGTCTCCCCTTCTGTACATCCCCTTTCACGCACACAGTGTCAGGCTAAACAAAGCCACTCGCTCCAGGATACAGGCCTGGAAAAAAGCATTAGCATCTGGCAACCAAGAGCAGCACCCTGGCACATGAGCCTGAGAGCAAACACAAGTCTCTGGCACGAAGAGGAAACACAGAGACATACACCTGACTGCTCCTGTCAATCTTGCAGTGGGGGAATGCCCGATTATTTTTTTTTTAAATATATTTTTATCATATTACTGAAAGGAAATGCCAGGGACTGCTGCAGCCCCTGTCCCTTGAGGCTCTGCTGCTGCCATCAGGCTGCGCTGCCTTTGCAGCGATGAATATTTAAACAGGGCAATAAATATTTCAGAACACATTCATCCTGATGAGAAATCTACTAGAATAAGAGAGACGAGACAACCACACAGGGCCAGGGCTGCTCCCTGTTCTGGCCCTCCAGCTCCTGAACCGCCTGCCCTCCCTCGGCCCTCCTTCCCTCCAGCCCTCAAGAGGCACCTGAGAGCCTCAAATATTCATGAGCACAGCTCCAGTTACTTTCCAAACAAGTGAAAACACCGTGAAAAAGTAAAAAGGTGCTCTGCTTTCCAGAGAGGTGCAGAACACAGCTACTGCATGCTTTGTTTTCACCTCTTCTGGGGCCTCTAGCTTTTGGGTGTAGCACTCACGGAGAAAATAATTTGCTTTAAGACCCCACAGGGTCTTAAACCTTTTCATATTGCACCTTGGAAGAGCAGAAAACCAAGACCACCACACCCAAATGCCCGACAAGAAAACATGAAAGCTTGTCTTTTCCCCACAACTCCCTTCCTTAATTTCAGTGGTGAATTTACTTGGGCATTTCTTGGTTGCTAGCAGCTCCTCTGGGCTCTCTGTGGGATGCTAACAGATGTACACAACTTGGCCATCACTGGCACAAATAAAATCGGCTAGAAAACAGGTTTAGGACATAACAGAAAATGCATTCATTTACTCAGCTGTCATCTGCATGTCGTTCATGTACTGAGGGCTATTTTGACTTTCATAATGCAAAAAGCTTGTGTTTTTAACTAGGACCTTAGCTATGCTCTCACCTATAAAGAAACATATTTTTTAAAAAAAAACAATGTTGGGGGTAACTAAATTTTTGCAGTAAATTTTGAAGGAAATCAAAATCACATAGAAGACACTTGTTCGGGATCAAATTTATAGGGCCATAAAACCTATGGCCATGCTCAAAAACGGACTTTCATATCAGCTTCCACTGCATATCTCACTAGATTCAAAAGACATAATATATTTGCTGGTCACACAACATATAGAGAAGCCTTCAGAAAACAGTTAAGCCTACTCTGAGTGAAGGGAAGTCAAAAAGACACCCTCACAAAGAGCAGCCAGCAGCCAAAGGGTTATCCTAAGTGACAGGCACAAGCTAGCCTGCCTGCCCTGGCTAACTGAGCTGCACCAGGGCATCTCCTTTCCAGGTAAAGGCTGTAATTAAGAGTATATAAAAAGAGGCATCTCTGCCTTTCCTGATGCCCACGTTTTAAAAGATGATGGTAACTAAACCACAATCTCAGTGTGTCACATGCTCTCAAAGATGTGTCTTGGAGTGTGCAAGGAGAAGACACTCCTTGTACCTGGATCCTGGCCCAGCTTAAGGAACAAGCTGGGCACCAAATGGTTCAGCCCTGTCACGGCTTGGGCATGGCAAGGCGCGTGCAAGGATATGCGACAACTCAGCAAGGTCTGCAGATGCACAATCTTGGATTAAACTGCTAAATTCGCCTGCAGTCTCATTTCAGCTGCTTTTAGACCTTTGAAGGGGAACAAACGGGTCTTTCCTATGCACAGAAAGGGCCCTGCAGCACATCAAGAGTGAGTTTCCTACCGCAAGTTGGAGCTCCTGCTATTTCATCCAGGGTCCTCATGGTCAAGGGAAGAGATCAAGGCAGCATCCGAGTGCTGCATAGCCTGCTCGGGATGGCCGGTTTCCTATTAATGAAATTCTCTCTCATCCCCCTGCTGTATGGCACGAATTGGCTCCAGAGTGAAGTATTGAGCTGTCAAACAGCAAAACCTCTCTCCAGATTGCATTTCAAGGAACAGCAGCTGCCTACTGAATAGGTGGATCAAACACCTGCCGCTGCCCTCTGTTCCTTCTGACCGAAGGCTCCTTGAAGAGCAGCAGCAGCCCTCCCTCAAGGCTGGCCATCAGCCGTGCCACCAAAAAGATGCTGTTAATATTAAAAATATAAAATAGCAATCACAGCAGTGTAGTTCAGAGAGTGACAACAATCCTGCTACTTTGCCAGCAATGAGTCCTGGGATTTTATATCTCTGCTCCTAACCACCACAACTGTCCTTCATATATCACAAACTCAGAAGTCAGACCCAACCTGGCCCAAAAAACACTTCGTACTTTCCTATCCTATTAACAGACCTCATACACAGAGGAAGCAAAATATCCTGGAAGATGAGCAATTACCTCACCAACTAATTTAGAGCAGGAGCCACCATTTTGCAGCAGACATCAAAATAATGAGTGCTCCTCTGCTGACTGTGCAGCTCCATGTTATTCCCATGATGGGCTGCATACCCAGCAGCACACTAACATGGAAAAAAAAGGCATCTGATCCCAGGGCAAGAATGAAAAGATAGTGTTTGCTACAATACAAAAAGTGTTAGGAAGGAAAACAACATTTAATCCTGTGGCTTGAGGACCTCTCATGACTCAGAAAATAAATGCAAACAGACGAAAAAGTTAATTTGGATCATATCAGCCCCACTGGCACGCAAAGGGCAGAGCAGGCACCCTGGGGAGAGGGAGGGAAAGATTTGCCATAGACCAGGTTACTATCACTGACAGCTGACCAAGATACCACAAGATTTCAGCAGACTGCCATTTCTTCTAATTTTCAAAAGTGCAGCCGCCTCCTTTAACAGATGAGGTGTGCGAAACGCATAACACTGAGGTCACAGAGGAAGGAGATCCTGCAGCACAAGTATATAAGCAGCCAAGATGAGAATCCTCACTGCTTTAGAACGAGCACAATTAACTGAAAACAAGAAGAAAGCAGAAGTGAATTGTTCCTTTGAAGATGTAAAAGTTTCGATCTGAAGCAATGAGAACATAAGGAATCGGAATCGTTTCTCATCAGTCTGAAGCTACTGCATGGAACAGAGACAGACAGACAGTTGCTCTGTCCCACAAACGTGTTCCTTCAAAACAGATGTCCCTCTGCAATCCAAAACACTCTTGGCTTGGGAAGCCAGAGACCCAGCTTGCTGGATGGGCTCCACGCAATCATCCCCCGGATGGGCCAGCACAGCCCACAGACATACTTCACCACTGTCAAACGTGAGAAATGTTCTTCAGCACAAGCCCTCAGCACTTGGTTTTAACTTCATCTCGTTTGAAGGGATCTGAACTGGCCCGCTCCACTGGAAGCAAAGGGTAGGCAACACTGAGAACTTACAGGACTAGCCAGGCGCCGAACACAGAAACAGATCAGTGCTCTGTAACCTGTTTTTCTGTTCTGGGTGATCCCTTCCAACTTCATGCATCACGGCTGGTAAAGCTCATCACAAACTAAGCATTGTTTGTGTCCTATTAATTTTTTAGGAAGAGTTAATATTCAAAAGTGGCCATTGACAGCATGAGTAGCAGCCCACAGCAGCCAATGTATTTATCGTTACCTGAAATCCCTTTGCTTTGTTAGGCCTTCAGAATGCACTAGAAGATTCACAGGAAGACTGATACACATGAAAAACTTCCTTTAAATCATTTAAGATTAAATTGCTCTTATAGCTTCCCCTTGCATGTCCAGGACATAAAGCCTTTCTAGAATCCCAGAATTTGGCACCACAGGGTATGAGGGCCACCTGCATTTTATAGCTGTGTTGATCACAGAAGGAATGGTTTGAGCAACTGCCTCTAGCTTTGTGCTCTGCTCCTGCTCATCTCCATGCACTTCAGCAACAGCAGGACTAATGCACCTGACCTTACATGGGTGCAGAGGAGCAGCTCGCACAGGCACACTAACCCCCAGCAGGGAGTTGGGATGGACACAGCTGAGGGCAATTCCCAAACCACTTCACAGCTGGATTGGCTGCAGGAGGCCTGGCCCCACACTAACACTCTTCTGCTAGAATTGCTGGAATAGTAGCCAGGAGGCTCATCACAGCTCTGCATTTAAATTGTGTCAATCAAACATGGTTCTTTCCTGCCACCAGCTTCTTTTCTCCTAGATTTAGGCCAGACAGTATCTCAGAATAATTGTATGGTGACACACAGAGCCTCACAGCTAACCTAGAGGCCTACTACACTTTTGAAAGCCACTATAATCCTCTATAAACCCCCTAGAAGAATGAAATTTTATCTTCCTTTACGCTCCTCCAAAACATTAAGAAATTCCTATTACTCAGCTCTAGCTATTCTTCTTCTCTGTGTTACAAATAACATAGCTCAGTTTCCTACCCGCCCACTAAAAAAAGCCACTTTGGCTTTCTGGATACTTCTGCTTTAAACAGAGGTCTGGCTAGGAGACACGTTCTTGGCCATGAGCCTGAGCTGCCAGGCAGGACCCTGGCCACCCATCAGGCAGGGAGGCTTGGAGCTGGCAAGCAGGAGGCAGGGCAGGCATGGATCTCAACGGAGAAACTCAAGTCTGCAGCCTCTGGTGCAGCTTTCTCCTGACTTCTGTGCCACGCTTGCAGTAACTCCTGCAGCTCGTTGTCAAAACCAATTAAGAGTATCCCTAACAACAACAAAAAAAGTCCTGAGAAATCACATTTGAGCTGAATGGGACAGTAATGTCACCGCTGCTCTTACCTCCTCACAGCAGGGCTTGTTTCAGGAGGACCTTCATTTTGTCTACAGCCAAAGTTGCCATCAGGCTGCTCAAAGCTAGTTTCAGACTTGATGGAAAACAGGGCTCAGGGACCTTTAATCTGATTTAACCCGATTTATTTAGATTCATCTCATTGAATAAGACAAGGCATTTAGAAGTCTTGCTTTCTGACGGAGCATCGAGACCTCCACAGTATTTTTTCCACCTTTCTGAAGTCCATGTTACCAGATAAATTCATTCTCACACCCCTTGCAGCATTTTGACTAAAAGTAGCTTTGAAGATCTAGAGTCCCTCGGAAAATTTCTCTTAGGATGAAGGTTTGCAACTGGCTTTGGATGACCTAAATTCTTTCTGCCACCAAGAGGGTCAGTCCCTCCTTGACTACACCTCTTCATCAGTCACACTTAGCATATGCTCATTCACAGTCTGTCACCCATGTCCCTGTGAAGGACACCTGGAGCAGGGAACTGTCCCAGGTTCTCACCACAGCCTCCAGTCACCACCTTCCTCATTCCTGTTTCTCACCACACTACACCCTTTACACAGATTGGCTCCATCACACGTCTAAAGTGACCCCAAAAAAACCATCAACACACACCTCCCAAACCAAACCAAACCAAACTTACACAAGAGGGACTCCCAGAAGTATTTTTCCTCCCCTTCCCACCGCTTTGAGACAGAAGAGAGCTTCATCCTGGAACGGGGTGCAGGCAGACCAGAGAAGGGTTTTGCAAAGCAAATGTAACAACATTAAACAGCTTCATCACATGCACAAAGAAAAGCAAGGGGAAAAGTTAAAGCAAACTAACACGCATTAAATATTTGAACACTAAGTAAAGCTAACATACCACAATACCTTATAGTCCAACCAACAGGCAACAAATTGACTAATTCACTAATTTACCAAATTACCATGTTCTTCCTCCTCTACCTCCTGATTCAGGCTGGAAGGATCCTTTGTAAGATCACATAGATCTAAAACTCTGCCTGCTGAAACTCTGAAATCCTTTCTCCTGCTGCCCCACTTATCTCAACCACATTTTACAAAGCAGGAAGGGACACATGCTAGAAAACAAAACCCTTTCTTACTCCTGCTCCCTAATATTCCTGAGTACTTTGCATCATTGTTCAGTTTTAATAACCTCCTTTCATATGCTACAATAGCAAAAATAAGAAAAGTTACAAAGAACAAGAAATCAAATTAAGGGTTTCACTCTTCATGGAGGGTACGTGAGACAGAGGAGGACTAGTACTATCCAAGAAATCTGAACTCCTCTCCAAGGCATTTTTAAATCGGTCTTTTTAAGTAATTTAAAGCAGGTTTTGCTATTAGGACTGAAGGGAGAGCGTAGGCTTCAGATAAGGAGCCTCAGTGAGGCCCAATAGGTGAATGATGGTCTATGCACCGCATATGTCAAACTCTGATTATCTAAATCTTGGTTAATCAAAAGCAATTATCTGAAAGTCAAATATGCCCTCCAAGTCAGATAGCTTGGCGAGACCAGGACTCATAAAGCACATAGAAATCCTAAACTCCACAGGACCACAACTGCAGAGACTATGAATTTTCAGCAGGATAACCGGGAGGACAGTTCAGAGGGTTTTAACCATACTCAAGACTCCCATACCAAGGGCAGTGCTTCAGAAGGGGCTAGAAGATTACCCTCACAATTACTCGGACGCTTTTGGTGTCTCCGTGCACCCTCAGATTAGACTCTACTTAGAGTGCAATTCCAGTTAGGTATTTAGAGGCTACTCAGGGTGAAAGTCTCCATTACAGGCAGGGCTGGTAGAGCCAAGCTGGCCGATACTTCCCATTGTAAGACCCTGTTTTCAGTTGTTTATAATTCTGAGAAACCATTCTAACTTAATTTTTTTTCATGCTATCTACATTTGATTTCGGGGTTGGTAATTTTTTTTTATTGCTTCAGCCCTATCAATCCAACTCAAGAAAGAAGTAGAGGGAATATTTTGTCTTGTTTATGATTAAGGGAAGGGGGACCACACCCCACACACTTTGAAAAGCCTACAAGGACTTCATATTTAACAGAAAAATTTGCATTTCATACTTTCCATTGTAAGACCCTGTTTTCAGTTGTTTATAATTCTGAGAAACCATTCTAACTTAATTTTTTTTCATGCTATCTACATTTGATTTCGGGGTTGGTAATTTTTTTTTATTGCTTCAGCCCTATCAATCCAACTCAAGAAAGAAGTAGAGGGAATATTTTGTCTTGTTTATGATTAAGGGAAGGGGGACCACACCCCACACACTTTGAAAAGCCTACAAGGACTTCATATTTAACAGAAAAATTTGCATTTCAGGGATCTATATTTAGCAACCATACTAAAAAGCCACCAAAATCTAACCAACATTATAACAAAACTATGGAAAACTACAGTGTGTCTTACATTTTATCAACTAAATCCGCTAGTAAAGCCATATATGATGGTCCAAAAAAAGGCTAAAAACAAGAAAAAAAATTCCAGTATGCAAAACCTGCCAAAAAGGAAAGAACCAATCCGTTCTTCATATTTATCATGGAAAGAACAAATGGTGGCAACAAGCTTTATGTTAAATATTAGGAAAGACTTTGCAATGCTCAGAAAGGAAAGGACTTGGATTGTCAAGGCTGGCAGTGGCATCGCAGATGTTTTTAAGGCAGGTTATTCGCCATCAGGAGTGGTTTAGACACAGTTTATTCTAACAGGAAATAGAGACACTCTTAAGGGTGGCTGGCAGTGCCACTTGCACCCCATTTTCTGTGATTTCATGCTCTTGTTCAGGGCTCATCCACAGCTTCACAGGGGATACAGGCCATGTCCGATCCAGGTCTGGAGATCAATGACAGCAGGGAGATGACCTGTCTCCTGTACTTTGCACCATCCCCTTTGTAGGGATCAAGTAACATGGAGTAGCAGTTACCCACCTCAAATCCAAAAAAACCAAGAAACAGATCTGGAAGTGTAGCGGAAGGAAAGTAAATTGGGACAAGAAGCCTGAGCGCCAGGAGGACAGACTTAGTGATGGGGGGAAAAGGGATAGACCAGACAAGTTTGACTGCAACAGGAGCAGAAAAGGCAAACTAAATGAGGAATGCAAGGAGTGGGTGGAGAAGTTAAAAAAGCGTATGACAAGGAGACTGTAGTGAGGACAGGGAGGAGGAGGAGGAGAAGCAGAGAAAGAATAAGCAGGCCTAAAAATCAGCTGAGAAAGAACTGAAACAATCAAGGTAAAGAAATAGTGTGCCGAAACAGGATGACACGTAACTGGAGAGGAATGGAGACAGGGACAGCATGGACATGGACTTGCATGGGACAAGCTACTGACCAGGGATCATGAGGAGAGAGTGACAGGAAGAAGACCCATCCACGATGGATAGCAGAGGTGAGACAAGAGAGGTCATGCAGGGATGGAAGAGAGGGGAAAATGTGCCTACTAGTGTACGCTCCCAAAGCCTAAACTAGAGCCTAATACTGCAAAAAGTCACCATTCCTCTGCTGTCAGCAAATATACAAAACCAACTGGCAAACACAGATCAAGCTGGCCTGCACAGAAAATGACAGCTAATTACACATTCAGTGTAAGTGGCAGAGGTCTGTGGGATGCATCTGGGACGGCCAACCCTGCTACTGGTACTTGCAGAGGTCATCGTGGTGCCACATATACTGGAGCTGATAGGGACGGGTGGAGGGTTGTCTGGTTTTTCTTTCCTTTCTTGTGGAAAAAAATAGCGTGCAATCATGTGATTAAAGACTATCATAAATAGACACAGAAATAAAGAGAACAAATGAAGGTTTCTTTCCCAAGTTAAAATATGGAAATGCCCCGGAACTGAAGTGCCTTCCCATTACCATCTTGATAACTCTCAATTCAGTTCGTGAATAATATCGCTCAATGGACAGTTTTGCAAAGCAAAAAAAAAATTTAAAAAAAAATCACATATTTTAAACAAAGCACACTGTTGAACAGGCCCAGCATTTGTCCTGTTTTCTTTTATATAGGCAAAGCGCACTCTATTTTTTCAAAAAGCTTTCAGTTGAGCATTAATTGCTCTAGCTTCTGCGAACCCTACAAAACCAGCCCATACATCTCCAGCCCTCACTGGTCATAGCACAACCTCCAGCAGCCCAGCAAAAAACCATCCTGCACAGCACAGGATCATAAATAACTCTAGAGAAGCAAACCAAAATACTTCTGGTAGGAAAGTTAACATTTCTGTACTCTGATTCCAGGGAACATGTCAGATAGGAAGAATACCTGACCACATCCTTTTAAACAATATTTGAGAGCAGACTGAGGCAAATTAACCACCTCCTCCCTGGTACTTAGACCTCCAAGGGATGCTCGTTAATGAATTCTGTGACTTTGCATCTGGGAGACAAATAGGTTAAGGAACTCATTGCAAAGGGGCAGTTAGCTGCACACATGATCTGCTGAAAACGTATCTAAAACAGGAACATCGAGCTTTTTACCTGAAGCAGTTAATAAGACCAGAGTCCAGGTCTAAAAAACATCAGTCCCCCCACTGCAGCCCCCTTTCACACTGGTGTTAGAATTTTATAGTAGAAGGCTGGTCAATACTAATTAAGTGCAATGGAGCCATCATGAATTAATAACCTGCAGGGAAAGACGTTGCTGGTTTTAAGGGCTTCCCTCCTTCTCAACCTTCAACTTTTAGTATTTTTTGGTCACTCACTACAACCTTTTCACTAATCCAGATATTTTAAGAACTATTAATTTGTGAAGTAACAATAAAACAATATGTTAAATTTACACAGCCTTGTCATCCGAATATCACAGCGTGTACTGTGGCAAACTTAGGCATCCTCATTTCTCAACTCCCAGGTACCAGGGGATTAGTTACCTAGTCGCCTGCAGAAGAAATGCATTAGGGAGCAGCGAGGTTATTTCTAGGACAGGGACTTAAGGAAATGGCACTGCTGTATCAAGTTCCCTTTTACATCGCCATCCTGCCTAGGCAACGTTGAACGCAGCTTCTGCCATCCCAAGGCTGCTCTGCAAGCGCCTACAGCAGTTTGCTTCTACTCCAACGCATCTGAAAGTGTTCAGGAAAGGTGGTAAAGGGAAAAGGACTTTAAAAACCACTCACAGGGTTCTGACAGGCCCTATTGATTTTTAAGCCCTTAAGAATAAGCCCTTCGCAACCAGCAGTTAAATCTCTAAATATCACAAGACCTACAGGCACAACCCATGGGCCCACCTCAAGCAACCATGTCTTTACATCAGGGAAAGTGAGCCGCAGATCTGTCTTTCAATTCCCAGGGGCAATTCGCCTGGAAAAGGAGATTCCTCTCACACAAACCTCTGCCGCTGACCTGGTGTCTGCAGCACTAAAACAAAGTCCTATGACAAACAGTAGAAGGGAAGCAAAAACTAGGGGATATGCACAGGCACAGTCAGGTACCGTGTAAACAAGCACTGCTTTTCGAACGGCAAAGAAAGGGGAAGAGCACAAGGCCGTGGACAGAGAAGAAAGCGATCCCCTTCAGATAGCTCATGCAAGTTTGCAAGAGTAACACCAAACCGAGGAGCAAACAGCAAGGACACCTGGCACGAAAGGAAAGGGAGATGTAATCCTCAAAGCAAGGAAAGGGGTCAGGGGAATAGTGGTAGCTCCTGAGAGAAGTCAGGGAAAATAAAGGGAGCCTTCCACAATGCACAGAAAAAACTTTTTTTTTTTAAACTATTTCTTTTAGGGGGGCAGGGGAACCTTGCAACATCCAGCTTGCCTGGAGGGGAACAGATCCTAAAGTGGACATAAGGGGATGGGAGGGGAGAGGCTGTTCTGGGACTCGGTCTCCCTTGCAGACAGTTCAAACAAAGGAGGACGGTCTCCTATAATGGGATGCATTGTACATTTTTAGCTAGCACAAGGTGGCTGTCGTGACAGGGCTCCCCGTCTCCTGTCTTCCCCCCCTCCAAATACACACCCCCTGCATGATGCCAACATGGAGTGCAGACAAAGATTCGTTTTATCACACCGTTACTGTAATGGGAGGTAGAGAAAGATAGTGAAAGGGAATGAGGCAGAGGAATGAAAAGGAAACAGAGTGGCCTTTAATGAGCAGCCACTGCTCTGATTTAAATAAGATCTCCATTTAAGGAGCTCTACTTTTGTTTTTTTTTTTAAATTAAAAAAAAAATCACTGACTGAGCAAGCAACTTTTGGCTGCACAAGGTTGACTCACAGCTACACACAGAGTCTGGGAGGGAAAGGGTTATGGAAGGGGGAAGGGAAAGGGAAGAAAACCTCTGGAAAAAATGAGGCTGCTTGCTGGTTCCTTTTAACAAGAACATAAATTAGTCTCAAAGCCACAAACGCCATCACCTCCCTGAGCCATGGGCAGAGCGTAGCAAGTCAAACACGTGCCAAGATAAACGGCGCTGGCTGGAGCCTCTGAAGGGTGCTGGGGGGTACAAGAGGGGGCATGCTGGCAGGCAGGGCAGCAAAGACGCTTCAAATGGTGCCACAAAATGGAGACTGGCGATCCTACAGCTGCACAAAAGGGGACCCTTCAGATGTTCCTGCCTACACCCACATCAAAAGATAGGAACTCAAGGCAGAAAGAGGGAAAACGGGGTGCTGCAGTCAGAAAATAGCAGCTCTCCCCGGTCTGGCTTTAATTACCGCGAGCAACCCTTCCTCCTCCTCCTCTTCCCATCTTGGAAGGAGGCCCACCAGCAGGCAGCAACTCAGGTGAAAGGCTCCATCGTCGGCAGCAGGGAGGGGAACAGACAATGGCGGGGTGATTCATTACAAAGGCATACATACATATATACACGCACACACACATGCTTGCTTCCAGCGCTGCCGGCTGCCACATGGGCTGGCAGGACTCCTTAAGGAGGCAGCAGCTCCCTTCCCACTCTCCGAGATGCTCGACACCTTCCCCCTCTCCCAGCCCTGATGGGAAACAGATTCGGAGGAAAACGCCAGCAAGGCACTGGGCTGTCCAAGAAAGGGAGGGCTTTGTGCTCCACGCAAGCCAGCAACCTCACCATGCACCGCACAGAGAAAAAGCCTTTTAGCATATAATTCCCATCCACCCAAGACTCTCTCTTTTATCTGCAATTAGCACATGATGTACTGGACCTTGTTTAACACTCATTTTCACTGATTTAGGATTAAGGGGGATAAGACCAGGGTACTTTCCGTTAATGAATCTGAGCCCTTGCTCTCATTAGCAATTTTGGTTTCTTCTTTTCCAAGCATGTTTCTACCTTCCAGCATCTCCCATTTCTTCCCATCACTGTTTCTAATCTTCCCACCCCACACACTCCCGCCCCTCATGCCTATACAGAAGCCGGTCTCCCAGATTTCCAAGGAAGATGGGCGAGCTCACTCCCTAAAACACAACAGAATGCAGACCAGGCAGGCAATGCTGTCTGAAGACTAAACCAAACAGAGCAAGAGACTGCAGCAATGCTGAACTCATTCCATGGCAATTACCAGCTAAACATACCAACAACATTTACTTTTCATAAATGAAATGCATTCACAGGTTGCAAGTAAGGCCACTCCACTGCTTCAAACAGCACTGCAGAATGGGCATAAGGTGGCTGGGGATATTGTCCTGGATGTGCCACGCTCCTTCAGCCCCACACCCGGCCAAACCTGCAGTGAAGTACTGCTAAGGACCAGCCTAGCAACCCAAATGCTCCCCCTGCAAGAAGCAGCACTATGCTACAGCTGAACTCACCTTCGCTGTCTTCCTCAACTCTGCATAAAAGAGCTATCCATTGTTCATTCAGAGACCCCAACTAAGACAGTCCGAGCTCTCCTCCCCTACTAATTATTTTAATATGCATCTTCCTCGGCATCAGCATGTAAATATGCAGCGCAAATCCTGAAAACCTATCCTAGATAGTACATACTCTTAAGACAGTCATAATTCAAGGTCAACCAATACTAATAATGCAGAGTCTTGATGCCTCCTTTCCCACGTCAGTAAATTAACAATTTCTGTGGAAGACAGATTTCCCTGAAGTCTATTAGGATATCCCAGACCTTTAAAGGAGTTTATACCCTCCGCTGTTTCAGCCAGCGCTCCAGCAGAATCCCATCCTCCCCAGCTCCGCACATCTCCAAACCAATCTGCTCATGCTTCAGGGTGCTCAGTCCTAGGCACGCACAAACTACACACACTTGTGTACTGGTGACCCAGGCACTTTTCTGCACCGCACAAACACAGGCTATGTGCGTAACGCTTGTGGCTGAGAGCACGTTACAATACAAGGCTATGCAGAACAACTCTCTGGAATGTGCACGTGCCAATCTGCAGCTTAGGGGCATACACCTCCATCTAACCAGGCACGCTCTGGGCACGCAGCAAGACACAAATGGACCCCGACTGCAGAGACACAGCTTTCCAGCATCATTCGCTAAACTAAATATAGGTACAAAAAGCCTCAGGAGATTTCTGCAGAGCTCTTCCGTCTCAAAACAGAAAGCCTTGGTCCAGATAAAAAGGAATCGGTAATGGAAGGGACTAAATAGCAGAAGCAGAAGGTGGGGCTTGGGAGCCTGGGAAGATACCTTAAGAGTGGACAGAGACCTATTTTTCAGCCACTGACAATCAATGCAAGATGAGAGACAGGAAGGGTCAAAGCGGGTGTCACTGCTTGCAGCAGATTCATTCTGAGCCAGGCACCCATGAAAGCGCTGCCCCTTGCAGTGGGACACACAGGATCTCGGCAGCAGCTAAGGAACAGGGATTCAGCCAGGGCTAAGGAAAGCCAAGAAGACAGTAAGCATCTAGTCTAAAAACCTGCAAGGCTCCACAAAAAAACAGCACTTGTGAAACCCAGACTTGAAGAAAAGTTCCCTCCGGGAGTCCTACCCTCCACCACCTTTGGGAATATCCCCCAAAGGTTTCCAGCTCCGCAAGGCACTGCAGGGCATTATATAATGCCTAACTCCAAAGGATTCCAGCTCCCGATGCTGCTCTCCTCCTCCTCCCTTTGCCCCCTCCCTCCGGTGGCGACTTGCAGATGCCATGCAAAAAAAAAAAAAAAAAAGAAAAAAAAAAGAAAAAAAGTAAAAATCAAAAAACATGTAGCAGCCTTAAAAGGCGAGCACCGTCCGATAAAATCCCCTTCCGAGGCGGGGGAAACGCGATGGCCCTGGCAGCTGGGTGCGCTCCTCAGGAAACGTCAGCCGCTTTCCCCCCGGGAAGACACGGGCAGCCCCACGCCTACAGCTACCTACAAGGGCTTCCCAGCCCTCACGGTGACGGTCGCAGCCGGATGGAGAAATGGCTGGGAAGACGTTCACCTTCGGGATCGGTCGTTCAAAGGCGGGTTTAGGCTAACTCGGGAGCAGAGGCACCCGTGCCCCTCACGCACCTCTTCTCCCTAGAGGGCACTGCGAGGCTGCACTGGGGAGGGGGGACCGCAGGAACCCCTTCCCCAAAGCGCCCAACCCGGGTGCCCGGCGCGGCGGGGCTCCCTCCCGCTCCAGCG
>NW_008794445.1:853894-878267 GCF_000699145.1 Aptenodytes forsteri
CCGGGACACCCCCCCCGCCCCCGGCAACCAAGGGGCTCGGCGGAGGCCCAAAACGCGGGCTGGGAACAAAAACGAAGGTCGCCCCGCGCAGCGCTGCTCCCGGGCCGGCAGGACCCCACGGCCTGACCGCGCTCCTCCGCGCCTACCATTCCCAGCGCCTCGGGTCTAGCGGCCAGGCTTCCCCCGCCTGGACCTCAGGAGGCGGGAGAGCGCATCTCCCAGCCGGAGGATGCTCGGGAGATAGCTGTCAGTTTTGCACAGACCTCCCTCCTGCCACAAAGGGGAGAACGCGTGGGTTACACGGCGTGTCGGATGAACCGGAAGCAGTATCCATGCCAGGATCTGCATTTCTTTCAGCATAAAAACTGGAGATCGCTGGACTCCTTCCCAGCTTGCTTTTTTCCCCTCCCATTTATCTTCAGTAAGCATCTGGCCCTTAACACCTGAGCACTCCGCGGTTGGCAACATTTGTTCTCCCAGTGAACTCGTAGAACAGACCGATATACTGCTACCCATTTGGCAGATGGGATCCGAGACGCACCAATTGATTTTTCCCAGCACTGCACCCACGGAAACCCATGGACAGGGCTGAGCATAGGTCTGCCAATCCCCCGGTTAGACAAGAGGACTATGCTGATGCTCCAGTGCTCATGACACAGAGATAAAACCAGCTCAGGCAGGTTGCCCCTCTGATGTCTCTCTTCGTGACACCTGGTACTCCAGAGACTTCCCAGGCTTTTGCAGCAGAAAAGCCAAATTACAGTGCAGTAACACCTTGCATCCCCATGTGCTCTCCTTTGCATGAATATGCCCAATTATAGTTTACACTCAAAAAAAAAAAAAAGAAAACCAACACCTAGTGGGTTTTCGTTATGGGCTTCTGCTTCTGCTACTGCACTGCTCTGCAGGCAGCCCGTGCTGACCCACACCGCTCTTCAGTTTCCCAATTTCACTACTGCAAACCGACCTCTGGCTCCATGCCTCCCTTTCCCTTTCCTAATGCAGTAGAAGGCTTGCAGGAGCGCGCATCCCAGCCCTGTTCGCTCCTCCAGCGTGAAAAGCCTGAGGTCAAGACACCAGCAAGCCCTTATGTCCCACCAGAGCATGGAGGCAGAGAGCCACGGGCCAGCCGCCCCGCACAACCAAGCAATCGACCATGGTGTGGGGTCCTCTGGGAAGGAGCCAGCCTCCACAGCTGCAGCCCGCAGGGCTCCAAATCAGAGTCCGCATTTTTCTGAGTTATCTCATCCTCTCTGCTAACTTGTATCTTATGATACTACAGGTTTACAGGCAATATTGTAAAACCAGGGAAAGTATTGGATTTTTTTTTTTTTCTTCTTCTTCTTCTTCCTCCCCTATTACAAACCTGAGATTCTGGAACATGATTCTGGGCCAAGTGTAAATTCCATTTCAAAGCAGCAGAAAACACAGTGACCTCCTTATACCTTTGCCATGACAAAGCACCAAGTTTCAGCAACGTGCATCTCATTCACCAGACCTCTGCAAATCACTCAGGATAATCTCCTTATTCTCTCCACTTCACTGTTGCATTCACCCAGTCTCCTCTGTGCCATAGTGGCAACTTCTTGCTTCAGATCTAGGGCACAGACCTTCACGGTGAAGAAACATCATGCTGCCGTCACCCCACTGCTGTTCACCGGATGGCATCATTTCTAATCCACTTTGGCCTTCACCTTAGGAACCTCTAGAAATACTTGCCATCAAAAAGAATCCTCTAAGGAAAAAGAGGTGCCCAACCATGCACCGAACCCTCACTTGCACTGCCTCCCACCACCCAGTTGGTACAACTGCTTTGCTCATGTGCCAACAGAGTGGGAATTTCCTTCAATGTGATCTACTGCTGGTCTCCATCTTTCATCTCCATTGTAGGCCAGAAAGCATCTCCTCCCCCGTGCTTGGAATACATCCACCTTTGCTCCTGTTTAGTGAAAGAAAAGCCCCAATTTCCAATGGATGTGCTCGGGCAACAAGAAATGCAGGTCTGCAGGAGCTCCGATTGCTGCGAAAACATCTGAAATGAACATCTGATACGGAGTTTCAAAAGCTTCAAGAATACCATGGAAAACATGATCAGACTTGATAACACTTGAGGTCTTTGTTATCTTGGGCTCTACTGGAGCCCACAAAGCAACACCTAATAATGAACAAGACTGATAAAATTAATGGGTGAATCTGTGCGACTCACCTTTCCTCACTGAGGGTTGGGGGTTCAGATGTCTCATGGCCAAGTGAAATCAGTTTGGTGGGCCTCCACTTAGGTTCTCCTACGTGCAAATCGTGGAACCACTGCCCAATTTACTATCACCATTTGCAACCCTCTACTGAGGAAAATCAAAGACTCAAACTGCAGAACATGCTGCTGAAAACAAGAGAAGCACGAGTAGAGCTGAAGGCTGGAAGACTGAAGAACATACAGCTCAGAGCCATGAGATCATCCCTTCCTACTTACTGCATTTATTCAAAAAGCAACGTATTCAGAACAGCTCTAGATGCCAATACTTACGAGTTCTCATGACTTCTCATGCATCACAGGCACATATGCGTTGAAACTTCATTACCGTGCTGTAGAAGTAGCATTCTGAAATAACTATGGGCAAATTTAACTAGCCTGCCTCTGCAGTGCCAGGGCACAGCTTATCATCCTTACCACGCCAGGCAAAGCTCATTGCTCCCATCCGAGCACGTCTGCGCCACTTTTCTATCCTCTTCTGTGTTCACCCGGATGTACATGATGGTTTTTGGTTAGCTCCTATCACTCAAATCCTAATAGAAGATAAGCTGGAGAAGGATGTTTAAGCAGCAGGCGCTGGGGCAAGGCCACTGAAATCACACTGGTGAGAGCACAGATGAAGAACTAACCTCTAGTTTGACTAAGTGGTCTACACGTACATTTTCAAACGCTTGGGTTAGTTTAATACCCATAGGACAGGTAGAAATGGAGAGAGAGGAGAAAGCCACAAGTACTCTGCTTTCATCGAGTTTCAGGGTTTGTCTTCCTTTTTCTTTTGCTATGCCTATAATTCCCCTTTGCTGCTAAGGTGGAAAGAAAGCACAGCCTTCGATTTTAACATCCCATTACCTGCATTTCTGTGCTGGCTCAAGTTTAGACAGAGCAAACCTGCCAGCTGGATCAAGGCCAGAGGGAAGAGAAAAAAAAGTTTCAAGTGCAAAGAACCAATTTATCAGGAACAAATCTTAACAACCAAAAGACACACTTCTGCTGGTGGATTCTATTCATGTGCGTAATAAAAACCCCGGTACAAGGTAACCTAACAAAATACTCTTTAGTGGCTATCTGAAGTATCTCGGGGTAGATAATCTTCAACCGCCAGTCTACATTTCACGTTTTCTGGATAAATTTGGTGCCTGTGAGGACAAGGAATGCTGACACTGAATAGCCAAGGACTGTGCAGAGAACATCATCTTTCACTTGGCTCCAAAAGTATTTGAGCCCGACCCACAGCCTCTGGCTTCTCCAAGACTCCACACACCAAGCCAGCAAATCTCACGTGTGCTCCAAATATAGCCCCCTCCCCCAGCAGAGGCTGCAATACAGGCTTTGCCCTGCCCCGAGCGCTGCTCTCAAACCCACCCTTTCCTATCACCCTACACATCCTTGCTGGACCTCCAAAAGCGAAAAGGTGACGAACAAGACTTTGTCGGAGGTTTTGTGGGTGGTTTCAGAGGAGGGAGGAGGAAAATAGGCGAGGAGCTGCTCCCGGTGGCTCGCCATCCCTGCAGGACGGACTGCAGTCACACGTATAAGTCACATGCGCCTGGACAATGCAGTAAGGCACGCAACAACAGACTAGTTTGCAGAGCATGGCATTGCTGTCAGCTCAACCCCCCTACAAAAAAAAAAAAAAGAAAGGCAAAAAGGCAAAAATGCAAACCAAAATACACGAGTCTCAAACAACACAGACCTTGGAGTTAAAGTGTCAAACAGTACTGCTCGCGTGCATGAGCCTCAAAGCCCTCTTTAGAGCCTCCGGGCTGCTGAGGCCTGGGTTGCACCAAGCCAAGGAGCCCAGCATGGAAGTAGTGTCCTTCTACAAAAGCAGCACGTAAGCTCCAGTTTTGCCCAAAGAACATATAGAGCAAACACCAAAACTCTATAAAGTCGCCACTGTCCTTTTGCTTACCTGGACGACTGGGTATTGGTAATCCATACAATACACACCATACATAGCCAAAGATCCTCCAGCTAAAGGCCAAATGGACACAGGACTGGAAGCTTCAAACCCGAGTCTCCGTCTTTCAGCCTTGTGGGAAGGACTCTGGCAGCCCTGCGCAGTGTTTGGCTCGGGCCTCTGGGGCCACTCAGGTTGACACTAGCTCAGCTGAAAATAAAAAGGAGCTGCCTGGCTCGGCTCGGCTCAGCCCCTCTCTTCTGGGATCCAGCAAGGCAGCGCTCAACCATAGGCAGCAGAGGCTCCTAAAATTAGAAATCCCCTACTGAAAACGGCCCTGCAAGCCTCGACTGAGGAGTGTCCTGCAACTCCCAGGCAGCAAACAGAGCGACTGCCGGGAAGAGGGGGACACAGGATCTTCGCAGCCACCACCGCCAGGGATGGGAGGAAGCAAACAGCATTTAGGATCTGAAAAGAGCATATGTTCTGCGCTCTAGGTGCGTCAGAGGGAACACTCCCAATCCAGGACAGGGAAAAACATATGGGACTGTTCCTCCCCCACCCCCATACCCTTCTTGCTGTCCTCAGCAGGGACAGGTGCTGGGATTAGCATAGTAAAACCCTTTGGTGTCGGGGAGGGAGGGAGTGGGGAGAAGCCACATTGATATCTCACGCTGAAGGGATCTCTTTCACGAGGGAGTATGCGCCCATATCGTTTAACGCCTCTCCCTCCCTCCACACTTGAGGCGGGCAGGGACAGCTGCCGGAACTGGGGCTGGCGGGGGGAGCTGGGCCCAGGCATGGCCCCCACCACCCCAGCCTTGGGCCAGCGGGTTGCCCCCCTCAGCTGTTCCAGTCAAACTGGGGGTGAGGGGATTAACTCTTCCACAGGGAACTGCGAGCAGTGGGGAGAAGGGGGTAAGGCTGGGCAGGGCCAGTTGTTGTGCCCGTTTTAGGAAGGCCGTCCCTCCCCGTTCCCAGGGAGGAATCCACTCCCTGACTGACGGGGACAGATGGGGAGCTGCCTGAACAGAGGCCGGCAGGCTCACCCCGTCGGCCCTGCGTGCCGTACGCGTTATCAGACACCTGAGTGCCCGCTGCTGATTCTTAGAAGACACACCGTGGCTGGGGGGCGCCGGGGGGGCCCAACCTCCCATAGCAAATCGCATGTGGTTTCACCCATCGCTACGCCAAACCGCACCTGGTCGACACTGGCCCAAACCCAGGCTCCCAAAGAGTTGACAGCCCAAAACCACAAACAATTCCCACCGTCCTCCAAAGGAGAGCAGTGATAAAACCCCTCCCTCCGAAGCTTCAAAAATGAGGATGTTACAGTGATCAAACCCAAGAAGGGGTATCCAAATTTATCCCACCTCCATTTTAAATGCATACGGTGGGGTTTTTTTGCATTTCTGATCTTCAGCTTTTCTGTAGCGCTGCTGTGCACCACTAAACAGCTACCTCAGCCTAGCTCTGGGGTAGCTGCCTTTCCATCATTACTGGTAATTTCCTCCCCCTCAGAAGGAGTTAAACTTAAGGTTTATTTTTTTTTCAAGAGGTTAAATACATGGATCATTATCTAGCACAATCTGCATGCAGGGCACTTTGTAATTTAGTTAAGGGGTGCCTAACCTGCAGCCCTCTGAACCACCCAGCCCTGCAGGACAGCTCTTGGCTCATCCTCTGCTCCCACTGCCCTTTCTTTCTGAGGCGCCTTGGAAAAGGACAGCTATGAGCTGGGTGAGTGGTTACGGCAGCTGCCGCCCACTCTCATCATCTTTCCTAGGGCAACAGGGCCGCTTCTTCCTTACAAAAAGAGCACGGCCAATTTGGGGAGTATAAAGCATGACATTTTCTACTTCAAAAAAAAACCCAAACCACAAAACTTTCTATAGCCATTGTTTCTGTGTGAAGATTTGCACAGAGAGAGAAATTAATTGCCCATAAATGGGAAAGCAGCTATGCTTCTAGAGCTCTTCACTGGGGAAAAAGGATGAAGCTCTCACAATGGAGTTTCATCTCGTTCTGCCTTTGACTAGCTTATTTTGCCCCAGACCCAGACCAGCTTTCTGGAGCTCACATCGTGCCTCCTCCGCTTCACCTTCAGAGGGTTGTCTGGCCGCCTCTCAGCACTCTCCCTGCAAGCCCCGCTTTGGGGCACAGACAGTATCTGGTTTCCTCTGAACGGCCAATACTTTTTTTCTTCCTTCTCTTTTCTGTAACTACATGTTCAATAGGTGCCTGCCCTTCATTCTTTTGCATAGCTCGTTACTATGCACTCAGGCAATTTAGTATCTCCAATAACATCTTTTTATGAAAAGACATCAATTTATAAAAACCCGAAGTCTTTTCCACAGCCTGTTTTTGCTACTCCATATTACTGCCCCAGGTTTTAAAACCAAATCCTTAACTAAGTTAAAAACCTTACATTTATTTCACAATTCAATTCTTGTCATTTCCAACCAGGCCTCAGGGGAAAAAAACGTTTCCAAGTCCTAGTGCAGATATCTTACTATCTATAAATAACCATCAAATGAGCAAAACAAAACAAGGAGGGGGAGCAGGGAGCACTACCTAAGCTCTCGTTTTAACTACAGATTCATATAGAACTGCCATGCTTTAAAGTTTTTGATGCAGATTGAAGTACTCTGCCTTAACCAGCATTAAGATACTCGGGTGACACTTCAGTAACAAAGCATCGCGCCTCCTGTGTCCCACAGAAAACTAAATGACAAAAGCTACTTTTAAACTTGCAGTGCCAAGATGGATACAGTAGGACTTTATTCACCAGTAATAAACTACTGAATTTTCTGCAAGGCTGGCCATAATGGCTGGCTTACTACTGCACATTGACTTGCAACAAATATTAGTCAAATATAAGATGGCGCTGCGCTCCATAATTTTATTTTGAGATAAAGGCCCAACTACATTACCATATAACCTGCTATGCACATCCATTTCCAGTAACACAAGTTAGGTAACTGTTATAAAATCATAGCCTTGTTCCTGCAAATGCTTACACATATGAATAATTTTTAAATTATATAAATATTAATACTGGAAAAGACCTCCTGACACACAGAATGAGATCAATTGCTATCATACAACGTCATCTAATCTTTTAATAAAATTTATCAGGCCACATCGTATAACTGGGTTTTGCAGCTACGCTACCCTGGCCAAAAGGCTGCTCTAGAACATCACTCCCCAGCAGCTGGGATCTGTGTTCATCTCCAGCTTAACGTTATTCCTGAGCAATTTCTGTTTTTTCTTTGTTCATGTGCCAGTACCATCCTCTGGCTTAACCGTATTTTCTCTTTCCCTTACAATTAACCTCCCTGATGTATCCCCCCTCTACCCATCTAAACAAGCAGCTGTTCCAGTCTTTTCTCACATGACAGACTTGCTATTTCCCAATCTCTAGAAGCCCTTTCTTGCACCTGATCTAGCCTGTGCTCTTTTTTTTTTTTTTAAAGACATTACCCAGAGCAACATGGTTAGCTCCTAATCCATTTCACAATTCCAGCACTAAACTCCATCTTCGCTAGCCTCATTCGTATTTTCCTCTGTAGCACCACATCACACGCTGTAGGACCCATCTACAGTAAGACACGTCATCCCATTAAGAAAAATGCATATCAAGTTAAAAAAATTGGCTAGAGACAGACAGGCTGATATGGCACAATCCTATTCTGATGGATTTGTGTTGCCTTTTATCTCATTTTTCATTTGTGTCCAAGCCTTTAATTACTATTGTTGTCTCAAATTTTGCATACAGCTGAAGTTGGACCAACAGGTCTGTATTTATTCAGATCATCCCCCACTGTCATTAGGGCTATTACGCTTCCTGTTCTCCAAATATCTGATAGCACTCCTGATTTGATAGATTAAAACTTGTATCAGATCTGCAACTTCATGAACTGGTTCCTTCATTTTCAGGAACAGGTACCGCTGTTCCCAAGGCAACCCTGCTCCCCAGCCCAGCCTGCATGCACTAGGGTCTTTGAAATGTCCAATGTGGTGGCTTCTACAGCAGGTTCATGCCCATTACCCATCCTGCCTTTGCTCCCATGATCAACTCTACCTCCAACAACAAAAGGTTTGTTCGATTTTGTGATCACGACAAGAGTATCCTCATTAACTACACTATCCTCAACACTAAGTGGCCCTACATCTTCCCTTCTTCTCTCTAATTGTATTTTGAGAAATCATCACCCATTTTCTTAGCAACATTTGCAAGGTTGGCAGTTCTCACTTTATCCCTACAGTTCCTGACTTTAAAGGCACAGCAGTCTCTGTTGATAAGTCCTCTTTCCACCCCTTGTAAACTCTCTTTTTGCACCTAATAGCCTTTATAAGGTGATTGTGCCTCCAGTTACGCTGAAGTTTCTTCTTACAAGCTTTTCCCCCTTTACTTGTACCATCAAGAATTTGTATCCAAAGTACCTCTAACAACAACAACACAACCCAAACCACACACCTCTACATTCAAGTTTCCAATCTAGTTCACTGACTTCATTAAATATTTTGCTTCATGTATCAAAGTTTGTATCATGATCACCCCATCCAAAGGTGGGGACATGGAGGCTTCTAAACAGCTTGTTTTCCTGTAATAGTCATAACACCAATAATTCACTCACTGTCTCAACAACAGGTGATGATGCTACAGTGTCAAAATCTTTTGACCCTATTATTATTAGCAGCATTTGTTCTCCAGGCTGTATCTGAGAAATTAAAGTTTCTCATACTAATATTTATCTCTCTAATGGTACTGGGAATAATATAATTTCAAGTTTGTATCCGAATCCAATCCTACAAGGGATTACAGCAGAATCACAGTACTCCCTCTGGGACCTCTTTTTACCATTCTTCCCCACGGCAATTTTGACCAGAAACAGATCCTGCATTATCAGTATTACTCTTCTTTCTTCTTTACAGTCTACTGCATACAATACAGCCTATCACCTTTTACATCTACCCTATCTGAACCACACATAATCTTGAATGCATGTTAAAGCCATGATTACTATTCTTGCAGATTGATATTATCCCTATAATATCCAGTTTCATGTTCTGCACCAGTAGCTCTGGTTCCTCTACTTGTTATTTCTAATGCCAGGAGCCTGAAAAAAACAACCCTGGTACGTTTGTGCATTTACCAATCACACAGCTTCCAGCTCCCTCAACTAAGAGTATCACCCATCTAGTTACTGCTGAATTTTATTATTCTTTTTAAAACATTGAATTTTATTGTTTTCCATCTCCTATCTACCCATTGCTTTGCCTAGAGATACTGTTTTACATGCTACTGTAGCAGCATTTACCTAATTTTCCTCTTTCTGTGTACTAAGCAAGGCATGAAGATTACACAAGTTTTTCCCAATGTTCTCAAAACCCAGTATTTTGCTTCACATGCACTGCTCTCTTCGATGTCTGCAGACTGAGGAGCATTTTTGGAAAATGCAAGACCACAGCCCTGGGCTTTGCTTTGCCTGCTTTCTTCAGACTGGTTATAGCAAGCATGCTAAGTCACAATTACAAGTACAGCTATAAGAACATAAGCTAGCCATAGTCTCCCTACGTTTGAAGTGCATCCATGGTAGTTCCAGACGTTCTGCATGTACATTTTTTTTTTAATTGCTAAAAAACTGTGGTACTGTGGGGACACAACAATACAGCATGGAGTCCGAGATATTTCCATGCTGCACAGTCATTACACCACATTGATCTTTACTAAGAAAATTACACCAACAGTTTCATTTTATAAACTGAATTTATAAAATCTTTAGTATAATTCTCTGTTCTCCAGACAAATTAATCCAAGCCTTATCTAGTTAATCCCACTAAAGAGTTCTTACCTCCGCTGATTCTAACTCTTCATCGCTAGAAGCCTGGCTGATGCTCTTCCTCTCACCCACCAAAAATGGCATCTTTAACAATTAGCCAATCACTACATCTGCTAAACTGGGTCATCAGGGATCTGATGAGCAGCTTACAATATGTCTCTGCTTTTTAAAGACTGATGTAAATGTAGGAAGCATGCCAGCAAGCAAGGATGCATTTTCTGGCTTGGTATGTACTGATTTCCATAGCAGCTAAATAGATCAAGCGGCTCAGCCAGCTCGTACCGGTGTTAGACAAACAGCACACAGTACCAAGATTGCATCTTTAGAGCTCCAAAAGATTCTCATTTTGCACCAAAGCAAGTCACATGTCCTGAGCACGAAGGTGGCTTTTGCTCGGTCCAGGTGAGAATTTATACTGGAAAGTCATCGTTTTTCTACAGGGCTACATTTTCCGGGCTGTATTGCTCATTTGGTTTGAACAGGTATAACGTTTTTCAAAAAGCTGCATGGTTTTTTTTCTTCCCAGTTTTAACATAACCAATGACTAGACAAAATTACATATGATCTGGTTGTTATTTTGACCCTGAAATCATTAGAGATTCAAGTGGGGAGGACATAAATGCAGGCAGAGCATGCACAGGAAAGCTCAATATTCCGAAATGGCAAGCAGAAGCAAAGATAATGACAAATAGGTGACTGCATAAATTGTTTTTCCTCATATTACAGAAACCTGGCAGTTTTACACAGGTGTCCTGATCTTAAGAGCACGAAGATCTGGTGGTGGATCAGCTATGCAGGAGAGCAAATAACTCAGTACCAAGCCAGCGCATTCTTTGCGAGTGAAATACGTTAAGCATGCAAACATTGAAGATCAGGAACGAGATGCATTAAGCAGAAATGGAACCAGCAGTTCTGGGGAATGTGGAGTAGCAGCAGAAGCAAATGAGAGCATGTTGGATTAGTGTAATAAGGACATCACAGGAAAGAATTTGAATGCGTTGGTAAAGCCATAGGAACCACTGCTTGCCTGAACCCGGTCTGATTAGTTAGTGCTACTGATTCCTCGTGTTCGTTAGGATTAATGTTCCTAAAACACATTAACACAAACGAAATTACCAAAAATATACTTTGAATCCAAGGAAACTAAAATCCCTCTGGCAAAAGGCCTAAGAAGCTCGAACCTAGAGAAAGCAGCAAATACCAGGTTATGTGTAGCAGAGAAGATAGCCCCATCACACTCACTGCTTCTGTCAAGGAAATACCTCAGGTAGACAGTGGAACCTCAGTCATTACATATTCCAGTTTTCATGGATAAAATTCACAATTTCAAGAAAACTTGAGAGAGAAAAATACCAAAGACAATATTTAATAAAATGGAAGCTCTGAAATAGCTCCTGGTTATGTCCTTTCCCCTCAAAGGGCTGGAGATCTCCCTTTTCAATCACCTTCTGCAACACATTCTCCATTTGCAAGGCAATTTACTTACCAGTGATGGAGTTTGTTTGTGTCTGCCTCTACCACTCTAAACACTCCCCATCCAAGCTCTGTAGTCCTGAAACTGATCTAAAGTGGCTTTACAGCTAGGCACCGTGCACGCTCTAAACTGTGGACATAAGATACCCGCGTCCTGTTAGCACCCTCAGCTCTTCACTGCATCATCTACGCATAGCTATTAAATATTAATGGTTTGTCTAGACTGGAAAACTAGCAGAGTTTTAAAAGACAAGTACAAATACACAGCATAAAAGGACAGGTCAGAATGAAAAATAATTATTTCTTATGTACCACTTATTTTCAAAGCCTCAGCAAACTCTGCTTTAGGGAAGGACATGGAAAAAGGAAGCAGAGCAAAGATACTATGTCGGTCTGCTAAAGCAGCATATTGCAAGACCTTTGTTTGCTGGACAACTGGCTTTGTTTGTTTGTTTTGTTGAGCTTTCTTACAGACATCCAGTAGAATGGCAGCATTAGCAAGCTCCAGAAACCTACAGACAAAAATAGGACTCGTGAAATCACAAGCCTGGATCTTCCTCAACCAGAAACCAAGCTCTCTGAGTACCTGATCTCCACAGTCATGGCTGTCAAGAGAGACAAAGACTCTTGGTGAAATTGCAGAAAGTAAAGACTCTTGATCCTGAAGTTAGATCCGTGTAGACAGAGTCTTCCTGAACTTGGAAGTACAGATCCTACCCACACCAACTTCAGCTGCCAGACAAGGACCCAGAGTCAATTCAGGCAAAACTCTGATTGCCCAAAGTCTGTCTCTGAAATTATTACAAAGGAAAAATGTAAGGCAGCGATGAACACTCATCTGAAGTTTGAAAAATCCTCTGTCAAAAGACTGTGCTCCCAGAACCAAGGTTTTACGCACGACGCTAGCTAACGAGCTGGCTCCCAGGAAGGCAGGTTTAACAGAACAATAACTCACAAAAATATATTAGCGATTAAGTTGCAAAATAAAGCTGGCAGCAGTCTGGATATACCAGCAGCATACAGAAGACATGACTTCAACTTTCATTTCTACCCCAACCCATTGCTTTACACGCATTACAAAACAGGTTTTAATTATACTGTCTTCAGAAAACTCCAGCACACCTGAGTATAACACACAACAAATCCAAAAGGAGCTTCTAAAACCAGACAGGCTCCATCACCTTAGTTATTACCAGAGGCACAGTATAAAGGGGGAAAAGAAAGTATACACAGATTTTCCAGAAAAAACATATCCGTGTGTTGGGCCTGGGCCTCCTTTCAAGGAGAACTCTAAGTGCTTGGCACTGCTTCAGGAAGAAAATAAGTGTACTTTTGGGCTAAGCCATTTGGCAAAGAAAGTGATCGTAGCACAGCTTTCTTTTGGGACCACTTGTGTATGCACTGATCTTGGTAATGCTACATGTCCATCAAAATGCTTTTTGCCTGTTACATGAAGAAAAAAAAAAAAAAAGAAAAGGTGTCCAGATGCAAAATTTCAACATCAGAGAAGAGAAGAAGTTTTCTCTTGGTAGTTTAGACATTACATGACAGCCATGCTGCCTTTCTATATTCTTTTGGGGGCAGTGGAGAAAGGGGAAACAAAAAGAATAGAGTGGAGGCAGTTTTCCTTCACTACAGAGGCTGCTAGATCTATCGGCTAGCTCCAGAACCTCAGTCAGAGAAAAGCTTTGCCCATTTTGTCTCTCATACTCCCACTTGGTTTTTCACTTAACAAGCAGCAGCAGCTCAATTAGCTGATCCTTTAGGGGACAACGGGGAGATCCAGAAAAGAAAGACTTGACACTTCTACGAAATACAGCAGCTTAAGCCTGAGCATTTCTCCAGATCTATGCTAAGCCTACAAAAATTAAGGTTAATTCCTTAATTAAAGAACTATCTTCCTAAGAATAAGTATTATTAAAAGTCACCAGATGGTAGTATCAGAGATACTCTCACCAACTATTTTTAATTGAATGAATCACAAACTAGGGCTGGACCGCACAGGCGATTTCCCCCGTAGTGTAAGTATAGTTATGCCGTTATCTCAGCCCCACCAGCAGCCGCGAGGCCGATGGTGACGCCACGTGCATTCCCAGTCCCTTGCAAACGCTTGTGGGATAAACCACTTTCACCGAGGGTTTGAGCTAACACGTTTTACCTCGCCTTTGCCTGGGGCGAAGGGAGCACGTGATCAACTATCGCACAGCATTTCAGTACGTGGCCATCTTACTCATCTAGCTGAGCGCTCGCTCCCTAACGGAGATGGTTTTGGTATGGATTTTCCTCCCCACCTTGCCTCCCGGCTTATCAAATTGCTTCCACGTGACAAACTAAAATAGAAAAAGGTACTTGTTCCAAGTTAAAGAGTGTCCACACAATAAATTACGCTAGTATCAACTTGAATTTATCCCTACCTTAGAGCAGTATGGCTTCCCAGCTACACAAACAAAAGCAGAATTTGGGGGAAAGGTTTTCTCGGACAGCATTTTGTTCTTTTGACACTGGAGCAAAGGCATTCCCTGCCCAACTTGGTTTAACCAGAATAGCAGAGCAGCTGCCCGCACACTGTAACTGTGCAAGCAAGAGACAAAACATGTCAAAAATACTAAACTAAATTCTTAATTGAATGGAAGTAAAAAAGAAATAAACAGGCAGCACGGTCTGCGTGAGATAGCTGGGTCTGAGACTGCATTACTGGCAGGAACTGAGGAATTGGAGAACCTGCAGCCAGGACCTTTAGCTGCCGCAACAGCAGGTCACCGAATAAATCTCAAGAAATCATTTGGAAACAGTTCCAGCGTGGCAGTATACAGAATATGACACCTTCAGCATAAATCTGCAAAGACAATTTCATGATAGAAGAATTACATCCATCCATTAATTTCTGTAGGCCCCAGTTCAAAATCTTGCTTGACTGCTAAGCTTCAGATGATGAATCCTGCTTTTTCCCCATTCCCATTTAAAAAAAAAAACAAAACAAACACCCAAACTCAGGCAGCTCGAAAGAGATTCAAGAGCAAAATACCAGAAATGCTGTAGTTAAGAGTTCGGTGCATTTGCTGAGTGCACAGAAAGGATCCAGAAATAGCACGCAAAGCTGAGGTTTGGCAAGAACAATGCAGTTCACCCTGAAAGAGGAAAGTCAGACACACTAAATGAATGGTGACAGCAGCAAGTCATGCTTTAATGTAGGGAGTGACCCCAGGGACTACTCTTGTTGGGGCAGAGGTGCTGGTTATTGCTGTGTCCCTCCTCTGGTGGTTTTAGTGGAGAAGTAGAAGGCTGTGGTGGAGAACAGAAGAGGTATGTTGAGGCTATGTCATCTCTTAGGCAAGAAGTAGTCTTCACATCGCTTTCTGCCTCACACTAAGACAAAAATAGTAAAAGGCAGCAAACACCTAGATTTCGTTGGGTTGGGTTTTTTCGAAACTTATCTGTTTCTGAGAAAGCAGGAGTGATCAGAACTCTGAAAATCTTTTTCTTCTCACAAAGTCCAAAGACGTGGGCACAGAGGGCTGCTAGGGGCACGTAAGCTAACTGTTACCCACACTTCTCCCCAAAAGCCAAGAGGACAGAATAAAGCCTGACACGGCTCAGTCCAAAAGACTTTCCTGCGGGCTAGCTTCAACTCTCAGCAAGTTCTAAAACAAGCCACAGCAGCTGAAATCTCTGGACAACAACCACCGAGGGCTTTCTCCAGCTGCACCATCTGCACGATCAAGATACCTGCTCTTTTCAGCAGCTTTCTGTGACCTCTACAAAAAAATTCACACGTGTTCATTCACCCCAATTTGCCACTATCTGCATCCTCTGTCCCAAAACCAGGAAGCCATAAAGATGGTTTCCTGGCTTCCATGAAAACCCTTATCTCTGTTTTCTGTCGCTATCAAGAAATCTCCACCAAAGACTTGGCTCAAGTTCTCTGCACACCTCTCCGGTTACTCTGCAGTGGGGCTACTCTCACTTCATGGTAACAGGACTACCAACACAAAAATTAACTGCAACCCCTCTGCATTATCGGCAGCACTCGAACTTCAGCCTCTATGGCTTTATGGGTCTCTTAGCACGAATTTAAAAGAACCACTTATCTCAGGCTAGAGATTCGTGTGTAGGCCAGAGTTAAAGTAGGACAACACTTAAGCTGCATCTCAAGCCCACATTGTAATGAAGCAAAAGCTGCAACTTCAAGCTCTGAAGGGGCACAGCAGGCACACCTCCTGCAACTGCTCTGAACTAGATAACTTCTGAGAAACTTGTATGAATCTTGAAAATCTAATAAGGCTCGACGGCCTGCGACTGAACTGCTTTAGCAGGCAGGTCGAGCTGCAGCATCCTCTTTCACGTACATTACCAGGTCCTCAGTACGGTGCTGGGAATGAGACCTTTTTCTGCAGCAGAGGAATGTGGTAGATGTGCAAACCCTGCAGGAAGCAAACTTCAGAATGGCAGATTGCCAAAGGCATCTCTGGGCGAAAGGAAGAAAAACCGTCACTGCCACCCAACTGCCCCAGATTGTCTGCACTACAGCAGGAAAATACATAACCACCATCAAGATGAAAACAAAGAAAATGACGGCCACATTAAAAAAAAAAAAAAAAAAAAAAAAAAAAAAAAAAAAACAAAACAAAAAACCCCACCACGTTTTCTGCACATTCTGTTTCTGTTCCTGACTTACCTTCTTTACAATTATGGGACAGATCTAATAACAGCCCCTAGAAATCCAGCTGTCACATTTTGATCGTTTACTGATTGCCCACAGAGATCTAATTACTTCTGCCAGTCCACATGCCTAAAACCTCACGTGGGCACGGCCATTCCTCAGCCTCGCCCCGCCAGAGGTCTGGAGAGTGGAAGCAAGAGCAACGCTAGGATGATCAGATGGTTTTTGGAGCCGCCAAGGTCAAAGTATAGGGACAGGAAGAAGGGTAACAGCTGCTCTACAGCTAGAGACAACAGAATGCTTAAAAACCTAGAAAAATAATTAAATGAACTAATGAGCCATAGTTGGCAAAGGAACCACAGGTCAAGGAAGATACAATTCCTCAGTGGGGGGGAGAGGTGAAGAAGGGGAGAAGCTCTCCCATGTCGGGGCAGAGAGGGACCAAGTTAGCAGCTCCATAGCGGAGCTGTGACAAGGAAGGTAGAGAGAAAGGGACATATCAAGAGAAGAGGTGATTTATTCCAGAGTTTCAGGGCTGGAATAAGCAGTAGAGGATGAATGAAAGGGAATGTCTGTGGTGGATCCAAACAAGAGACAGGAGCTGGATGGCAATGCCACAGGGTTTGTTTTGTTATTGGGTTTGTTTGTTTTAAAATGAAGTTAATAGAAAAACATCAGCAGTTTAAAGTGCTCCAAGCATACAGCCTGCTGCTCCTCCTAGGTTATGACAAAAATTCCCGCCCCCTAATGAGAAGGGCTTCTTGGGATCCAGCAGCCCTCCGACTCTTCACCCCCAGTTGGGGGGCGGAGGGTGTTCCCATATCAGCGGCTCAGCAGCACGGAGCTCCCCGTGCTGGCACCGGCCGCCTGCCCAATTCAGACCTGTAATCTCCCTCGACTTTGATTTAATGCAGCAATTACTGGTAATGTGGTTTGAAGGAGATAAATGCCCAGTACAGGGCTGGCTGGCACTGACGCTCATTCCGCTCATGATGCGAGAACAGTTTTAATTAAAATCCCCTTTATGATAAAGGAGCTGCTTGACTGGATGTTTCTGTGCAGCCCTGATATGGAGCCTCTTCCAAAGCGGATTAGAAATCAAAGTTTCCCCCTTCTTGCTACTGGCAACACACAAAAATAGGGAACACAGTCACCATGTCACCCCTCTGCAATTTCCTTAACCCTAGAACTGCTGGGAAAATGCCCACGTTTGCTTAAAAGCAATTGCTACCTCTTGTCATGGCTCCAAGTGTTTTCCAAAAACTAAGCACCAGGGCTGCTTTAATTAGAATAAACGCATCAAGAGAGGTTACCCTCCGTGATCCAAAACCAGTTTCCCTTCTGTCTGGTTTAAAAGGGAATCAGCTTGGCTACTTCTATGGCAGACCCGTCCCTACTGCCTGTATTCTGGCGAGGAGAGAAATCAGACCCGCAGTGCGCTGGCAAGATGGTAGGAAGTTGGGATCTGGCTGAAAGACTGGAAAAGCAGAAGCCTCTGCTGGGTGAGGCAGAGCAGCACGGACAGAGAAGAAAGAAGGAGCAGCACTGCAAGATAAAGGCATAAAAATTGGCAGAGCGGTGAGGATCCCAGCACAGACATGTTCCAGAAATGATCTGTCAGCTCTTGATCGAGTTACAGCAAATGTAGGTGCAATTTTGGGTTGGTTTTCTTCTTTACAGTATAGGAAATACCAGAGATGAATACATTAAGCACAGCTAGTTTCTATTATTGCAAGTGCCAGGAGCAGATTGTCACAGTGAGAAATTGGCCTTGTACATTACACAGAAAAGGCAGCGCTGGGTTTGGAGGGCTGCAGACAGTGCAATGTGAAGATAAAGAGTCTCAAGTCTGAATGCGCATTATTCTCTCCTTAAGCCACCGAACACACGTAAACACAAAAAGGCTGATTTAAGCAGCTGAATTTCTCCGTGACCTTCAGAATATATCTGTGGACCATGGGACTGTCCAAGCCTTCTCCTGGAACGCCCCCCTCCTCCTTTTCAGTCTTTGCCTCATCACCCTAGGAGTGCTCCATATTCCCTGAAATTGTCTTCTCCCCCAAAGCCCTCAATGCCAGTCAATGGGATTCCGCTCCAAAAAACCTTTTTCTTTCAAATTTTAAAGTGGCTCTCATGTTCTGCAATTCCCCACCCCCTTCAGACAGCACAATATCAAACAGATGAAAAAAAAAAAAAATCCTGAACAGAAACCAGGAGGGATTCGGCACAACAGCGTGACTAGCTGACTCCACGGGAGTCTGAAGCAGCAGACACCAGACCACCAAAGGCTGATGTGGCACCAGTGTAATGGTAAAACCAGCCTTCAGGAGCACCGTGCTCCTCAACAGGATGAACAAAGGGTAAAAACACCAGGTCAGAAATGGCAACGTGAAGACTTAATGTGGTTTTGCTGGTCCACAAGGGAAAAAAACGAAACCAAAAAAGGCCTGGTATAATTAACAAGATTAAAGGGGGATTTAGGATCAGGACAGAAAAGCAACGGGCCAGATTGATCCTTACAGGATTAAAGCTGGAATCCTACTAAGAGTCCAGTGGTTGAGAGATCAACGCAATGTAATGGGATTAAATCAACATCAGCTTTTGTTTTTACAGAACTGAAGCCCCAGCGCCCATGCTTTTACCTCTTTGGATAAGCGGCCAAAAAGTTGACTGGTACCTACAGACAACCAGTGTGCAGGTCGGCCAGGCACTTCCCCCTTCAGCCCTCTCATGACAGAAGAGCAATAGGTGCTGCCGCTTTCAGAAACAAAGGATGAAAACATGTGGTTTATAACAAGTTGTCCAAACAGGCAAGAAAGCTGAGGATTTACCGAAGTCCATGTTCCAGCCAGCTCTAAATTAACTGGTATCAAGTGTGATGGGATCACCCCAGGACTGACGGATGGGAAAGCCAGGAGGACAGTCCCAGCTGCATTCAGACATGCTGCCGACAGGCAATTGGATTTTGATATTGTCTCTTGCCGGCGAGGAACAAAGGACAACAAAGGACGCAGTATACTCTGCAGAACATATCAGCAAACACATTTAAGACAAATTGTCGCATGTCCCCGTTGCACAACAATATCCAAGAATTACAAAAGTGAGAAAAGCCTCTTTCAGCATGTATCATTTGCATTACAGCTGGTGCAACACATGCAGGCCAGCTGCACCTCTATTCCCCTGCCCAAGTTTCCAAAGCTTGCTGGTAATTTGAGTTGGTAGTGGGGGGGGAGGGAAAGAAGGAAACAGGACAAGGCACTTGGTTCTTTCTAGATATGTATACTATTTTTAAAGTTTTTATTCCTGTAGGAGAGAAAAACATGCATGTTTAAATGAGAGGGTATCCATCACCACCCTGCTCAGCTGAAGAGGGAAGGGGTGTTTATCACACACCTGTTAGCAACAGCTAAACAGCTGCATTGGATAGCAGTGCTCCCCATGCAAGGAAAAAGCATTAAAGCATCTCATATTTCTACAGCACTTCTGAGTCCTAAAGGTGTTTAAAAACAGCAGTTACACATACACTATATAAACTCCAGCAAAGTTTTTGCTGCAGAAGAAAAATTTCCCCGATACTAAAATTTTAAAATGCAGATACCGCCCGTTTCTTCAAAGATGCCACAATCAATAGCCTCACCTAAGCTGAATGTGCTTCTCCTGTTCAGCTGGTTGGACCAAAAAAAGTAATCGGCATTCACTGCTCCTCCTCACTCAAGCAGCAGCCAAAATCTCAGCGTAATAAATTGGGGAGGGGGAGAAATAGCTGAAACTACTGCTGGATCCAACAAGCCTGTGAGCAAAGCTGCTCTGCAGCATTACCGAGATGGTCCTGATGGCGCTACATACCCCACTTATGCTGCCAAATAGGCTTCGCCACCTTCCTGGGCAACGCTTCGTCTTTACTCAGAAGAGTTCTCCATCCAAAAGGTACGTCACGGATGCAAGCAGGCATCACCGTAGTGATTGAGGGTGGGATGAAAAAGGAGGCCGTTACGACAGAAATGAAAAGTTAAAAAATAGCAACAGGCAGATCACACTGCACATTTTCTATTTTCTAGCCACATATACACATTTGAATGTCAGCATTTTTCTGCATTTAAACTTTGTTTCAACACTAGATGATTTAATAAAAAAAGTACAGAGGCGTGTTCCAGTATCATCCTATGCCAGCTCCTTAAAGCACAATGAATAATAATTCCTAAGAATATCTAAAAAAATTGTCACCTGGTCAAAATATTTTCACTTCATCGTTGTCTTAATGTTCAAGATTCAATCAGAGCATTGTGTGGGGGACAGCATGTTTCATTTGAGGCAGGAGAAAAACTAACTGCCTTTGCCCTGGATTTGGCTACAGACCCAAGAACCATCTGGTAAAAAATCAGCCAGAGCATTGTGCAGGCAGTATATTAGTCATGAGATGTAGGACTCTGAGAACAATGAAACCTAAATTTAAGGGACAGACGAGGGAAACTTAATTACTTGTTTAAGCTTCTTCACAGCTTTGAGGAATCTTTAACACTTTCAGCAAAAGAATTTAGCACCGGAGGGCACAAAGCAGAGCCTCGATTGATTTCTTAATTTTCTGCAAGCCCATTTTCACTTCCAGCATGAAACTATCTGCACTGGTCCATCAGCACAGCCTGCCTCTCTGATGCATGGCTGCAGGGTACATCATATCACCCTTGGTATGGAGTACCATCCAGAGCCGCAGTACTGCAGATACAGATCGCAGATCCTCCTCCAAACTGACAACTCCCTAAAGAAACCATTTTGTCTGACCCCACAACCTGACTCAAACTCCTTCAGCGAGGGCTACTGGTACAGCAGGACGGAGGGATCTCTTCCAGCTAATTGCACAAGCCATCCAGTCATACTTCTGGTTAAGCATGCACACATACGCACTTGATAGCCTAGTGACTGCTTAGAGCTGTGGCAAAAAAGCCATCCAAATTCAGATCCACTCAAAGACCTTTCCTATACCATCGCCATACCCTTGGGGGTTAGGACAAGGGTAAAGTTCTGGCACTGCTGGAATTAGGATTTGCAAATAAGTACCATGGGAAGTGCAGGAAACAGATGTTCCGTCTCAAATAGCTATTATCTGCACTCTTCCTCAAGCTTTCAGCTGGAAACCAGGAAGGCTGAGGTTTATTCTTTTCTTATTCTCCTACAGTTTATTCTCTTCCTCCCAAGATAAACAGGCTGTTTGGTGAAAAACTAACTTAAACAGGACCCGGTCCCTGTCAGTCTCCCAAGACTCAGACAGGCTTACAGCAAACAGAGTCCCCTGTGCTCATCGCTGTTTGGACAGGTGGGAACAGAGCAGACAGGCAGAAGAGCCACTGGAGAAATTCACGCCGACTCAGCCAGCCTACATCCCTCTAATTCTTTTGTTTAGGCTCATCAGGGAAGGAAATTCTTGAACGTGATGGCAATGTGCTGGGCACTGATTTTACCTGTTTTTATATTAATCAAATGTAGCCTACAGAATAGATCACCCTGATCCCGAATCTCACTTCTCTGAAGCCAGTACCCTAATTTGAAATGCCTTCTCTTTTTGAACTGAACTGGGCTTCCTTGTCTCAGTAGTGACCTTGGCATCTTCCAGGATTACAGGCTTGAAGGAACACAGAACTGGAAAAGATCACCTGGATTATCAACTCTAGTCCTCTAATAACACAGGCAGTCACATTATAATCTCTTTCATAAACTCTTCTTTCTGTTTCCCAAATCTCCAAAGCCTGTATAAAACCCTAGATGCAAATAGATGCAAGTTGCTTTGTCACACTAACCCCCAGAGGAACGCAATGCAGATATCCCCAAACCAGCTGTGCATGGAGCAGCTCGGGTGTGGAAGCAGTATAACCATGTTCACGAGGTGCTGCACCAAAGCTAATAAACCCTATCGAGCAGCAGAACGCCCTATCTCAGTAGCAGTGCTGGACAAACATAACTATATTACTTCTGGATTCAAGCTGCTATATATGCATGCCACAGTATGGCACCGCGGGGACTTGCAGGCTGGAGAATCAGCTTACAGGCTACTAGCTCGGGGATTTTTGCATGAGCTCCATTTTATGATTTTCCAGGGCTTTCCTGCTCCGGAGCAAGAATCCAAAATTGGTGTTTATATTAACACAAAGTGCCTTTTACCATATTCACAGAAATTCACCCAGACCTGACCTCTAACATGCATTCAGGAAAACCTTCCTGCACCCTCACAGCCACAGACTCCCAGAGGCTACCACAGCTTAACCTCCCTTAGCGTTGACCACACCGTGCATGCACCTTTTGCACACAGCAACTGCGCACTCTCCATCCCGTCAGAGCTTCAGTTGATGGCTGACGTGTTTATTTGCCATTCCTACCAAACAGGTTCCAGCCAAAGACCTACAGACACAGCCAGAGTTCCCCAGCAATAGCTGCCCCAGGCTTGGCACCAGCACAGAGCAGGGAGGCCGTTTTCCCTGGATAGCCACTTGCTTTGCTGCTATCAAATGCATGCTTTGAAAACCACGCCGTAATGACCGTACTTTTCACTGGCAGTAGCTACCTCTCATGAAAAAAAAACAAACAAACAAAAAAAAGACAGACATGGCGTGAGGAAGAGCACGTTGCTAAGACCCAAGTTTGGCAGCAGAGTTGGGTTTCCAATCCCTTGGTGGTAAAGCTGATGAGCTCGGAGCCTAGAGGGAAAAATTATTCCAGTGAATGCAAAGAGAGGCTTTTAAGTGACAAAAAGGCAAGTAAAAGACAGGTCAGGAAGAAAACCAACAAAACACATTTCAAAATGAGCTTGGCAAGCTTACTAGCACTATTCTTGCTTGTATGGTAGATAATTAGTAGGTCTAGGTAAGATCTTCACTTTCACAGGGCTCTAGAGAAATAAATCATTTCTAGTTGCAATAGGCAGCCAGCCCTCTCACAAACACTCAGCATGTACTCTGTACATGGCTGCAAGAAATGAGGAAATTATCTATACCCACTATAATCTGAGATCAGAGCAATGAATCCAGTGCTTTCCTACCAGAAGCCTAGCAACAGCGTGGACCTCCCCTACCTTGGTCCCTCCTGCCTTTGATAGTTTCAGCTGTCTTTGAGCACAGGAGAAGGATGGTTGATAAATTGCTTGCTAGGGCTGCTGCCCCTTCCTTTCAACCTTTCTTGTAACAACAGACCTCCAACAAGGCAACATTCATACATGCAACTCTCAGAACACATCATGCTCTTTAGAAAATACTTGGAATTAAATGACTCTAGATTATATCTTATGACTCACAGTACTCACAGATTCATCTGCTCATAAATGAAAAAAATAGGGCTTTCTTGTCCAGAAAAGGGTTGAACACTTTTCCCACACTCAAAGCACTCTGCTCCTGGCTGTCGCCAGCAGAACGCCTGCCCCCGTGTTGTCAGTACACCCCTCCCTCCGAGCAAAGACCCTCTCGCCTTCGTAGCCCAAATTACCCCACGTCCCATCCAGAGAACTGATGACCAGGAGCCCTCTTGAGCAATTCAGGAGCCCAGACAGCTGCAGGCAAATAGGAATGAGTGCGGGAAGAGACAAAGGTAGATTTAGATGGTCCCCTACAAACGAAATACTCATCTGCAAAAACAGAGCTCCTATATGCACCTCCTATACATAAGGTAAAGTACCCATCTTGAGTTTCAACACTGATGATCAGATGTATGCACTCGAATGGTTTGCAACATCAGAAAGGATATCATACCGTCTCTGCTTCAGAAAGACTTTATACAACTGCATCCTACACAATAGAAGTGTTAAGATAAATAGCCTCTCTTGATATTTAATGGCACAGCTAGTCTGCACCTTCACTTCCTTCACAATGCCAAGCATTAGGTCACCACAACAGGTATTTTAAGTTTCCCACTCTCCAGCTCTCCACAGCCCACAGTCCCCTGCAGTCTACAAGGCCCTCATTTAAGAGTATCCTGCAACAAGTTTCACCCGAGGGAATACAGTTCAGCAAGCAGGAACGTCAGTCTGAACCAAGGCTACACCACCACTTCATTTCAGAGACAGCATTATAATCAGGGACTGTGATGCTGCAGGTAGCCTGTACTTTTGGGTTCAGTATCCACACCATACTACAGCTGCAGAGGAAGGTGCGTTCTCCTTTTTATTTTATTATTTGTCAAATGTGACAGCATTCAATATTGCACAATCTCTTCAAGGAAGATAATTTTGTAACGTGCACGGGGGGAGGGGGGAACATTATGTT
>NW_008794445.1:878405-940256 GCF_000699145.1 Aptenodytes forsteri
GTGCACGGGGGGGGGGGGGAACATTATGGTTGCTGTGGGAACCTTAATTCTGGATTTCAGGACTTGCATATTTAAAACCTTAAATTTAACATTGCATTAATGTAGCTTCATGCATTGAATTAAGGAATGACTCAGTACAAATCTCCATGCATCTACTGAAGTCCTGATGTTCCAAGGACAAGAGGCACAGAACAGAAAAAACACAGCACGGGGAACAAGGAGGGAACGGTGGGGGGGCAACCTGTGAGCAGGGAAGCAAGAAACCAGCACAGCCGAGGCACAGCAAACCCCACACCAAACCAGATCTGTCACTCGGGGCTCCTTGTTCTCACCGCTCAAGGTTATGTAGCCCGTCAGGATAAAGAGAGCTTAAAGCAGAAACACAAATGGGCACAGAGGGAAAGGTTCCTGAAAGGACCGAGGAGGGGAAGATTCCCCGAAAGTAATAGGGTAACCTGTACTGAGAAGGGAAAGATCATATCCAGATAGCACCAATTCACTAATTTTTTTTAATTATGATGGCACGATGCCCGGATGATGCCCTTAAAACCCCTTCAGCTATTCAAGCATTTAACACTTATTTTCCCCACTCCTCTGAAGTTTAACTGCAATGCAAGCGCAGCAACAGCGCTGCCCAAAGTTTAGGGTACAGGCAGAAGCAGCAGCCCACGGGGGGTGGGGGTGGGGTACCGCTCTTTGTCCATTGGCAAGCATCCCAAAACTCAACCCTCTCTTAAGAATCCAGGACAGCGCTTCACCTTTTGGGCCCAAGCTGGTCTTTATGCAGGCTAACATCTCCGCTTTATACTACAGTGCTCACGCACCCCTCACCAGTGGGAGGAGGCGAGACAGCAGGGCAACTCTCTTCAGCTCCCACACTCACTCGCCAGGATCCTCCGCGTTTCAGCCGGGTAAGGAACATCTCCATTGTTTACTGCTTATCTAAAATCAGCAGCAGCATGGCTGAATTACTTCTCCTCTTACCCCACCCACCAAACGAAGCACAAATCTTAGCTGAGCCACGGGGCCTGCCCAGCCTTTCTCGCTAAAAGCCGGCACCCCAATTCAGGGTCCCGAATGCCAGGCTGCAGGGGGGGTAGAGGGGAGAAGGTGGACGTGCCTGCCAGCAGGGCCTGCTGGACAAAACCAGGCAAGTGTGCATACCCCAGCGCAGAATCAAGTTACCCTGCAACAAAGATAGTGTGTGTATGTGCAAAGGAGGGAAGTCAAATCCTTCTGCCCGGGTTCCAAGGCTCGCTTTGTTGCTAAAATAAACCAGTGTTTGTTCCTGGGAGTGATGGGGACACAGAATCGAAAAGCAGCAGTAGTGAGAGCCCCCACCTTCAGAGTTACAAACAGATTTAAAAAACCAAAAAACCAAAAACAAACCACCACAAAAAATGCACCAAACAAACAAAAACTTGGGAACTGATTACTCTTCACCTCTCGTATCTAGGTAAGGATCCCAAGGGCAAACTGCTGATCTCAAGGGTGCCCAGGAGCAGACAAAACTACACGTAGATGACTAACTGAGCAGCCTAACAGCTCACTGCTCCAGAGGAAATTCCAGTCCTTGCTGAAAGGCTGAAAATATATATGCTTTTATATATGCTTTTACTTTGCTTGCTGGATCTATATAACACTTTACACATGTTTTTCCTGACATTATTTTCCATACTCCACCAGAAACTCAAGTAACCGTGCCACTTCTGGAAAAACAACCTTGCATCCAACTTTTGTTGAAACAGCTTCTTCTCCTAACCCCAAAGCCCTAAATTCCAAAACTATCTATTCGCTCCCTGCTCCTCTCTTAACCTTCAGTGACTACAGATCCCTTTCAGCAGCACACCCCCACTACCTGGGATATCTCTCAGTAACACCAAAATCCCATAAAGCAGACGCACATGGGAACAGTCTTATGCATGGGGGGGGGAATACATATACATATATACGTCTCACAGATGGCAGACAGTGAGCAGCATTATACCAAAAATTTTGTCTCCGAGGCACCTGACCAAAACTGTTCTCTCCAGAGGAACTTATAACTGCAGGAAAAGCCTGCTCGATATGCAGTTAACAGTACTCACTCTAAATATTATTTTTTACAAGGGAAAACTAAAGCCCACTGTGTGTAGAGGCTGCAGAGAGCTAAGCCCAACAGCAAAGGCCACTCACATTAGTGCAGAGTCCTTCAGCTTTCCATTCCTTATATGTGCAAAGTGTGCAAGCCCTCACACACGCTTCTCTACTCACCCAGAGGTACATCATGTTAGCCTGGGTCCTTCAAACCCAGCAATGAGGTGATCCGGCAACGCAAGAGGCACTTCAGTAAGATTGTCGAGACCGAGGTTGGTTGAGGGTTTGTTGGTTTTTTTTGGGTTTGTTTTTTTTTTTTAAGAAAAAAAATCCGAACGGCTCAGTTTGAGGCTTAGAAAGCGTCTCGCCTCCTCCGCCCCCCTCCTCCAGCTCTGGCTGCTCTGCGCTCTTCTCTCGCACTTAATCTCTCCCTGGGAGTTCCCAGCCCCGTGTGTCTGTACTGGCGTGCACAGCACACACTCTGCATTCGCCTCCAGGGAATTTCTCTCTGTCATTCTGCTTCTAAAAACACAATCTCGGCCTCACAAGATTCTTGCAAGAGGCAGGGATGGGTGGGGTTAGTAATAAATGCAGCCCTGCTCCCAGCGCTGGAGAGTGCTTACTTTAGAAGCGGGATCTTTAGACATGAATGAGGCAGAGCGTTGTCCTCCAAGGTCACTGGGGGGTGAGGACCCATTCCCCTCCACCCCACTAATTGCTTCTCCAGGAATCATCTGCAGATGCAGGAGCTGTGCACGGTGCCATAGGCAGGCTCTGCGCGTCTTCATCTACCCCATTAGTCAACACCCAAAATTCGGTCACAATTCAGTAGCTGTATTTAATCATTAACCACTGACAGGCACCGAGGAGCACAACTACAGGGATCCTGAAGGTAAGGAGAAAATCTGTGGTGTGCCAGGCACCCTGGAGCTCCCACAGGAGAAATAACCACTGTCAGCATGAGCTGGGGAAGAGAAGTGACTCACAGAAAAAGGGGTTAATCTGCTTTCGCAGGTGGCTCTGCATGAGTATTTTACAGACTTGCATATTGCTAAAGGGAAAGCAGCAGCTGGCTCCAGTTCCTCCAAGTGTATCGGGTTCCCACTTGCCCAGAGGCAGCTTCCCCCCAAGTTTGACTGGGGCAAGCGCCCTCTCGCAGCCTTGCGCTCCCAACCCAGTCTCCAATTTCAGGTTTGTAAAACTCTGCTGGTGGGGCGGCAGCCCCAGCAAAGGTGCGCTGAGCAAAAGACACTCTCGCCCCAGCTACCTCGACAAGCTCCAGCAAGCCCTTCCCAGCACGAGCGAATCCTCGTCCCATCCCCCATGCCCGATGCCACAGGACAAGTGTCACCTCTCATCTCATTAATCAGTTAAACCGCTCTTCCAAACTAGGAAAACGGGTTTCTCGCCCCCTTCCCACCTCAAAATGAAGAATCGACTTCCCTCGCTGGGCTCCAAATGCTAAGTTAAAATTGGCCTCTCCTCAAATAAGAAAAAAAACAAAAAACCAGAAAAACCCAAAAACCAAAATCATGGTTTTCATTGAAGCACTGGTCTCCTTGGAAATGAGTTTTGAAGAAGTATTTTTATCTCAGCCAAAGATATAGAAATGGTGCTCTTTCACGTATCACCTCTACTCCCTTCACTTATAGATTACTTAAACACAATCCAGCAGGCTCAGAGCAAAGCAAGCAGCCATGTGGCCTGCCGCGATCCACACGATCCACCCACAAGTCAAGCCCTGTCTACACAGGGCAACAAACTGATGTGCCTCCCATTGCATCGAGCGCAGACATCCCAGGCGTGCTCTGCGCTCTCCAGGCTCCCCTCACCTTCAGCAAGCTGCAAACACACCCTGGGCCAGGCTTGTCCCAGGTACAGGCGCAAACACATGGGATGCCGACCAGCTCTAAGGAAATGCATGACTGTCGTTGTGGTCCTGCATAAAAAGCTAGAAAAAAGGCTTATCATCATGACCAGGATATAGCAGCCACAGGGACATGCTCGTTAGAGACAAGCAGGAAGCCACTCGGGTTTCCAGCCAGGAAAACCCAAGCCCTGCTGCTCAGGGGAAGGAGCAGGAGCCCTGATTCAGGAAGCTCGGATGTCACAGGGTTGTTCAACTGCAGCATCCCTCGGGACTCCCATCTGCTCTCACCTTTTAGCATCTGCTCTCACCTTTTAGCATGACTGGTCAGGTCAAGAGGGTGAAAAGCAATGTTCCTAAAGATCACTTACTGCACCAAAGCCTATGCACCACAGTCTCCAAAGAGTGAAGCATATGATCCATAAACCTGTTCTCAAATCCTCCAAGAGGAGCGAAACAGCGGTAATGCTGACATTTGCATCACGGTTAGACACTTCAGTTAACATTTCAGCAGCAGGGTTGCACCAATGGTAGCTACTAGTTCAGCCAGCCTGCAGATTCAGGCAGGCACTTCTGCACCAAATAACCTTGATGGCATTTTCTAGGTTTTCTTCTGATCCAGAATCCTGATCCAAAAATGATCTTACTATCATTTTTATGAAAGCTGAGATTCCTTGTATGCAGAGAAGAAAGTGAGAAGACATGTGGACTAGGTGAGCAAACCCAAATAAATCCTACTTCATATGTATTTCCATAAAAGGCTTGAAAAAGATGAATGCTTGAAACTAAGCTGAAGAGTGACCAACAAGCTCCAAATGAAAAAAATAAATTTAAAAAAAGGAAAAAAATTCTCCCCCTTCTTCCACAGGCTCTCTCATCCTTTAGGCTACTCTACCATGGGAGAGAAAAGAAAAACTTTCAGAATAAGGCTGTTCTTTAATTTCAACAACTGGGACTCGTTACAAATCATCCCAGCAACTCCACAGCTGGACAGGTCACATTCAGCCTCCAAAGCAAAACAAGACCTACGAACCCTCCTCGAATCATCCAAATACTGGCTTGAAATTCATCTGCCACTGTTGCTACTAGGCCACCACCTCTCCATGGAAGGTATATGGGAAGATTCCTGAGAGCAGCTGACTTCTGGTGACGAAATACCTTCATCCTGGAGCACTTCTGGATGAACTGCAAGAGCAGGTTTCTCAACGCTCAATATTCTCAAGCAGCGAGAGGAGTACCCAACTGGTCAGGAAACGATGCTGCAGGATGCCTCTAGAGGCACCGCTGCTCTGATTCAACAGAGCTGCTGCTGCCCAGAGGTTCAAACCAACGCTAAGAATATGAAGTGTACACCCAAGACTATCCACAGTTGCAGACAGTACTGGTGGCAGTGGGGTAACCATGTTAGCCTCAGATTATAAGCACGAAAAAGATTTACTTGGCCGATATAATTATGTGGGGAGAAAAAGAACCAGATGAGCTATTAGGCCTTTTTTAAGCTTTTATTCAGATTATATAAATTTTCAACTACATTAGCTGGTATGTAAAAGATATCAATAGGAGACATTATTTTTTCTGGAAAATTTATCCTAAGGAAACAAAATATTCTGTAAGTAGCAAGAGGACAACAGTATGTTAATGAGTCTAATTCCAGAAAAACAAAGACAGACATGACTAAGACAGGCTTCTGAAACAGGTAGCTAGGATCCCCTGCAAATGCTTTGTCTTAATCCTAACAACAGTGCTTTACAGGATCTGTGTCAGGGAACTTGGAAGGCTGCTGTGTGTGGAAATACACATGATCTCTTAGGGATCTTTCCTGTCTCAAAAAGGATTAAAAGCGGAAGGAAAAAGATTTTAAAATTAATCTATACCAGGCTAAGAGAAAAATGTTCAGAGAGCTGTAGCCTAGTGAAACATTGGTCCGTCTTCTCTGATGGGAGGCTGTTGTGTAAATCAAAGTGAAAGAGGAAGAAAGCAGTCTGCAAAGATATTATTGCTTGTTAGAGAGGTAAGGAAGATGTTAGCAAGTAACAAAAGGGGAAAGAGAAAAAGGGAGCAAGTAACCACCTATTTATATCAAGGTATTTGGCAAATTAAGAGGCACTGGTAAAACGGGGGGGGGGGGGGAATCTACCTGCTTCTGTACCAGTATCAAAAGCCTTAATTACACATAAGAAGAATTGTGGCTGCTCAGTTATATGCATAAATTCAACCCCAAAATACTGCTGGTATATACGTTTCAAATAAGCCCAATGCTTAAAAAATAATTTACAAAAAGTTCTAACTGATTTAGGAAAGATCTGAGTGGGCAAATGGGGAGTAGGTATGGCACAGTTTCAAACTGACATGATCTGTTTCTAGCTGATTGTGTCTCAGAGGCATATGATTTCAAATGCTCGTGGATTAACATTCTAGCAGATAAAGCTCAAGACAGGGTACAAGCTGGTATGTCTGCTACACACTACTGAAATCACATTAGATAGCACGCAGGATGAGTGGCTAGCTAAGCACCTCTTCATAACAGAGGGAAAAAACCTATCTGATCACCAGGAATTTCAAACGGAGCGACACTTACAGGAGGCATCGGGGGGCTAATGCCAAAGAACACCCTCAAAATTTCTAAATTACAGAAAACAATTTCTTAGTTCAAGAAGTGTTACATTGAAAATGAGCAATTCCGTATTAGATTCCATCTTGACAGAAAAGAGCAATCAATCGTAAAAACAGAAATTAGCAGTAGCTTAGGTAAAAACGATTGTGACAATCACATTTGGATATACGGAAGGAGAACAGAGACCAAACCAGTGTATCTACATCTATACTCAGCGCTTGAGTGGGACCAGAGGTACATTGGTGTATTTTTCCTGGACAGACAGACTGCTTATTGGGCTTTCCTGTCACATTGCTACACTTGAATGCTTGTATATATTCTAGCAAGTGGAAAAAAAAAAAAAAAAAAGCTGAGAGAAGGAAACAGAAAGGAAATTAGGAAGGGGGGGGGGAGGGTGGTGGGAAATTACAAGGGAGTCCTAAGACAGGAGGCAAAATCCACAGCCAGAGCTGGAAGACGATTATGAGTTTTTCAAAGCTTCTCAAGAATAGCAACCCCAGCAATCACGTTGACCTGCTACCATGGGGAAAAGGTAGAAACATCCCCAATACTGAAGAAAGACCCAAAGCATTCAATACGTATTTCTGTTCTATATTTGGAGAAAAGTCAGCTGTTGCAGTCTGCGATAACGAAATGCTTTCCATTCCAGCAGTAACTAAGGAAGATGTTCCAACAGCTACCCAACAAACAGCACTGTCGTCCTCTTATCTAGCTCGAGCTTAGAAACAGAAGGGATGTAACCAGATAACAAGTGGATTTTAACCAAACTACAGCTGTGAACATATTCAGGTGTGGACACTGAGAAAGGCCTGCAGTCTGCATCAAACTGCATGACCTGCATTTGCAGCTCTAATAAGCCCTAACTACAGTACTAACAGTAAACCTGCTGTAAGGCCAAAAGTACAACTGTGATGCAATGACATCCCCAAATGCAAGTGTTTGTTGGAGCCCATATTATTAAAGCCCTGCTGCTGTTAGCTAAGCTCGGCCAAAAGATTATACCTCTGTCAACACCAGAAGACTGCATCACGAGAGCAGTGCTACCGTTGAAGCCACCAATACCAATTTTCACAGCATCTGAATTTTCCTAGAAGCATCCAGGTTGGAACTCTTCCACTAATGAGAGCTAAAATAACATCCCAATGCTGAGCAAAGCGAAAAAATGAAGTGGGGTCTGATAATGGGAGGTTTGCAGAACAAAGATGCAGGTGGAAGGCCTCAAGTAGGGGAGCGCAAATTAAATTATGCACCTGAACGCACCTGGGAGACCGTTTGGATACATGAATGAAAAATACTGATCATAAAAATATCTACTTCTGATGTTTAATAAGGCTCCCTGGCAACCTATCCTGTAAAACAAAACCGTAAAATAGTTTTTAAAAACAGCCTGAACTCTAAAATAAGATGAAGTTCTTTTATGGTTTATAAGTGCTATTGATTCTATGTGCTCCTCTTCACTGTGCAGTTTTCCTTTGCTGAAAAGTGAGAGGGGAGGTACTCTGAGGTTGGGGCAGGTTGAAGAGGGAAATTTCATTTCAAACCAAAGGAAAACAGTTGCTCTCACATCCAAGAGCCAGAACGAGCTTTCACATTTTATGCAGAAGATGGATTCTGACTGAGGATGAAGACTCGATCATTGTCCCACCACGATAAACATTTCAAGGACCACCTACAAAAGGTCTGACTGGAGATGGGAAGGGAGACATGCTCTGCAGCGCTCAGAGGGAAATTCCTCTGACTCAGTGGCTGCTTTCCACAGCTTATCTGACTCCAGCAGAACGTCCCAGCAAGAGAACAGGGGAATCAGACCGCCACTAGTTGTGGGGTTTGGGTATGCCTTGTGTATTGTTTTTTTATTTGGTTTGGTTGGTTGGTTTTTGTTTTGTTTGTCATTTTGGTTTTTTTTTTAAAGAAGATTAGAGATGGGGCTGGGAGCTATCTGAGGAGAGGCACAGAAGGCAGCGCTGGGCACACTTGCAGTTCCTATGGAGATAAGAGGATCTTCTTTGAGGTTGGTTTACTCCTTTGGGTGCCGCTGGAGACTATGCTGGTAGCAGAGTACTGCTCATTTGCGAAGACTCCCTCCACTCAGGATCCTAGCATTATCTCTGATTATCAGAATTTCTGAACCACAAGGTAGATTTTAGATTTCCTCTCAACATCCAAAAGGACTCCAGGAAGCCTCTTTCTGCATTATCCTGTTTGTGAAAGGAAGCAAGACGAATACAAAGTGCATACAATAAATCACCCAGAAAAATACCAGAAATCCCTTTTAGATGTTTTGCCAAGCAAATAAGCCAAACATTGGCATATTACAAGAAAAAAAAAGCCATTTTGTTATAGAGCAACCCATTTCATTACTGGAAAACTGGATTCCCTATTCTCTCTCCTGCAGGTATGGTTCAGCTATGCAGCAAGAGGCTTCTGAAAAGAGATTACTTATTTAAAAGCAAACTATCAAGGGCTAGTTTATCTTCCACAAAAAGCAGAAAGCTTGAAACAATAAAACACCTTGACATGCAAACAAAACCAACAATTTCCAGGGACTGTCCTGCTACTGACTTCACATAGTAATTAAGTCTTTAAATAAACTTCAGAACAAAACCAACATTTCCAGGGACTGTCCTGCTACTGACTTCACATAGTAATTAAGTCTTTAAACAGAAGGTCTCAATTCGCAGGCTTCTCGTTCAAGGCGGGGGGCGGGGTTTGGGATTTTCCTCTCCTCACAAGTACACTCAAGAGCGCTATTCTGGAAGGCACTGTCAATCCTTCAAGAGAATCGCTATAAGCTCATTAACTAGAAAAGGTACATTGCTGAAAATGTGTTCTTAGACAAAAATACACTTTTAAATTAAAACCAAGAACACTCACATCAGCAAAACTAAATTGTGAAGCCAGGGAATTCGAAGTTAAACATTGAAGAGCGTGCAAACATTTAGATGTAAGGAATTCTTACAGCCACAGTATACTGGTTTGGGCATTCATCTGCAAAAACAAAATGGTGATACAACTGCCCCCAGGATATAGCAAACATGAGTTTGGGCAGACAAGTAGAAATTTCCATTAATTACACCTGTCAGCCTTACTATGGCAGAACAGGAGTGAAGTTTGCAATCTCCCAACACCTTCTGCAGAGAAGCTAGCAAGCTTAAGGTCTGCAGGAGAAAAAGTATCTCTGCAGCTGTGTTGCCACCCCAGGCTTGATTTTCAAGCTGTATCTTCTCTATTCTGTCCAACCTGGATCCAGTCTGAAGTCCGTACTGAATTGGCATATAGCAAATATATTTAGATACTTGTAAGAGGGGATCAGAATAGGCTCTAACACTGGTATTTAAATTCCTATTTTTTTAAAGTTTAGTTAACTAATAGCTGCCTTAATATTTTCACTAGTAATGTCCAGAGAACAAAGTTTTATCTCCCTTCAATTTTTCCATGAAGTAGCAGAAAGTATTACACAGCAAACTCAGCAAAAGTCTATTTTTAGTGTCAAATCAGGAGTATAATATCCAATTGAATGGATAAAGGGCAGAAAGATTCTCTATGCCCTAGACTTATTTGTCAGTGCTAATGAGAATATTTATTTGGTTGTGGATTTTGAAGAGGAAGCCACAAATAAAAAAACACAACTCAGCTCCTACCTCAACAACTCATCTCTTTATAGTCCACAAGGGAAGCTATACCAAAGGATGAATTGATGACGTCCAAGTGTTATCCTATTTAAGGTGTGAGACTTCAGGTGGCAAGAGAGAAACTGCTTCAAATACTTCATCAATGGAGCTACAGCATCATTACACCATTTTCTGTCTCCATGCTTACCATGTCAAGTGGCTGTACCACATCAGCACGGCAACAACCCAGCAAATTAAGAAAGGATATGAAGAGGAGAGTATTGCAACAGCGGGGAATGGAGAAGACAGGGCGTAGCTCTCTTCCCTGGACCACACAGGGGTTTATTAATATGCTGAAACATTGACTTAGGCCTGCTGCTGATAAAGGGGAATACAGATGGAGAACAATACCATCCTGCAGAAAGGGACTCCTCCTGGTTTGTTTGTGCAAAGGAAGGTTAACAATGTTAGCGAGTTATTCAGGAAGTAATGGATACCCTCTTGCCCTGAGCAAATTCCTTTTCAGTAACAGTAGTAATTTCCTAGGCAATACAACTATATCAAGGTATAATGGCTACTATATTTATCTACATAGGCCCTGTACTGCTGGGATCTAATTTACTACAGCATAGAAAGCAGTTTACAAATCCTGGGATAGTAAAGTTGCTAGAGACGGGAATAAAATTCTATCCTGTATCGCTTGGCTTGAAGACAGGTTTTTTAACATCCCTTTTTAAGAGTATAAAATGCATTCTCTCCAACTTAGAAAGACTCAAAGACTAATAAACCCCAGAAGTAGACTGCGAATACACCTATGAGAGGGAAGAAATCAGCTTAACAAGTACTACATTGTGCACTTTTTTTTATACTTATTGTCACAGCTGCTTTATTTCTTCTTTTATTCAAATAACATTCTTTCATTTGACCCTCTGAGAAGAAAAATAATCCATGACATTACCTAGAAGCCTTACATACCTAATGAAGACAAAAATATCTTAAATCTGTGATGTTTTTCTTAGCTGAATGCCTGAAATACAGCTTCAGTATGAGAAATGGCACAAGTATATAATCAGCAAAGAAGAAAGGAATGACTCCAACTAATGAAGAGGTAACACCGATAAACACTGAACGACATGTCCCAAGAAACAACAAAACTAAATTGTTAAAAGAATTTGGTGGAACACAACATCAACCTGTGATAAGTAAGGGTGAGTGGAAAGAGACCAAACACAGTGTCAGGGGACTGCAAATACTTCTCCATTACCTAACTGTAATGGCGAAATCGCCATTAATAGAACTAAAAGCAAAATATTTCAACAAGGGTATTGGCAGGTGTCAAACCACATAAAGGAACAGCAGACTGTTCAAATGTAAAAGGCATTAATAAAGCATAAGACAAGAGGCATAAATAGATATAAAATATAGAAGAAGATTTCTAGAGGACAGAAATGCTACTGGAAAAATTTAGTTATAAAATACAATATCCCCAACTTCAATTCACAATGATCAGCAAAGGTCAGTTGTCAGAAAAGCAATTGTTTCTGATCTCATTCTGAGCAAAGTGGTCCTCAACCATACCTGCACCACCACCATCTAGCTGGATTATTCTCATGGCTGCAGCAAACAGCTCCCTCCATCTGACTGATTCCTCAGGGAATTATGAGCATAAGACAATTTAGAAAAGTGTGTATATGTAAAGACTAGCCGCACTACTTGTTTCCTGCTTTTTAAGTAGAGATAGTCCATTCTTCAAAGTCTTTTTAGTGTATATATTTAATATGGGCCTTCCAAGAAGGCATGCGGTTAAATACCTACCTATATCTTTTAATAGGGCATTTTGCCATTCTGCAGATCTCACACGCAGTGAGTACTGGAAACGCCAGGAGTTTGTAACATGGGATGTTCCAACAAATTCAGATATATTTCTTGGCACTTGTGTCAACTGACATACTTGAATCAGGGGGATTTTGGCTCTCACAGGAGCAGACCAGCTACAGATCTGGTCTTCAGCATCACTGCAGTCTGTGGGGTACAAGCATACTGTGGCCCTCAAACACCTTCAGCTGAGCTCGTATTAAGGCTGTTCCACCTTCCCTTCTTTCCCCCACACCCTACCATGACAAAAAAAAAAATTTACAGTAATGTAAATTCCATTCTGATGCCTTTTCTGATCAAATCCTGGCAGAATTAGACTCTTCCATTAGAGATTGACTGCAACTTCCTTACTCTTTCGATCCCTTTCTAAGACAGACAAATTGAATGAGTAGCAGCTCCCTCGCATTCGGTTTAGATGAGATGAATGGTATGAAGTAACTATGGCCAGTCAACACATGCAGTTATTGTGCCCTAGGCCCTAAGCAATACATTCTCATCTTATCTTAATCCAAATTTAAGCTCTGAAGTGTAGTCATACTGTGTGACAACTACTGTACCTGCTAGAGAAGCTACTCACTTTGATAACAAAGCTACCAGCAACAACAATATATGAAACTCCCCCCCCGCCCAAATTCCCAGAAAGCAACAGTGACCAGAACAATCTTTTTTCATCCTTGTGTGACCTGAAGAATGCATGTTTTCTTTCAGATAGAGGCCTCGCTATGGTTATCTAATGCTAATGTCACTACAAACTGGATTAGAGACGCCCAGAAACCTCGAAATATGTACATGGATAGTCAACTGTATCCTAATTCTAAGTCTGAAGGAAATCAAATGCTCCAAATTGTGCCTAATGTAGTTAAGTTTGCCCTTTAGGTAGGATAGACCAGTAAGAACATATTACACAGTGATTAGATTAATTCTTGAGTGAAATTCAGAGGGCTGGCTCTATCTGTCTATTGGGCCAGTATATTTAAATTATTTCAGAGACTAGCACTCTTCCCGTGCTCTGCTCCACAGCAGCAGCTGCTCAAGAAATACAGCAGTTCTCTGTCTGGGGTGAAGTTGGCAGCAACTGGGGACAATGCTGCTGTCAGAGTTCAGCTCCCAGTTCTGAAATGCCATTCTATTGGAAATACCAAAGAGCCTAAACCTAGCTACAAGTACTGCGGGATGTAAAATATCTCTATCTCAGCTTTCAACACAAAGCTCCGGAGTCTCATGACATTTACTCCTTTGGCCCCTGTCAGTCTTTCTCCAGACCTTGCAAAGGATTGGAGCTGGATGCCATAAATGGTTGGAAAACAAGATGTTCTCCAAGCACTTGGAATTGAGGAGCACTGTTTTAGCTTAGGGACACCGTGGCGAGGAGCCAGTGTGACAGGTGCCCCAGAAATAGAGATGATGATCAAACTGTTGCCAACATTAGCCACTGCTGTCCTCTTGACCTGTAAGAAAGGGTAGCCCATGCTCTCCAGGTGTATTAGGGGAACAATGGACCAGAAAAGGCAAGGAGGATGTGTTTGCTGGCAGTACCTGAAGTCTCTCCTCATTAAAATCCAGCTGTGAAGGAATTTCAGCACATCTCATCAGATACAATCCTACCGGTAAACCTTTATTAGGCCTGGCAGAAAGCATAGCTCAGCGCTGCCGTGACATCAGAGCACAGCTCATCGCAATCCACAGGCACCAAAAGAGTTAAAAACGCAGATTCCTGCTAAAAGTGCCAAGAGCTACGAACCTTCTCCTGTGGGGGCGGCAGCAGCAACTAAATCCACTCCCCAACAATTGGCTGGCCCGAGGAAAGAGAGGCGGGAAAACACAGGTCATGGGGGACAGCCCCCCCAAGTAAATAGCAGCACAGCATCTGCTCAGGTTTTCAGCTAAAATCGGTGAGACAGTTCTCTTCATTTTATCGTCAGCCTCTCGAGACAGCAGCCTCTGACCTTTATCAGGAAGAGCACCCTTGCCCTCTAATCACAGACTTCCTGGAAAACGCAATCTAGCTGGTAATTAATACAGAATGGGGGGGCGGGGGGAGCTTCATAACATCAAATTACCACTGCAAGATTTTTAAATACACCCCCCACCAAAACGGCAGAAGAATTCAAGCATGTTCTCACAAGCCATCTTGCTCCCCTAGCATTATTTAACAGTACTTATCAAAGATTTTCTCTCGCCTCTCCCCCCACCAAAAAGACCTGCCCCCAAAAGTCTTGTTTTGTAGATATTGCCTGCAGCAGCATAGCTTCTTGCTGTGAAAGCTTCAACACAGGTGTGCAGAGCATGACCTGGGCAGAATTACATGTGCCATTTCCACTGGGAAATCTAAGAGACTTATTAAGCCAGGACAGTGCCAATTAATCTACTAATGGAATGAATCAAAAGTGTGTTCCTGGCCCTTTCCCTTTCACATCCCAAAGCCTCGGGGGAGCTGAAACCATCTGGCAAATGCCTGCTCCGAGCAACATTATGCTGCTGCTGGAAATACCTCTCCCTTAATATTGAGAAGAATGAAACCATCTTCTATCCACCAGCTATTCTCAGGAGCATCAGCATAGCTTGCTGAGGTAGTCTGCTTGCACGCAGCATCCTTCCCCAGCCAATGCAGAGCTGCTCACTCACCATGCAGGAGAAGTCAGCAGAACAGAAAGTGATCCCATTCATTTACTCAGGGTCCTGCTGAAGCAGCCGGCACGAGCGGGGCAGTGAAGCAGTTACCGTACTCGGCGTAATGCACACAGGCTGCCCTCCCACAGCAGATGCCAACAGCAAGCAGACAGGAGCACGCTCCCTGCCCAGACTGAGGAAATGCTCCTGCTGAATTCTCTCAGTCCTTTCTTCATGCAACAGGAGTTGCAGGTAAGGTAGCAAGGAGGCGTTTGTTTATGTTAATTTAAAAAAAAAAAAAATCTCCTCTAAGCAGGCTTGAAGTGGAGATCTGGCCAGAGAGCTTAAAGGGAAATCAAGATATCAAACACTCCAAAGTTCATACATGATACATGTTATTACTGTGAGACAAAGGGAAGGACTGACTCAGAGATGCTGAACACCCCGCACCCTTTGAGTAATAAACAAGCTCAGGAAGAAACAGAGCTATGAGGCAGCTGTCAAAGAAAGAATCTCTGGCACTTTTAAGATCATACAGGAGCAGAGGAGCCTTCTATGTTATAATTTAGACACACACAAACAAAAAAAAAAGAGAGAAAGGCCCAAGACAACAGCAGTCATACGGCTGTGGAATTATGTAGATGGTAACAACTGGCTTTTGACTGTCACAGAATAACACAAGTACAAGGCAGGGGAGACAAGAGGTCCTCCGTGCCCAGAGGCAGCACAGAGCATGTTTGGACAGAAATCCATCAGGAATTGCCTAACTTGTTATTACAGACTCCCAGAAACAGGAACTCCAGTCCCCTACATTACCATTCCAGTGCTTCACTACATTGAATCAGAAATGTTGTTTTACCCCATAGTATCCAACTCAAGCCTTCCTTGATGCAAATTAAGCTGCCTTCAATGGATACAGTAAATCATCAATCCCCATCCTCCATACTTCTCTACTCTTTTTAAAGAGGAACAAGCTCAATATTTTCCTCCTATGTCAGGCTCTGAGCCTCCTTTTCTTGTTCTTCCCTAGTCTTTTTCCAGACTCTGTCTGTATCTTTCCTGAAGTGCCTAAAACTAGGTACAGTGCTCCGCTCGCTGTGCTGAGCTCTGAAGAGTAACTACCTTCTGCAATTACTTGACACACTTGGACATACATTCCAGGTTTTCAAGATTACAAAAAACAGCACCACATACTCAGTTTGTTATCTCCTATTACCCCAGGTCTTTCCTTCAATATTACTGCTTAGCCAGCTATTCTCCATTTTATATTGTGTATACAGTTCCTTTTGTTAATACAGCTTGGTTTTGTTTAATTTTACATTGTTGGCTTTCAGGCCATTTCTGCAATTTACTGTGATCTTTCTGACACCTAATCCTACCTTCCAAAGGCTGCCAGCCCTTCCACATACATATATTCTGTCACTCTTTCATTACCCTGATGTTTGATGAACAGTACAGAAGAACAGAGCAGCCAGGGCAGACCATGTTAAGACTCCAGATCACACACACAGACAAAAGCATGACGTAATTACTCGAAATACAGTTTTCCAATGAGGAGCTCAACCCCTTCTTAATTTCACCTTTCATTTGCCCAGTTTATGTAAAGGTCATGCAGGACTAGGTCCAAAGCCAGTAGCTTTCTCCATCTGCCAGGGCTGCTGCCGTGTCAAAGGAGAAAATTAAATTGATCCAACATGATTGGTCCTTAAAAATTAACAGTGTATGTCTGTTGTTGCCTTAATTTCCTTTAGTAAAGGATCTGACCATAAGCATCTGATCTTTTTCAGCGTCTTTCCAGGTTCTGTAACTACACTGACCAGCTCTATTTCTTGGTATCTCTAGCCTCCTTTAAAAAAAAAAAGAAAAAATAGGATGGAAGAACATTTATTCACACACACACTCCCTTCATTCACTTGAAAGCTGTGAGATTTCATGATATGCAGAATACACACTGGAGACAACTGATCACTCAAGCACAGCCTCTACAGGCCTGAAGGAGGACATCCCTGAACCCTCACACTACTCGTGCGTCCATCTTGCACTGCTCTCTAAGCAGAAGCAGTGCTGTGCAGCGCACGTGCCTTTTGATAAAATGAGCTTGGGCCAGGAACCTGCTCAAGCCAGGGAAGCGCTAGAAACTGCCTGCTCAGGGTCCCCTCTAAAAGTAACTCTCTATTACCAGCACTCCCCCATCAAACATCCCTCCCGTATCTCCTCTCTGCTCACCCCCGAGACATTTTGGAACAGAGCAAAGACCTGCATTACGAAAACCTTTTCCTCCGTGCCTCTTCGAAGAATCAAATCCCTCAGCAGGCCCCGTGGAGGGGTGGCAAGGGGTGGCATCTCAGCCCTCCCTGGATGCTCCCCCGTGCTGGTTTCAGGCAGTGACACATCCTCTCCCCAGCCCTCAAAACTTCCCTTGTCGAGGACGGCCATCCCGGAAACTTAGAGAGGTCACCCCCAAATGCTTGTGGGGCGCAAGAGGCCGAACCCTCTTCCCCCTCTCTCCCTACGGCTTTAGCTTTTCCCGCCCTACGGCGACGGCCAGAAGCTTATGCCAGGGGACAACCTAAGAGGCAGGCTGTGGGGAGGAAGGAGAAGCGGCCGGGCCGCCCCGGGCCGGGCCGGGCCCCAGCGCCGGCGGGGCGGGGCGGCGAGCGCTGCCCAGCCCCGCCGGGCGGGCAGCTCCGGCCCCTGCCCCAGCAGGGCTCCCCCACGCTGCCACACTTAGCCGCTGCACCCCCCTCCTCCTCCCCGGGCTCTCCCGGGTGCACCAGGGCAGGACACGAAGGCCACAACCGAACAGCTGAGCCCCCTGCAACGCTGCAGCAGCGCGCGTTTCAGAAGCCCGTCGTGCCCATCAGCAACACGCACGTGCATTTACAGGTATCTAGACATAACTTTTGCAAAGGTATTATAATCCTTCAGAAAAAAAAAAAGAGATACTAAATGCACACAAACTATTTACATTTTCTTCTGGTTTTTTGGTTGGTTTGGTTTTGCTGTTTTTTTCCCAGTTAAGATAAAAATCCTCACCCATGCAATGACAGTGCAGCTATGCAAGCGGAAGACCCCAAGCCTCCCTCACCTGAGAGCTTTAAAACCACTTCGGTTTCAAGTTACCTGTGCGCAGAACTTCCCCCCGCCCTCCATAAAACATACCTAAAGCAGGGGACTAATTGCCACAGGATGTTGCGGATGCCAAAGATTTTAGATGGGCTCAAAAACCATTTAGACAAATTCAGTAAAGAAAAATCTATCACAGATGACTTTAAAAAAAAGTTTAAAAATCTATGGCCAGGAAATCCCAAAGCCACGGGATTGCTTCAAGAGTACAGAGGAGGGGAAGTATCACCGAATCTTGGCACTGCTCCCTCTGCTTTAAGTACTTGCTATTAGACACTGTCAAAGCCAGAACACTGGAAGGCAGAGACCTTCTGCCTGACCCAGAATAGCCGCTTTCATGTCCTCAGTAGGATGTAATATCCATCAACAGGCTGTTTTCTCTACACCATTTGGTTTTGGTCCTCCAACCGATCATTTTACAGACTACTTCTAACACACATGCCACACTCTCTAGCATTCCTGTAACTTCAGAAGGGAAAGTCTAAACAAGATGCTGTCCCTCTTGCCAAAATAACTGAGGAGCTTGGGAGTCTCCAAGACTCTTGCAGACATCGGGTAACACTTCAACGGTCAAAAAGTACATTGTGGGAGAAAAAGTGGTCTCCTGGTCCTCTCCCAAGAAGGATGACTCACATCTCCTCTCTTTAACCCCAAGCAGAGATGAGAAATTGCTCGAATCAGAGGACTCAAACATGAAAGGAATTTGTATTACATCATCCAGCCCATTTCCTGCCAACGCCTTACAACCCCAGAGCTTTGGCCGGACTATTCATCAGCAAGGTAATCGTTACTTCCCTTGAGAAGCTCTTTATAGGACTGAAGGAGCTTATTGTCAGGAAGTCTTCCCACGTATCTGAATTAGATGCGCTCCTCCTTAACTTCTTCTCATACAACTCTTCTCCACGTGGTTATTTTTTCCTCTCTTACTGAGTAACAGCGAGGCACACATGGGTATGGAGCTCGCCAGAGGTGTTTGTGAAAGGGATTCACGGTTCTGTAAGGAAAGGATTCCCTGCCTAGTATTCAGAGAGGCTAGAAAGGCAGCAGACATGAGGCAAAAGGGAAATAAATATACGGCCAGAGTCATCTGTTTTCAGGACTTGTGTCAACTGCAAGACACCATGCTTCCTGTATTATTTAAGGGTTTGATGGTAAGAAATCAGCTAAACGGAAAGGAAATGGGAGATTTGGGGGAACGTGGCCAATATAAGCACAGCAACTTGGTTCAGAGTGAAATTTCAGAAAGCAGGTTTATAACAAGCTCAGTTATTTAGTGGTGTCTGCATTACATTTTTTTCTAATCCAAATTCCTGAATCTTTCCTGCAGTCTCTTAGGGATGTAGTTGGGGCTTGAGAAAATAAGGAACCACTTCTTAGCACTTCAAGTGATCAACCAACTCTCTTACCAAGACAGTTCTGGATTTGGGGGAGAAGTATTACTAGATTAGTCTCGGGAATCTCCTCTTTCCACTTCCAACTCATCCATGATTGTGGACGTGCTTGAACTTCAGTCTGTAACCAACTCCTTCAATTTTTAGCTAAATACTCTGCTCTCTTCTTTCCTTCCCACATACCATTATTTACATTGCTTTTAACCTAACTCTCTCCACTCTATCAACACTGTTTTACTCTCTGAATGTACTGAGAGTTATAAAAAGTTGGAGGCACTCCAGTAAAGGTTGTCTCAGGAACTCGTCCCCTCCTGCAGCATTAAATGCCTTTCCATAGCACACCTTAACTGTCCCACACCCCTTACAGCTTAGGTGCTAAATGGTAACCCCCCCCAGCAGTTATCCCACTACACACCCTTGAACCCCTCTGCGTGCAACTGCCTCACAGATGCTTCCCATCTCCTGAACAGGTTGGACATTTTTGGCCAGACCGCATTCTCTAAAGCGAAGCTCGTTATTTTCGATGGGATGTTGCAGTTAGGTCAGTAACAGAATGTCCCTTCAGTCCTGTCTAGTACAGAGTGGAAATACTTCACTGCTTGCCTGAAGAGAGGCTGTGGAAGCCAGGAAGCAGTACATTTGGCAGCCTTAACCCTAACTCGCCTCATTTTAAACATAAGGAAGATGTTTAGAACAGTTTCCCCTCATTAGCTTGGTCCTATCCCAAATTTTGGGTTGTTTGCTTTCAAGCAAAGAGGCACTCCTCAGAAGCACCAGAACACCAAGCCTGGTCCTCTCCATTTTATACAGAGGACCTCAGGTGCTTCCTGATCTTTGTCCTGGCTATTCACTCAAGGAGTGAGGTGTTAAAACTTTATTTAAGGCCTTTCTAGAACATCCCTCTGTCCCTCAGGTTAAGCATTTGTATTAAATACACTCTACTCAAATCAAAAGTGTAAGCAACAAACAAACCAAAAACCCACAACCAACCGTCCTTTCTAGCTCCTGAATAGCAACACTTCTACTGCCACAATCTCACCGGTTACCAAGCCAGTTAGTATACACACTAGAGAGTGTATTTTCATGGTCAGTTACAAGCAGGAAAACAAATTAAAAACCAAAATGCTTTTCAGGAACACTACTTACAGATTTAAACTCTTGAGACAGGGAGCCTTTGTTCCGAGACCAACAAAGTAGGGCACTGGAGAGACTGTGGTTGGTGCTATCATGGTACAAATAAAAACAAACAAGTGGCCAAACCATTTTCCTCCAGAAGGTCACTTTCTATTTGTTTTATGACAAGAGCATCTCAGTCTGTTAATACCAAACAAAGATATTTTTGTGGATATACTAATCCATACTGAACCACTCAGCTGCTAATCAAGTTGTGGCAATATCCCCAAATTCACGCTTCATCCACGTGATGGAGAAGAGGAAGATAGGTGAAGGAGCCTCAGACCACACAGATGAGAGAACAGAGGTTTCCCCCTCTGAAGTCTGCAGAGGTCCCTGCTGCTCACTGCAGAGGGACCACCAACAGGAGCAGCCACCAACTGGAGCAGCAGTGCCTCTGTGCAGCCAGCTCCAACAGGAAGCCTAGTGACCTGCTGTCCTGCCTCCCCATGGGAGCTCACGCCCACCCTTCACATCTCAGGATGAAGGGCTTCCTTGCCGAACTCCCCACATCAAGAGGGACTGGGCAAAGGAAACAAACAGGGGAAAAAAAAGCAACAGGGGAGGCTTCCTGTTCTCACAGACTGCCACGACCGTCATTCACCCAGAGCAGCTTGCAGCCCTGGGGAGAGGAGTGCACACAGCCGCCTGCTGCCTATGATGCCCCAACAGATATTCCAAAGCAGCAAGTGAGTAAAGACCCAGGGGAACAGGCTGACAATTGGAGAGGATTTAACAGCATTTCACCTTAAGCTTGAACTCCATCCGAGGGGATAGTGATAAAGCTGTTCCTAGCAGTTGCCATGGGCACCCACGCTACCTTGGGCAGTCTCATCTACATACATGAGAACAACAGGTCAGGCCTGGTGAGTGCTCAGATGGAAAACCAGCCACCAAAATTAAGCTGTTGAAGGAAGTGCCACTTGTGATACGTAACGATGTTTCCACCACATTAGTACCGAGCCAATGGCGCAGTTTGATTTAAGAGTTGTACTCACGGAAGTACAAGCTTTTAAAAGAGGCTTCAAACCAACATCCTAACCCGTTGTGATAGCTGAGGATCACTTTCCATAACAGAAGAGGTGTAATAGCTCTAACATCCTGACCCAGTTCTGGTGTGTGCAATTGCCTCCCGCTTCCACAAACTCTCTCCTCCTCTCTTCCCTTCAGTGGCAGCTAAACAAGGTGTTCTTGCTCATTTTGCTTCCTGTTGGGGAACAAAATTATTCTGTGCAGCTGCCAAATTCTGCCACAGAAGTGCCAGTATTCAGCAGTCAAACAAATTTCAGATATCATGTCTAATACATTTCAACATGAAAAGCACTAGAGCAATATGACATAGGCCTTGGCTATATATAAAACAAGCTGGCACAGTTAGCATGAAATAGCTTTCTGGAAGCAGAGTATTTATTCTTGATGAGTTTGTCTATATGTAAAAGTTACATCAGTATAGCTGTACCAGTCATTTTCCATGTTGAGACCAACTCATAGTACCTCAGAGCTGTTTGTCACAGCTTGGGAAATGAAGCAAGGAAGTCTCGGTTCACTGCATTTTAGGCAGGCACTCATGTTACAAAAAAAGAAACACCATTTTGTTGGCAGGCCCAACAGAGGGATAAAGAACTGAATAGTCCCCAGAGAATAAGCTCTCCTCACCAAAAGACTTGGTTCTCATCTCGGTTAACAATGTTACACTAACACTTCCCATATTTTCCCTTTACTGAGGGCTTCGTTCCTGTCATCACCATAGCTCTGGGGAAAAGGAGGGGCATCCTGCCATTCCTGTATGTGCATTAGACATCCATGGAGCAAACCTTGAATTCTTGAGAACAGCCCTAGAGAGCTCTCCAGCTCCTTACATGGCTGTAACGTAGTGCCAGTAGTGCAACGCTTCAGCAACAGAAAGCCTTCTCTTTTTAGGCAAACTTACACCATAATGATTTAGCACACGTGCTCCCTGGGCCCTATCACAACAAAAAGTCCAGTAAGCCAATGCTCTGGCAAGGCAGGTGAGGAACAGGGGGGCTGTGCAACAACCCAAAGCTCTGAGTTACCTTAAAGCAATCACACAACATCAGAATTAAGAGGAACACAGCCTTGACATGAACCTGTGAACATTTGCCTCAGTGCTGCTGCCTATGCGTGATGATGACAGAATGCCTAAATATTTGGGAAAGGATACAAAATAAACTTTGTACTGTAGACCTAAGCATTCCCAAATGGCCAAAGTGAGGACTCAAACCAATCACATATTTCGACTGGCAGGAAGAAAAACTACAATAATCTGGAACATCTGGGTATGATTTAACCACTAGAGGGTGTAAAAACAGCATAGTGAAAGGTTTGCAGCCAGCAATTAATGACATTTAGAGCCTGAAGAAGCGAAAAGGACATACAAACAAGTGAAGGAGTAGGATGCTACGTAAGGTGAAAGAAAAGGCAAGTTATATCCACAGAATTTCTAGCAGGACTACTGTGGTCACACAATGAGATGCCCTGAAAATAAGGTCTGCTTTGCTACTTCTGCTAAGGAAAATAATGTGGTAAAAAGCACAGTACAAGTATTTACAATAAAGAACTGCAATGGGAAAGAGCAAGATACAGAGACTTACACTCACCAGCTCAAATCCAGCTCCTAATCAGAGGAAATCTGACACAATTGCTCCTGAATCTCATAATTACTTTGTTACAGGGTCAGGATTGCTACACATATTCCCACACCACGTCCTTCCTCCTTCCCTAGTGCAGAAAGGCAAGTGATGGATCAGCCATTGCTGTCTCTCCCACACCAGCCTCAGTCTGTGGCAACAGAGGACTTCTTTCTCTGCTGCTATCATGTTAGAAGCTCCCAATCAGATTAGCTAAAAGCCTTGGAACCTCATTAGTGAAAACCAGACCTGAATTTAAGCTGCTTCATGGCCAAAAGCATGGAGGACAAACACTTACCACAGATCAAGATGCTACCAAGAGCAGAAAAAAAACCAACCTCAGCTAAAAAGATTTTCACAAGTATTTGCTAAAATGAAAACATCCAAGTTAAACTGAAGCTGTTTGTCCACTAAGAAGTTTCCATAAACATATTTGCCCTCTGAAATACTTATGCACACTGGCTAATATACATTACTTCCTGTGCTCATCCACAGAGAGCCCTCCAGGGCTGCCTGGGCTGTAATTCTCATTTCACGCCCTGGCTGCTGTACAGCTTTCCATGCCCATCGCCGCTGATCTGCTGACCTGCCAGCAATAGTGGTTCTGGACTTTCAAATCAGAAGAGTTATTAAGGGTTGCGAAAGAGGAAACCTGTGAAGCAGGACATATTGATAGCCACCACAATGAAACACCAAGATGACCCGAAAACACCCCTAAATGGGTACAGTGAACTGCAAAATAGGGTGCAGAGGGTGCCACCAGAATGGAAAAGCCAAAAGCAGATATGAACCGCTTTAAGGATCTGGAACTGGCTCTGCCTCTCAACTTAGCATACCTTACTTAGCCTGGATAGAGTAGGAACACAACTCCCACAGCATCCCAGCGCGTAATATTTATTTGTGCTGGTTAACAGTTTAATATATCCCAGTAGACATTCTGAATAATTTCCTCCTATATGGAAATTCATACACACATTACAACCACCAAAGAATTGAGCTCTTCAATTGCTGAGGCTGCACTATGCTGCACTTCCTTCATAAAAACATCTCCTGTTAAGCTGTTCCTGCATATAACCAGGCCTCATCAAGATATGATGAAAATCACTTTCTTTATATAGCAGTACCTGAGAGTATTAAAGAATTTGATTTTGGTTTTGTTATTTGCTCATTACTGAAATGTGCTGCATTATTGATTTTCTGTGCATGTTAATTTACTGTTACATTGGTTCATACTCTGCTTTGCAGTAGCACTGCAGAACACCGAAAAAAACTTCATTCTAAGAAGGGAGATTTAATGTGTGATGGTTGTATCTTACAACCCATTAAATTTCATTTGTTCCACAGCATCTCCTCCTTCCGTTGCGCAAATTCATCAACTGGGATTTCTCTGTCTTCTGCTAGGAGGCAAGAGAATGCTTACAGATGCAATGCACTGAACAGTATAATTTTTACTGCTGTAGAAGGAGAACGTCCTGAATAGCAGCAAGGGGCAGGGGCCCTGCAGGACTTGAAAGGAAGGTAAGACAAGTTCACAGATACTAGAAACAATCCAATGGGACATGTCATTCCCTACTCTACCAGCAAAGCAGACTCTCACAAAAACTCAGTGTTGTTTTGCTCCCCAGATGCTAGAATTACAGCAATAAGTATAAAACAGGGCCAAGCATGCTCTGGCACTGAATATCTACATTAATTAACGCTGAGGAGATACAGTGGTAGCTTAGGACAAGGATTTTAAGTTACAATGGTTTTAAGAATAAAGAATTTCCTGAGCCGCTGGTTATGTGGATCATGTTTAACCCCTTGCCAGGCACGTTGCCACATACTGTTGCAGGCCATAAAAACATTCAATTTACCACATATATCTCCACAAGCATTCCACAACAGAACAAAACAATTTCCACTCCATAACAAGACAGCCAGGAAGCCGTCGGACAAAACATCCATAAGTGTACAGAGACGCACGCACACACATTTACTGCAGTCAGACTCTTACTTGATTGTCTCTTGCTGGGTATCCATGATAACCTGAAGTCAGAGGCTCGTTCTGCAAGACAAGAAAACAAAGAGTGAATGTAGTGGTCACAAGGAAGAGAAACCAAGGAATTATATGTCTGTCTTAACTCAGCCAAAACCAAGAACCTGCATGAAATGGGGGAAGAATGAGCTAAGATTAAAGTATTCTGCTAACTTCCTATTTTCCATGTAAGCCAATACACCTAAAATTCATTTTCAACTGCATATGCCAAATTGTGCAGAAGGAAAAGAAAAAAAGAAATCAAAGCCATAAAATAAGCATAAAATAATCCTACCTTACCCTCTAATTTCAGTTGTGTATAATTTTTGTAATTTCCCCAAAGAATTTTTATATGCAAACTTCATTTACCATCATGAAAACTGAACAAAACAGAATATAAAGTTACAGAAGTTTCTGCCCACCCTGCCCAGTCTTGAAGAAATGTTTCCCTAAACGTTAGCCATAAAAGTGTCAGTTTTGTCCTTTTCAAAACTATACTAATAGTTTAACATGAACTTAAAAAGCAGTCAGTGTAACTTCAAACACCTCAATAAGCCTGAGCAATACCTCACGCAGTCCCAACAGGAAATCAATCCTCTAGACCTTCTTCCTTCACCCCAGAAGGGACTCTGAGCCTACATGGTTTGTGTTATTGGCAGCCCCATCACCCTGCTCTGCAGGAATCTATGAACCTCCAACACTTCTGGAATTTCTCTATGAAATTCCCAGACTTGTCTCTATTTTAGCAGTGCAGCGGGGATTAAGATGACATACTTCACGATATTTCCTAAATGTTTATTTCTGCTTCTTAATTTATTTTCTGTTACTCTCCTTCCAACACCTCCTATTTGAAATGAGGAGAAGGCGCTCACACGCACCCCATGCGTGCATCTTTCTCTCCGGGTGGAGGATACGCTAAACTAGACAAAGCCTATATCAATTCCACCCCGGTACCCCATCACATTCACGAGCAACTCTCGGCAGAATGCTAGGAGGAGGAAAGGAGGCAGCCGCCCCCCACAATCAGTTTTTAAGTCTGTTCCTATCTCTTGTTATGACTTGTGAGGAGGAACTCCTAAGCCAGCCCTGCACTTTCTCCAGCAGCTCTTGGGTAAGAGGAGGGAGAGAGAGGCCCAAGGGGAAAACCCTGACAGAACACAGCAAAACAATCCCAGATTGTCAAAAGCAAAGATATTCTGGGCATGAAGCTGACCAAGATGTATGACTGCTGTCAGGAAGAGGTTTTTGTTGAGATGTTTTGGGTTTTGTGCTGGGATATTTGGGTTAAACAGGCCAGCTCCTACCAGAGAGAGGTCTTCTGCCCTACACAGGGCGCGTGGCCACTGGCACAATTTCACAGTTTACACAAGAACACTTTAACACAACTTCTGCTAAAAAGCAATGTGCTAATAATTCAATACAGGGACTAGCAATGCTATTTTAAGTTCATATTCATCCTCCCTCTCTTCCTCTTTACCTCAAACCTGCCCAGGGGATTCTCCATGGAAACTTGCCAGGAAACATCCAGCCTCTCCTCAGGCTGTCATGCTAAAGCTACAGGAACGTGAACAGTATGAGAGCTTCAAGGACAACAAAACTTCTGGCAGCCAGTTTTGGGGATTAACAGTAATTAATTAGGTTCACCACCCTGTGAGTACATTCTTCTCAAATACCAATAGCCAGCAAGCAGGTAAAGCACAAAACTCCACAAATAATACAGAAACAGAAGGAAAGACAGAGGTTGGAAGAAGCAAGTGGAGACTGACAGCTACAGTACCACGGTCTCACCAAGCTTCTGGGTTTTAACTGCAAACTTAATTAAAACCCAAGCAACATCACGATGAAAATGCACAGCTAGTACTTTTCTCCCCCAGCCTAAGTACATATTATAAGAAAGTACTTTGATAGCTGTTTCTCCCACACACTACAGTTTACCAACTTAGATAAGTGTAATAAATGTCCACCTTGTATCAGGAGATATGGTCTTCTCCTGAAAGACCATTCCAGGTACGCTTTTAACAGTACTTGTACGCACACCTGCAAGGTTAGTACCTCAAACATGCTTGTGTGCCAGTCTCTGTCAACACCTTGGAAACCAGGAGGATTTCCACACAGAGAATAAGGAATGAATGGAAAAGTTACCACTGCAGATACTAAAGATATGGGCAGTGAACACAAGCAGAAAGTTATAATGAAGAAAAGAAAAATAAATTGTTATCCTGAGGATGATGTTCTTCACATCAGGGACTAACAAAAGGGACTGTCACCACGAGGCTGTGGCAGAAAAGAGACAAAAAACAAACTTGGTGGGATTTCCTGAAGCCAAAGGACCTGGATGCCCAGAAACCACCTCTAGAAACAGAACGGTTTCTTAAGCAGAAGCAAATCAGGAGAGAGTGAAAAGGAAGAGAAAGACAATTACAGAGATCTGAGGGCAGCCCACAGTACATAAGAGGTCAGAAAGAAACAAGAAAAATTGAGGGGGGAGAACAAGAAAAAAAAACCAACCACACAGCCGGCAACCTCCACTTTGTTTTCTGGAAGATAAACCCCACAAATCAGACTAAAAATGTTTGAGGGTTATGGTTGCATCAGAAAGTAAAAGAAGAGGGGAAAGAAGGTTACATTAGGAAAGCGAGAGTTTGGAGAAAGCAGAGGTTAAAAAGAGGGTAGCAGCTGGAGCATTAGGGTCACAAAAAGGCCAAAGATATCTCTGCCTTTCATACAGAACACTGCCACCAAGTACTGAACTCTTTGCAAAATCCCCGCTGTGTGTATCATTGCTCTAATTGAACTTAACTCTCCAAGAGAAGGCAGGAAGCACCTAGGGAAACCGTCTCCTGCCAATAATCTCCAGCGCTGCCAATTTTACAGGTCACTAATGGTGAATCCGGGGCCTGTTGCATGATTATTCCATACAGAGTTTGCTTTTATTGAAAACTAAACAGAGCAAGAAGTGAAAGCGTTAAACTCCTGCATCTGGAACAGGACAGTCCAGCAACGTCCAGACAGAAAACCCCTGTTAGTTAGCAGGCAATCTAAGGCAGCAGAGGCCAGGGATACAGTTCAATCTCCTCCTCTGCCTGCACACGCACAAAACTAATCTCACAAAATGGAAGTGAAAAGAAAGAGGGAGAACTTAACACAGATAAACACCCTGCCCACAAACATGGAGGGACCCTGCCTTCTGGCAGCAGCCTGGTGGGAGAGGGAACCCCCAGATAACTCCATCTCTCTCACGGATCCCTCCTGCCAATTACATTTCTCTTTCAATACCAACATGCAACCAGACATTCGTAAAGAAATTGAGTTAGGCAGCACTAGCCTGCAAAATCAAATCAAACTGCCACTGGGATGTTTCATTACTTTGTTTACCACTGAAAGGCATTTCTCAGGTACTAGCTATTTGCTTTAGAGAGGAAGGAAAAAAACTAGAAGCTAATACAGTACATCAGCTTTCTGCAACACATATTGTGATTTTATTCAAACCATATTGATGATGTCATGCATGGGCTTCCACACTTCTGTAGGACGTGTGAGCATTGTGGTTGTACCCCAGTAATAGCCTCTGTGCCAGCCAACTGGATTCAACAGGATGAAAGTCACAACTCAGTCAAATCCACTAAGCCTTTACCCACCGCCTCCTTTACTTCAAATTTCCCCCCTCCTTTAATTTCCTAGCCTTGTTAACACAAGTTCTTTTCCACTAACATTTGCAATAGTAAGGTCTGCCACAAGCTGCAAGCCACAGGTACCGTCTTAGGTCACAAGGTAAACACAGTACAGCCATTTGCAGATGACTCAAGAGCAAAGGAGATGCTCCTGCACTAGCAGAACAGCCAGGCTTTGGGGTCATTGGGTTTTTGACACCTCTCAACTTGTTAATTTTTAACACGAGTTGTCCATAAACCAGACACCAGTAAGAAGTGAACAGCTCTGCAGGTGCTATTAACTTATGAAAGGCCACAGTGGACTGGAGTAGAGTCAGTCCTCTGGAGAAAATATTACAGCTGTAACACATAACGGAAGGTCTGAAAGTCCTCTCACCCTTTTCTTAAAAATAAAACTAAATTTTAGCTTAAAAAGGCAATAATTCTCTTTGACCTAACTTGACCCCAGAACAAATTAATTTTACATCACAGACTCACCATTTTGCCAGACGCAACAATCAGTGAGGCCGGATTAGCAATTGTTTCTTGACAGCCGATCTAAACCTAAAGCCTGCAGAGTAAAACTCCACTGGCAGGAACTGTTAGCGTAGTGAGTCCATCCATACTTCCCCAGCCAGAGAATCAATTCCTGCTGAATCCAAGCTTCAATCTACAGTGTCGAGTCCTTTTGGTTGCAAAGATAACCTCAGAAACGCAACCAAGCAATCTCTCTTCCCTGGGTCTGTGGCATGCCTGCTTTCCTAACGATGCTGGGAAAAGGGGAGTGAAGTTAATGCAATTCTTTAGAGTTTCACAACCGCTGCCCAGCTTCTGAGCAACAGCAGCAAAGCCGACACGAGAACAGCTCATCTGCCTCTGCTGCAGCTGCCCCCGAGAGCTACCAGCAGCACAGCAATCTGGTGGCTTAGACAGAAGTGGCAAGGGAGAGCCCCAGCTCCAGAAAGCCAGAAATCCCTGGACTACACAGAGCAATGAAATAAAGGCGACAAGATATTACTTGTTCCTCCTGAAAGCAACATGGGATTTTGAAGCAGTGAGATAGCATGAGTTACGTGTTTATCAGAGGCTTGTGCTAGACAAACAGAAGTCACTTCTCTAGAACAGAGAGAATAAGACCTTTACCAAAAAAAAAAAAAAAAGAAGGCTGAAAGTACTGGCAACTAATCTGTTATTCTGAAAGTGATGGTTGCAAAAAAGTAAAGCTCGCGAGCCAGACAGGAGTCCCAGCACTGTTCACTGTAGTCCAGTGGTTTCACCATCTTTTTTGCTTTACTTCTTGCACAGCGGGAAAGACAAAAATCCTATGCTTGGAGGAGGGAGGGGGCGGGTCTGGAAAAAGGCATTTTAGTACTTTAACTGTGGCAGAGCACCAGTAAAATTGTAAATGCCTTGATCTTATTATAAGCTACCAAGAAAACAGGTAATTCTTCATTAGACCTTACTTGTACAAATTACTGCATATAAACAAAAAGGCAATATCTGTTTCTTTGTCCAAGTGTATCTGATCCATTCAGTCTGCCTTCTCGATTGTGTGTGCTATCTCACTACCCCAAATTGTCTGTGGATAAAATTAATGGGAAAGGCAGCATCTAACGCTGAACTACCAATTATTAATGAAAAACTGAACTAGAGTAGTTTTTAAATGGATCTTAATGTCACCCTTCTCCCTTGATACTTACCCTAATTTGATATATAGCTCTCGCTAATCACTCTGCAGTTCCAATAACTGAATCTATAGTGTGGGACACTTCCCTTCAGCTGTCTTCACTTTCAATTAAACTTGCTTTTCAGCTTTGGCCGTTTCCAGACGCGCAGACGTCATCTAGCAAAGGACTTCCATTTATTTCCTTCCTTGTTAAGTGTCCTGACATCAACAACCTGTGCTTATAGGGACGCAAGTAACAGGGCTTACATTTTACTCCTCACACATCCCCCCCCCCTTTTTTTTTTTTAAAGTGTATTTGAGGACTAAAAGCCCAAGATTTTGATAAAAGGCGCCACACCAAGTACGCTGCGCCCCACTGTCCTTGATGGCAAGGGAAGACGCACACCAGCTGGCAGGGCCCCGGCTTCCCACACCCGCCCAGATTACTGAGGCCACTCCTTGAGGGACGGAAAACCAGAGGTGCTGCCGCCAGCACGATGCTCCGGCCGCGGGGTGCCTGATGCCAGCGGCTGGCCCTGAGGGAGCAGGGAAGCACCCATGGGCTCCCTGTTCCAGGGCCTGGCGGCCGGGGCCTGGCGGAGGCCGGGATGGAGGCCCATCCGGCCCCTCTTCCTTCCTGGAATTCTGGCCCTGTTGTCACAGTGATAGTGGCCTCCAGCCCAGCCCCCCCCCGCCCAGCTTTCCCCTTCTCCTAAAAATATAGTGCCGGGCCAACCGCCTCCTCACAGGGCCCTGGATCCCTGGGGGGCGGCCACCGGGGTTCCCCACCTCCGGCCCCTGGACTGGGGGGCGGCCACCGGGGTTCCCCACCTCCTGCCCAGCACAAGTGGGTCCCCTGAGCGGGAGCCCACACCAGCCCCCAAGGCTTTGCCAGCCCACGGCTCTCCAAAGCCAGACGCCCACCTCTGTAGTGGGGACACGGTACCCCGCAGCCCCAGGCAGCCTGTGACCCTCCGTGGGGCCTGCAGGCCTGCCAGAGGCTCCGTGGGCGGGAAGCCCAGTGACACAGTGAAGACGAGAAAGGAAGGTGATGTCAGATTAATAAAAATAGCCTTCTGCCCTGACCAGAGTTTGAATAGTTTGGAGCAATTAGCTAGGCAAGCCCACGAGGTGGCCAGCAAGACAGAACAGGACAATTCTGGGGGAGGCTGCACCCCTGTTGAACAGAGCCCCCGTAAAGCCACCCAAATATGTCGGTGTGATTTTCTGTATCTGAAATACATATTTTCTTAACTCCAACCTCCTGGCACTTCTGTTCCAAGAAACCCTATATATACTACAGGAACAATAACTGGTTGGCATAGCAGAAGCTGCAGAACAGAATACATACAAATATACATCTGACCAAATCACACAGAAAGATGGTTTTTAAAGTTGCAGGTCTGTTAAAAAATTCAGCATGCAACAAGTTTACAAATGCACACTCAGGTTTTAAGCTGACAGCATCCATATGAAGTTACAATACAAATGTCTAATTTTACAGAGGGAAGGGGGATTTTCATACACAGAAAGCACTTCCACAGCTAAAATGGAAAAGCTAAAATTGATTTTACGGAAATTCTTTATAACACCACAGAATCTTCCCTGACTCAAGTAATGGAAGTAGCTTTCTGGAGGTCAGAAACAGTTTTCCACCAACTGGGTTTTCCATTTTCCAGATCAGCCAAGGGGTGTTTTCAGCTTCTCAAAGAGATGAGATTTCATTAGTGTAATTTAAATGTGCAAAACATACACTTTTTTGGACTACATATGGCAGCATCCTCATACTGCTCTGGGCCTAAAGGAAATACAGCCTGCCTCTGCTGGTCCATGACCTCCGCTGGCAACAATAGATCCAGTGCAAGTTAAAGCCCCTGGGAATACTGTGCACAGTGTGACGTCTATGATCCACCAAATACAAGGACACTCTGCATGCATGTAAGTCAATAGCACGGAATATTGATTTCCCTCCTCTTTTAGTAGGCAGAAGCATTTTAAAATGGCAGCTCATCTTCACTTTCACTCTTGCTCAACAGAAATAGGACAGGGCTCATAACAAGGCTTTAAAATCCAGCACTGGGGGCACCTTTGGGTGCCACAATTGTTACATGGAGCTGAGGAAACATTTCACATGTAATTCATGCTAAGCCAGTCATTACAAGGCAACATGCTCACGCATGAAAACCCGGCTTGCTCAAACACGATGGCTACAAGCTTTCACAAGGTGAAGAGGACTACAGAGTTTTGCCTTAGTAGACGGCTTCATTGCTTCTGCTTTCTCAAAAAACAGGATGGAGAATACAGGAGAGAACAGAATGAAGGAGATGATAAACCTCAGATCCAGAAGGGAAGTCAGTTGAGCACAAGCTTCTTGGCTGATCTTTTGCAGATATTCAGAGGCTGTTGCTGAAAGGCTAAAAGGAAAGAAGAGTACTCCTACTTCCCAGAACGAAATTATAGTTGTTATATTACCTGCAGAAGAGAAGCTGAAACTAATTTGTTGGTTGGGTGCGAAGAGGCTGTGATATAAAACTAAACCTGCCTTGCTTTTAGGGAAATTAGCATGAAAAAGAGATAGAGGCACAACAGCACGATTCAGACAAAATCATGCTGTATACCAACTCCTGCAGGCAAATAGGTGTGAGAGAAATTTTCTGTGCCCTGGACATGCTGGCCTGATTGCATAAGCTGCCCTAGATAGTTACAGAAATTATTTTCCCAGCTTCATGTTACAAACCAGCTCCCCCTTCCCCAAAGACATAATTTCTTCGAGCAGTCTAGCCAAATGCAGTTTCATCTCCAGGGCACTGCAAGTGCCCGCAGCCAGCCTGCTGGCCCAGGAGAAAGGGGAGAAGCGAGGCGGGAAGGCTGAAGGGCAGGAGCTATAATGGCAAGGGGTTAAAAAGCCCAGAGGAGGGAGGAAGCACAGGGCTTGGGATGCAGGGTGAAGAAAAGGCAGGCTTCAGGAGCGCCTCAGCAGCCAGGGCTGGTTCTGATTAAGCCCGCAGGATTGTGGAGCTGCACAGGAAGCGCCGGGGGGGGCTGGGGGTCTCGGCCGCCGCCATCCCAAACACACTAGAAATCTTTGTGTTCCAGCAGCACCATCTGGAAACAGTCAGACAGAAACAACTCCCAGGCCTTCCCTCCCAAAATAAAAAAAATAAATCCACTCTTAAGACCATGAAGCCTGGCCTCTTCATCCCCCTCCTGGAAAGCTCCTCTCCCTGCAACCGCAGGGAACAAAAGGGCATCTATACAAGGGAACGAACCCCCACATCTATACAAGGGAACAAACACCCTCGAGTGCTGCGAGGGCGGCTTGCGCGGCACAGCAGCCCCCTCTGCTCACAAGGGGCATCCCAAAGTGGCATCACAAGGGACAGGAAAAGACTGAATCTTCCGCCCCCTGGGTTGCACACTGCTTCAGAAGCAGTGCTGGTGAAAGAGTGCCCAGGGCACTATTCACACCTAGTAAGACCAACATTGGGAAAACATGGACAGCGAGTCCAACTGCAGGTAGAACATCCACAAATGGGAGATGTGCACATTGAAGGCTCACTTGGAATTTTGGCCCCTTGGAAGCTCTCATTTCTGTGCCAAAAATCAGCACACGGATGGAAGAGAATCCACTCCAGCGGAGACAAATATTCCAGATGCACACCAGAGATTTAATTCTGTTCTTAAGAGGACGCAAAGACCACGATGTGAAGCACATCATCACGATGATGCTCCCCTGCTGCCTCAGAGGTACCAAGAACCAGAAGGGTGACAGAGACTGATCCAGCCGTTTCCAACCCCCGAAGGGCTCTTTCTGATAAGGACTGGGACAGCCCGTTAGTGCCTCAGCACATGTTCTGGAGACAAAGAGGGTGTCTGTCTCCAAAATGCCATTCGCTTGTATTTTAAAAGGGAAAAGGAGAGGTCATGACTATTGAATTTTACCAGAATAAATCACCATGTAACAGTTTATTAGAGAGGTACTCCCTTGCAAGGGTTGCTATCTCCACAAGGAAGTAAAGCCTGCAGGGCTTTTACCCTTCCCTCCTTGCTTTTACCTTTATTCACCTCTCCCCCCACATCAGTATTTTTCAGGGTTTTTCTTCTAATTAGACAGCCGAGTGCTACACACTTGCCTACAAAAATGTAGAAACATATCAAAACAAAATCAAAGCTAACCTTTCAACATCCAAATTAAGCAATTACATATGAAAAGTAACATGACTGATTTCTGCTATAACACAATGTCATTCCACTACAGAAAACACACCTTTGCTTTTCTTTTTACATCCACCTTGTAACTGAGTGCTATCTCTTTGTGGGCCACAGACAGTCTGGATGGGATGTGGCCACATGCCGAGGCCCTCTATAACTGGAGTGCAATTCATAAAAATAAAGTCTTAAAATAACAGTTTTTCTCAACCATTAACCAAAGACTGCTTGGAATCCACTTCTGTTATACAAACCTCCTCACTGCTCCTGCGAAGCTAACTATTGCTAAACACGATTGCCCCGAGATGCCAGCATGGTAGCTGTAGTCACACCTCTCTACTGAGTATACAAAAAGAGAGAAATCCTGCCTAAGCTGTCAGAAATACCCACCCTAGACAAACTGTCCAGTATAGCAGGCTATTGCTGATGCCCCAACCTAGCCAAATAACTTATGCTGGAGGAATGAAGCATCCCCGTGCAGGTAATGGTCATAGCTAGAAAGGGGTTAAAACAGGGAGGAAGGGAGCACTAATCAAAGAATCTCCTTCCCTCTCAAAGGAGGAACACCTCCTCTCTGGAATAGTTTTGAGAGGAGTTTCAGTACGTGCTTTGTTTTGAAATTTTTAGAGAAAGGAAGAAAGACCTGCCCTTCATTTGGATGGCTGCATCCAAAAAAGTAGGAAGAGTGCTCTGCAAGGAGGGGACGATTCAAAACAAACCACCACCCAAACCAGCTGTGGGGACAAAACAAGGCATTTACCATAAGTTACTGTTTCCATTTTGTTGCACACAGAAGCAAGGCAAGCCACTCTGAAGGCATTTCTAAGACAGATCGTGTTACTGTGGAGAGCAAAATTATCCAAGCGAGGTATCTGTAAGTGGTCTGAATTCTTCAGTTTGGTCCAGATGGGAGTGCTAGCCCTGCTTATAAGGGAAAAGCTACTGCTGCTGCTGCCTGTATTCCACCCACAAGGGTCAAGAACTTTATGTATTAATGGAAAAATGAAGTGAGAGACTGCCAGCAGTCTCTGGCATTGGATATTCTTATACTATTGTACATCCCGTGTTTAAATATTGCCGTCAACCACAAAAATAAGATTGCAATTAAACAGCAAGAGGTCACAGGAACAAATCGGGCCTGTGAAAGGTCAAGACAGGTGCCAGAGGTCTTTGCGGTGACTGCAGCATTAAAACACCAGTCTGCTGCACCCAAGGCACCTAGGAGGCTGCAAGACCTGGGTCTGCCGAACAGGCAGAAGACAGACACAGTTCTTGCCTGCAGCATTCCACAAGCCTGCAATGCATTTCTCTCATTTTACCAGCTTTCGGTTTAGTTAAAGCCCAGGAAGTCCTCAGAAACAGGAGACAACCTCCTTACAGAGCCCCAGTTCCACCCTATTGTCTTTATGGATAGTCTGAAGCCACTGGAAGAAGACCCACACACCTCCCCAGAAGGTCTCAAAACCCCCAGATTGCACATTCCTGCCAGCACCACACAAAAGCAAAGCTCCCTCCCTTCCCCTCCTGCAAGACAATGTAATAAACAAGCCACTCTACCAGCAGTGGAACTAACCAAAACTAGTTCCTCACAGATTTGTATCCCCTGCCCCCCGGCCGCTTCCCATCCCAGCCTCCCGCAGCTATAACCACAGCCCCCCTCACCATGTCCCCTGCCATGGTCCCGCCGGGCAGAAGGGAGCACACGCTGTGGCCAGACCAATCCATCTGCCTGCTCCATACGGAGTTTGTAATCCATGAGTCCTGACCACCTTGCCCTCTGTGGGGCACTCGTCTGCATCTCTCCCCCCTGCAACCCATCACCATTTTTCATGAAGTTTTTAGGAAGGTGATAGCATTACAATTCTACCAACTTCTAAATGCGATCAAAATTACTGCTTGGTTTGTAAGCGTGCACGCATAGGAAGGAATTGTCACAGCACATTCACATAAAACTCATTTCCTTCACAATTTAGTCTAAAAACCTCTTCTGTGTGCAATCCCTGGGGAATTCTTTGCATTAAGAAGTTACATTTCCCTCCCTGAGCCTACAGATGAAATGCAGAACAGAAAAGATCTAAAAACACTCGGCTCCTGGAATTACAGCATCGTGTATCTTCCTATGCAGCACATTCAGATGAAGGAAGCAAAAAAGGGAGCCACCCTCCCACTGAACACACAAACAGCTTAAATTATGTACAGAGAAACTGGCACTATAGCAAACTCCTGAACTGGAGCAGACCGAAGGCACCGTGGCAAACAGCAGACGAGAGGGCCAGTCAAAGCTTCAACCCATGCCAAAGAACGACTGCCTTTTTTGTTTTATTTCTCAAGGTTTCTTTGTAAATATAGCCAACATTTTTATTCAAAGCTCTAGACAGTTGCAGCCCTATAAATTCAGTTCTACTTGCTCCTTCCTTCTGCACTCTTGGTAACAACTGCTCGGCCCAAGTATAAAGAGATTAAAATTCAACTCCCTTGAGCTACACAGTGATACGAAACACCTTCTAAGAGAATGGTTTCTACAGTCAGATTAAGCCAACCTCAAAAGTCACACTACTAACAAAGGGGATCACCCAGGTTTTTCCCCTCCTGCTCCCAAGTGTGCATCCCTGTCTCATCTCTTGCATGCACAGTAGGGATCACAGAAGAATACAGCAAGTCAGATCAGCTTGCTGATCCTCCTGGAAACTAAACCCTCAAAAAGGAGAAGGATTACTTTCATGAACAAAGGTGGTTGCTGCAGGCCACATAATCCCTAACACCTGAACAAGGGAGGGTGTAGGACCACGTGGTTGGAGTCAGGGAGAAAGCAGGGCTCCTCATTCAATGAAAACATAGTCTTAGATCAGCTTAACCAATGATGAAACTGCAACAATGTGAGCTTTGCTGACAAGCCTCCTTCTTAGAAACTACCAATCCTTGACCTCCATGCATTTCAGAGCCTTTTACACAGGCATCTTTAACACTGCTTTAAGATTCAGTTTTTACTCCCTTGAAGAACTGATCACAGGAAACATCAAGTAGTCATCTGAGGCAGCAGAATAAAGTCTTATTTCTGATCACATTTCATGGCTTCCCTTCCTCATGCCAAAATGTCTCCAATACTGTATGGCCTAACCAGATACAGGTGATGTTTGCTCATACTCTTCTCCTTTCTTCATCCCTCAGAAGCAGGGAGCAACTCAAGTCTGCTGCTGCCCTACCAAAGAGTGGAGGTGCTTACGTGAGTTTTCATGAGCAAAGGGATGCTCTATAGATAGCAGCCATGGGTATCCAAAACCAATCCGTCATGCTTGTTCTGTTAATTATTTACAGAATTGTGAGAATCCAGGAGGGAAAAGGCATTTTTGTCAAGTAAATCTACCCATACTTGGTAGTTAGTTTTCAGAACAGTAACTGGGGAGGACCCATAAAAACAGATGCTAATATTTTTTTTCTCTGCTGGATTTGCAAAAACACACATAGACCCCTTCTGTTTTCAGTGCTTTGGATTTGTGACCTCCATGACTTTCAGACAAAAAGCACCACTCTTCGCTACAGGCCCATACACTACTGTCGCAAAGAGATGCCAAGGATTTGACAAGACCAACTGCAAAGTATTGGCTGACACCGATTCTAGGGACAATGTTGATGGTGGGATAAGGCACACAGAAGACTTCACTATTTAGCATCCTAAAAATACGCATCTTCAGTCAGAGCTATGCCATATTTTAGAAATGTTTCTGCTTCTCTGCCTGATGCTACAGCCTCCGATAACAAGATCTGCACGTGTCCAAGAACCACACACATCCAAGAGCTGAGAGACTCTACCTCAGCTTGGAATATGACCTGGCTTCAATGATTAATGCTCCCATTACCTCTCAGTTGGACTACAGGATGGTGACACAGTGACAGCACAAGACTTCAGCTGTTAGAAAACTCCAAATCACACATAAACTGAAGCTGACAATTTCATGCCTTGAAACACTGCAGTTCTCCATACAAATGGCTAAGCAGATCTCAGGGTGAACTTTTACACAGGTCATACTGCAAAACACATTACTCTTGAAGCCAAGGAGCATCACAAACTTCGTAACTTTCTAGGAGTAGTAGGCACATGCTCACTTCAAATCCTCTAACAAAAACATGTAGCGAAACCTTTCATTTACATTAAAGAAGTGAACAGAAATCTTCAAAAAACAATCTTGAAGAAGCATATAATGCTTTTCCTAAAGAGGATAGGAAACCACAAACATCATCTCATGAGATTACTCACATTTCTTAGTGCATTACAAGAAAGCACCTAAACTATGACTGCAGAAGATAATGTGTGTGTATATAAAATATACACTTGTGCACATTACACATACCTATATATGAACCTGACCAAAACTGAAACATAACAGATCCCTAAACTTTGTAGGCAACCACCAACACCAGTGGGGATTTTGCAGCACTAAAACTGTCACAGAAAGGAAGAAAGGCCTAGAAAAATTGCTGGATTTACAGTGCATCTTCCTAGTGCCAAAAATCAAGTATTAAGGCACCAACACTACCACCTGCAGTGTATAAATGTGACAGAATGAAGCTTGTAATCCTCCCAAGTGAAACACCGAACCTCTCAAATCCCATCCCATATGAAGACAGCATTGCATCAGTCAGTCTATTGAAAGACAGCACTGGTGCCTGGAGGATTACCTGCAGCTTTAAAGCAGCAGCAGCAAAAAAAAAATTTAGAGATGCTGGAATTTCACACAGATGCTGCTGCTGCATGGGAAAGCTGTCATCAGCCGCAGAGAAAGGCACTGTACAGATTCAGGACAGAAGGGTTGAACACATGCAAATCAACAGAATGAATGAGATTGCTTCTATCCCCCCACTGCTCTTCAGTCGGATCAGGAGTACGAGGGAAGGAGCCGGAAGTCTGCTCCCTTCCGGAAACAGTCAAAAATCTCCTGGGGGAAGAAAAAAGAGGGAAGGAAGAAGAACAAGTTTTCCCTTTCTCCTGCTGCCGTTACTAAAGCCAAAATGGGTATAAATGAGAAGCTCCAAAACTTAACATCTCTACTACACAAAGATAATATAAAAGCGTACAGCCCCAAACTCTGGTGATGGCAATTGTAGCTCTCTCCTGCATCCTAGAAGCCACGTATTACAATGAAGCTTAGCTTCTCAGCTGACTACATGTAGGCCTCGCCATTCACGACTCCCAGTCCATCAGCTTTTGTATTTGCTTCTGGAGGGGCTGAATGCTTTTGCCCACAGCAAACACACATTTGCACGCCCTGTGTGCTAATGGGGAAGTGCAGCCCCAGACCTCCTGGTTGCTGCATGAACACCACTACAGGCTTCACACCTTTGCAACTTGTTGTCTCCTTTCCACTCATCCAACTTTAAAAGCAATAGGAGGAAGCTTGTTTCAGACATTTCCCTCTCCTCTGTTGACAGGGAATACTACTCCTCTCTCCATTCCTGCCTGTATGAAGGACAAAACAGGTGACTTTACCCTCTGTTCCCTTCCTACTAGCCTTTTTGATTCAATAGCCGTTCAATGCTCATGGACGCATGCAATGATCTAGGCTTTCCTGGGGTTTGTTTTGCTTCTCTCTCCATTGAATCACTTCAAGTCCCCTCTGCTGCTTGCTGCAGAGAAGACACAGCAAGTGATATTGCAGCCATCACTTCAGAGGTAACAGCATACTCCACTGCTCCAGGCATAAGAGTTGAAGGAGGGGAAAAGAAGGACAGCACATCCTTCCCCCCGGGTTCCCCATCATAGCCACACACTGCAAACTGAGGCCAGGGAGACGAGCAGCAACTCTGAAAGACTTTGCCTTTGGCTGAGGGGCTGACGTTCATCAGGAAAAGCTTCCCACTGGCCAACAGAAAGGTGCACCCCTCCAGTATCCAGCATTTGCTCTGGTGTGAAAGGACTGGGTTTCTCTCTGGAAAGAAGCTCCGTTTTCTTCAGCATCTGTCAGACCCTAGGGACCCCAAAGCACTTTATCAAACACTAAAATCCCTGAGGGCTGTAACAGCACAGGATTTGGGGGGGGGGGGGGGAAACCCCCCCTCTTTATCTTTGTACTCAATCATTTACATATCACTTCTACTACAGAAATCAGTTTTTGAGGGAAATTTTTGGTCACAATTCTGATTATTACCCCTATTTTGCTCATCAGATACACTAGTTTTTAAATATCAACGTAGCTACCAAACAAAAATTCAATCCAATGTCAAGGCTGATTTATCCATCAAAATCACCAGAAGGAGATTCTGGACAATGAGGATGAGACAAAGAAAGAGCTGATTTACATGATCCAATTAGAGGTCAAAAAACACTCCTCTGTGCAGCCAGGAGGAGGACCTGAAACTCCATCCGACCCCATCAACTGGGACCAGAGAGCACTCTGGTCAAAGGAAGCTTCCCCAGGGACCAGCCACCTGCTGTAATTGCTTAAAAAAGAAAATATAGAGGAACAAAGCAGAGCTGTGATCAACACAACAAAGATGGTACCAAACACACATCCAGAAGTTCTTGCAAAGAGAAGTGATAATCTCCTCCAAAAGTATAAAACGTGCCTTTGGTAGCTTTTATGAGTTGTGATAATGTGAACAAGTAGAGAACTTTTAAACATTTAACAACAAAATTATTCAGATTAATAAGACTAACATCATAGGCGAATGGGAAATCGTTTCCATTAGGACAATAAAGGAAACATTTCCTCTCAGAAAATGTGAAGCGTGACTGCTTTTTAGCACAACCACCCCTGAAAATTGTGTGTAAAAAATAAGGACGTGGTTTGCAGAGAAATCCATGCCACGAAGATGAAATACAGATAGGATACCAGATACCGCATATGGAGAGATGGTAGAAAAAGATTAGGACCCGGGAGCCGGGGCAGACTTCAGCACGGCTGCAAGGCAGAGATAGATATAAACACACGCAAACCTGCCAACAACCCTTCAAGCAGTGAAAGGGCCAGCGCCCACCTACGCCGCGGACGGAAAGACCGTGGGGCAACCCAGTCTCACCGACCCACGGAAGCTACAAAACTCCAGGGAGAGCCTGGCGCGCGCTGCCACCCCCCTCCCCTCCCCAGCCCCGCTCCCCTGAACACACACTGCGCGGGGTGCCCCCGGGGCAGGCGCAGCAATGAATTCATCACCGGGTGCTGGCAGGGTGCCCCAACATGGGGAATTCAATAGGAACAGCAGGCCGAGGAGGAGTGAATAATTCAGGCACCCCGCTCGCTTACAACCGCAGCGAAGAAAGACGAAGCTAGCTTGCATCGCCTTTAGCCACCCCACGCGCCTACATCGGGGTCAAAACGGGAAGCCGGGGTGTGAGCACCATGCGGGTAGGCAAGCCCCGCGCTGCCTGGGAAAGCCACCGGCTCGCCGAACCGGGCCACGCTGGCAGGAGCTGGCGAGCCCTGCCTGCCCTTGCCACCAGCGGGAGCGGAGTGCCGACGCGCTACACAGCGCCGCTTGTTCCCCTCGCACACAGCTCCCTGTGTCCCGCCGGGAAGGAAAAGCCACCGGGAGGGTCATGCGCTCTCCATCAGCCCGGCTCCCAAAGCTTAAAGCAGAAGAGGACGGAGGCTAATCTCTCGCAGGCACTGCTCTGCCCTAGGAAAGCCTAGCGTTAGATTAGTCTATCAAAAATAGGAAAAGCTGGCAGGGAAAAAAAGAGGGATAAGGGAAGACAATAAAAAAGCGTTGGGGATATGAAAAATGTTAACCTTCAAAGCGACGGGGTTACTGACTCAACATTGCATCATGCAGCAGAGGAAACAGCTTTTGGAAAAAATCCTCTGTGCCAGTCAGTAACGTCTACTGATGACCAGGAGCACACAGAAACACTGGGGACGAGTCTCCGTCTCCTTCACCCAGGCTGAGAGCACACACTGATTACAACTCAACACACTTCAGAAACACAATTTCTTCTTGCCACCACTAGGAAGGGGAAAACCTCAAGAAGGGCAGAAAGTGTCTCTGGATTTGTCTTCCCCCCTTTCCACAAAAACACATCTAATGCTGAAACTGTTCTGCCAGACCTTGAGCCTCAAGGCCAGAAGACACCTGGCAGACCAACCAGATGTTCTGGGTGCTCCCATTTTTAAGGCATGCCTCCCCCAGCACATGCTGCAACACAGCAAAAATGCCTCCAGCACATGAGAGCACTCCCTCCTCCTCCCCCAGCCCAGCAGCCAGCTTTGCCTTGCGACCAGGTACCCCACATTATCCCACTGGCCGGAACAGAAGAATGGCCAGGCCATGAATAAACAGCAGTTACAGCAGCCAACGGCAAGACGGAGAGCCTCACCGCATACCGGGTGGCTGATAACAGCACTGAGTCAGTCTTCACCATGAGGAGTTCTCCCCATCATTTCTGCTCTCAAGGACTTTCCAACCGACTGATTCTGGGCCGAGCACTTCACACTGCAGCAGCGCCAGCACTGTCCCAGCGAGCTGTACTTCCCGGGCATCGCGCTATGGCCAGACATGCTCAAGCAAACAGCATGTGCAATGGCACTGTACAAGGCTAAGCAGATGGAGGGAGATCAGGTCCACTGTGCTCAGTATGAGCCCCCGGGGCGGGGGGGGGGGGAATATCTCATTTGCTACCTACTCCTTTTTCTGCACAGGCAGACAGACATGGCAAGGCATCTTAAGCACAAATGTCTGTCTCATTACAGATCTCCCTGGGGCCTGCAAGGACTTAGACTGTAGTTTAGCAAGCCAGGGCGCCAGCGGCAGCTTCTTTATCTTCACTGCATTTTTTAGACAAAGAATCCCAAACCGAACACGAAGCCCCAAGTAAATCCTCGCAAGCCAGGGCGCCAGCAGCAGCTTCTTTATCTTCACTGCATTTTTTATATTTTTTTATTGGCACTCTGCTGACTGTCACAAAGGTAATGTTTGGAATGCACAAATCTGCACTGAAAACCATGCAGAGAGAAAACGTTAACAACTATATTTTAGCTGAATACTAACTTAGTAGACAGTATATTTAGATCAAGCCTTTTGACACTTCAGATCATACTGTACAAACACCTGCAAACCAGTAGTTCTTCCTTTGTAAACAGAGGTGGGACAAGAGAGAGGGGGAAGAATACAAAGTCCCTCTCAGTCTAGATCTCTCATTCTTTTTAACAAACAAGAATCACTGCATCATTAGATTTAGTGGTAGTACTTAAAAACAAATCAGATTTGGTGAGAGGAAAATAAAGCTATTGACTCCTGACATTTGCAACTTCGAGTATATTAGACCAGCTCCTCCATTTATATTTAGTACACCAGTGAAGAAAGCAGTGGTCTCTAATTAAACAGACACAGCATAATCTTTACTGAGGGATCAAAAGCACCAGAAACCTTCCCCTTCCTGGTGCCACAGCTCCCTGGGAAGCTGGGCTCCCGCACGCTGCGGAAACCATCCTAGCCAAGTGAGTCACTGCCGCTATCCCAACGGGGCACGATCCGGAGGGCAGTTGGAAACAGCTGCTGGGAGATCAACCGAAACAGGGAGAGAAATTCAGACAAGGTCCCGATTTTGCCTGCTACCAGAGGACTGTTTTATTCTTCTCACTTTGTCTGGACCACAAGCCTCCCCCACACCTCCTGGGACTGTATCCCCATCAAAGGGGACCACAACCATCGTTTTAGCTTCACTGACACCATGATGGACTCCAGAAGCCAGAAGAAACTTATGTGATGTGCCTCTTGCTGGCCAGGGAGGGCTTCCTGGAAAAGCTCCTGTGCAACGAGGTCTCAGGCCATTTCCTAGCACAAGGGAAGAGGAAAGCAGCAGAAATTGGAGGGGACAGAGGGTTGAGATTTGGGGGTGCAGGGCTCTGTCAAACACTGCCAAAGCAGTTTTTGGTATCCCTGAGTTTTTACAGAAGCTGCAGACTTACAGCTCTCACCTACTTCCCCAACTCAAATCTTTCAAGGAATTTGTTGATTTCCTACAAGCTCCTCACTATAAAATGTTCCTTGTTTTTCTCATGTTTGCATTGGGCACAAACAGTGCTGGCACTGCTTGGGCACACGCTGCCCAAATTCAGTGACAAAAGATGAAGGATGCAATTTCCCTTTAGCTTTAAATTCACTACGAAAAGCATGAAAACCCAGCATCTGCCATATGACCACACGACACCTGCAGATACACAGGGGTCTACACACAGGTCCATAATCAAAACATTTTGGCCTTCTACTGGCACAGCAGCACACAAGAACCAGCGAAGCATCCTGAAACATAACTGACCTCAGTTTTCATAACCGATCCTCCTCACTCCAAGAAAATCGGAGTTATTTTATATCATGACCTTCAACCTACAGGAAACGGCAAAGTAAGAGCTGAGGAGGAATATTTACAGAGAGGAAGCAGCTGGAAAGGGGCCAGATGAGTTTCTTCAACGTGTATAAAGTTTTCCAGCTCCCTGTTTCAGTTTCTGGGCCAGCTGAGAGTCACCGAGCAGCACTGTGCTGCACCCAGCTGCAAACGTGAATCTCAAGCCCGAGACTCCCCTTGACAATCAAAGGAAGGGTGGGAATCTCTCAATGAGCCTGCCCAGGAGGTGGAAATGCAGCATATTTGGCCAAACCTCATTACAGGGCATCTCCGGCCTTTCTCTCCTCTGCTGCTTGCTCACTGTGACAGCCGATCTATCAGTCACACAGCTCATCAGCACGCAGTCGCCTGTCCCCCCCTGCGCACACCCTCCCTGTACGCTCCCCAGCATGCAGCAGTAATTGCCTTTCCTATTAGCCCACAGCGACAACAGCTGCCATGGCAACTAGCAATGATTTTAATAAGTTTGGTCTGCTTTGAAGGGCAGCACACGCGTGCCAGCACATGAGCGTGTTGCGGACGCGCGCCGAGGGGAAGGAGGGCCTGGCGTCAGCTACAAAGGCAGAGTTGAAAATGCAGTTAATCGGAGAAACCGCAGACAAACAAATGTTTATCCCCCTCCTCTGCAGGAGGAGAGGACAAACCCTCACTCCTAAAGCGGTGCGGGTGTGAGAGAGGTTGACAGCAGCGTGGCGGTACTAAACATGCAAAGGGCTCCCCTTGTGAGAGCTACAGATGCTGCCCAGGTGACAGAAGAGACGTGCAGCTGCACTGTGGGTACAGCGTGCCATGTCAACGTACGCACTGCTGCTCTTGGCACCGGAGAGACGGGCACAGCAAGCACTCGACACCACCCTCCCTCTCAAAGGCAAGCAGAGGCACTCCAGCTTCTTCAACAGCTTCTCTTTCTACAACACTACCAGAGTCTCCTTTCAGGTCATTCATTCCCTGAGTCTCCCAGGCTCCAGAAAGTCAACCATGCAGTTACTGATTTGAAAAAAAAAAAAAAAAAAAAAAAGATCAGTATCACAGAGAAAAGTTTTGCCATCATTGCTGCACGCGCACACAGAAAAATCCTGCTGATTTACTGCTTTACTTCAGCCCTTCAGCATTTGGGGCTACCTGTCATGGTCTTAGCCACAAGCATCTCCCCTCCTCCCAGCTGCACCCACAGGCAGGACCTTCCTGGCACCTGCACCCTTCCAGCATGCCACAGCCCCCTAGGACAACTTGAGTCCCCAGGCAGCTGCTGGTGCCCTGTGTCCCTTGCTCCCAGCACCACGGCACAGAGGTCAGGCCTGCAGTACCTCAGGCTAATCTGCAGATCAGTTTAAACTACCGTGGAAGATGCAGTTGCTGCACACTAAGAGCAAAGTTGTGCATTACGGACAAACTACTCCAACACATGGCAGGATCCAAAAGGCACAGTCCCACACCCTTTCCCAAACAAACAGTGGGTTCACAAGCCATCCCCTCTTTTTAAACATGACCTAGCAAGCAGACAGCCACAACATCCACCACAGTGGAGTCAGCTGGATTTAGTGATAAACTCATTCTCTTTGGCATTGCTCATTTTCTATGATATCACAAAAAAGAAACTCAGAGCCAAATGGAGAGCAGAGGGAAAGGATCACCATCAGATCAGCTTAGCCTCAAGGTAAGGTTTCCCACTGTGCACCCCAACACAGGGAGTCACTACACAGGGGCTGTGCCTACTGTAGATACCCCACAGACACAAGCCCTTGGTGGCCCAGAGCAAAGGGGTGTTATCAATCAGACCAACCTACACCAGGTGGCCTAACACAGCTAAACCCAGTAGTACTGATACAACATTTGCAAAGCATAAATTTAATACTAGTATTTTTTTTTCAAAAGCCTTTTGAAGGTTTGGCTTAATCAGCTGTTTGTCATCCACTCATCAGCTGCTACAAAGGGACACTTTCTGCTATGCAAACAGCACCAATACCTGTAAACTCCACATAAAAAACTTGAAGCAAACAGACAAGAAAAGCAAGCGTGGCATGGTGAAGCCCAGATTTCCAAACTGGTTGCAAGGCTAAGCACACAGTATCATCCCAGTCTCACAAGCTACGCAGACTCATGGAAGAGGGCATTAAAAAAAGAGAAGAGAAACCTATACAACCTTTTCCACCATACCACTTATTTTGCACATGTCTAAAGAAAATCTGAAACATCTCTAACAACAGGATGCAGATCCATATATGTATTTTATTTTAAGTGAATTTTGGTGCTAGGGAAAGATGCTGTAGTTAAAATGCTGCAGAGCGTACCTTCTGTTAACACAGCAAGCTGATGCAGCACAAGATGGTAGCAGTGTGCAACTCACCATGCGTTCCCAACGCCCTCCAAGGACCATTCTTAGATGGAGTGGGCAGCAATTAAGCTAGGAGGCCACCTAGTTCAAACTAGGGGAGGAAGGATGGCCCACTGAACCCAGTGCTCTGAGATTTTTGCTCCTCCACAGGTGACCTGGTGGAGTTGTTTCATTCCTCTGTGCATTACCTCACACCACACTTTTCTTCCTAACGTGAATGCTATGCAGTTACATGCATTAGGATTTAAAAAGGGCTCAAATCCATGATAACGGAGGCTAGGCTAAAGAATACAGGGATATTTAACTGCTAAAAACAAAGGATTAAATCTGTGAACAGGAACCAAAAGATCTGTTTTGATTCCTGTAATGCTGTCTGCCTTGAACAAACTCTGTGGATACATTAGTCTCTGGCTAGCCCATACACAACAAAAAACCTCACGCTACCGAACTCACTCGAGTGACTGAGCCACACTGGAAGTTGTGGACGAAAAGGACTTCTAGGAACCTTCTCCATTCCTTTCGTCTGACATCTGAGCTGTGACTGTGAACCTCCCCCCCAAGCAATAACACTACTTCATTTTGCTGTACACCCTCCCTTTCCAAGCAGCACGTGAAAATGATGCTCCGTCCTTGCCAGATTCATTGCTGCCCAGGGGGTTAAACACAGTAGCAATGAATTGACCAGTCTTGTTAATTTAATTCAGCTACATGGGAAATCTGTAAACAGAAGCAGAAGCCATGACAGTACTATCAGAGGGCTCTGAACACAGCATTGTATAATTTGCTTTTGGTTATCGCTGCTAACCACGCAAGGAAGAGGAAATTTTCTTACCAGTCATTTTACGTTTTTACTGTTTAAGCTCTTCCAGGTAAGAAGAAAGTTTCCAACAGGCACATTGTTTTTTTCTACCCTGACAATTAGCTTCATGCATAACATGTTGAATTAGCACTTGACAAGATGCACTTCCAGCAACTCCAACCCAGGGCTAATTTAACAGTAGCCGGAGGTGACAGTCTCCCTGAGTCACTGGGGAAGGCAGCACCACCTGCCCTGGCTCCGCTGGAATGGAGCAGCCTTCGGGAGATGAGTAGTACCATGTCCTGTACCCCCTTCCCACTGCAATCTTACTTCCACAGTGCATCTGCTCAAACGCAGCCCATACAAAATTCATTGTAATTTTTTCCAGCAACTTCATGGAGATAGTTGCCTCCATGATGAGCACTATGCAGTAACCATCTGTAGATAAGCAGATAGTCCAGAGAGTGAAGCTAAACATCCAACAGCCTCTGCACTCCAGGAAAATCCATACAAGACAGAAAAATAATTACCTAGGAATTCAAGTTGAGAAGTGAACTATTAAGAAGTTCTCCACTACTTAGTATGACTATATTCATCATTAAAATCCTGCCCAAGAAGTCAGAGGCAGAGAAAGCCTTACAATGGTAGGAATTCACCCTTGGAAGCAGAACAATGCCACATGTTTACTCCTGCCCAAAGGGCCCAGAGATTTAGGCATTGTCTTTAAAATCCTATTCTGGAAAGAAAGTAAAAATTGCTAATCCCGGAACCAACCAGACAGATCTACAAACCTCTGAATCTTAATTGCAAACTCCCAAGAATTCAGACATCAAAAAACTGGTGACCTAGAATAAGAAACTGCTCAGGAGAATGGATGTAAAAATTCTATTTCAGACTAACCCTGAGGATCAAGTAAACCACACAAGCCAAACAAAACACTTGATACTACTGTGCCATCAAGGCTAGTCAGTTTGTCCACTGTACTACACCTCTTCCAGAGTATTTACATCATCTCTTTATGAAGCACCAAATCCAAGAGAAGCAACCCCACATAATACCTTACGATAGCTATGGGAGCCCAAGCATAGAGATTTTATGCTTAGAGACAAACATAGGCTACAGAGTTCATAGAGGAGCTTGCTAGTGCTTTGTCAGCAACAGTTACAAGACAGCTGAGACCAGGCATCTTGGAAAATTTCAGTGCACACAGGAATCAAACACACCCATGTCCTGCTACACCTCCCAAGGATGGTCAGGGACAGGCACTACTTTGGGCAAACTGTCACCACGTTCACGTCGTAGCCAGAGGGTTCCTCGTTCTGAGGGGACAGGACCACTCTCCCCAATTTGCCTGCAACCCCCACACCAACAAATACTAAAACCCAACAGAAACGGGAACATTTTTATCATAGGATGAACCAGGCCTAGTGAAGCACTATCCATTCTCCATCTACATGTTAAAATATGCAGACTGGCTACTCTTTTCCCTATACATAGAGATGCCTCAGAATTTCAGATGCCAGAATGATAAGGAAGGAGAACCAGATCACCAAAGGTGAAAAATAGTGGCTGGTACAGAAAGGATGGAACAAGTACAGAAAGGATGGAACAAATGCTATATCGAATGCTGCACTGCAAACCAAGCCAATCTCCCTATCAAACTCCAACAGAGCTGCCAAACCCTGCCCCATGAAGCTACCAAGACTGTAAGCTACTTCTATGGTAAATGCCTGCAGTAATCATGAGTTCCAAAAATGAAACAAACACTAAGCTCAAAAAAAAAAAAACCCAACGCAAAAACTATCTTCCTGTTTTCACTGGAAAGGTCATGCCTATTTAAGGAAACCTTCCCAAGCAACATGGACATGCTCCATCTACATCCATCAACTTACAGCCCAGAGTTAAGCGTACTCACTCATCAAAAAATTCCTAGTCCTTAAAGGAGTCGTGGTCCAAGCTGCGAATCCAACCTATGCTCCTTCTGGCACGCAAAGCGGTCACGAATACCTGATACCACTCAAAATGAAAACATCAACTAATTGACCAGCAGAGGAGGAATCCTTACTCACCCCTTTAAGCACTGAATAATAGGAGGAAAACACGCACAAAAAAAGTCTCGCAGCACTTCCATCTATTCTAGTCCACACCTTCCCCATGGGAAACATGCATCCCCAGGAGAACCTATACATTGGTCACAGTTTGGCTGAAAGAGATACACTCAGATATGTTCTCAACCCCATAGACAGAGGGGTTTCAGGACAGAACATGAAGCATCAAGAATTCTTAGTGGTGCTAATTTATGATTTATTGACAGAGAAAAGTTATTTTTCTGAATCTGCAGTATTTGGCACTGACCGCATAATGCTCCTGTTGAAAGACGACAGAAAAGATTAGGCAAGATGGTGAAACGCAGCAAGTCTTTTCTGGAAGGATGCAATCAGTAGACAGAGGCACACACAAAAAAGCCCAGACCTAATTACAAGCATCATTTCAATTTCCTGGCATAGCCACACACAGACATATATATATAGACACATATATCAGATAATTGGTCAGGAAACATATACTCAAATGCCAGTCTCAGTCTCATTCACCACATCCAAGTCCATCACAACAGTCCAGTTCTTGGACAAGACTAACTCACAGGTCAGAAGTGGGCACTGGAAGAAGTGATGGACAGATGGAAACACTACAAAGAGTTAAGTCCCACTGTAACCCTCTTTATTTGAAAAGCAAAATCCACAGTTCGTACATTTCCTTTTTTTTCCCCTTCTCTTCTCTGAAGCTTTCTCCAGCCCATGGTTGACATTTAACCATCACACAGACAGCACTGTTCACAAATGCCATTATCACCTCCTGCTGAATCTATCCCACCCTGGCAAACGATGGCCTTGCTTCCGCTGTTTGTGACTGTGACCTCTCAGCCCAGCTCTCACAACATGAGGCACTTGGCATGCAGACCACCACTCTTAGGGAAATCTAACTAGCCCAGGAAGTCAGAAGTTTCCAAGAAGTGCTTAGGTATAAAGGTCATATAGAGAAAAAGCTGTCAGATCCAGCTGGTGACATTAGCAGATGCCAGGTCTCCACCAGATTCGTGTGAGCACTGGAGAGGTCTCCAGCCTCATCTCCTCCCCTCACTTCAAGGCAACAAGAGTTCCTAGAACACACGCCAAGGCACAGAGAAGGCATTGCCAGGTTGGTCTTTATTTCCTCTTGGGAAAAAGCAGTGGAATGGGGAGTTTTTTCCTCCCCTACAGCTTTATACTACTTCCAGCGTCGTAGTCTGGCAATTCTGACAAGGTAGGGCTTCCAGTCCAAAATCCTGGTCTTGTTCTCCAGGGCTCTCTGCAGATGACAGAGCCCCATCTGTATAGCACATTTCTGGTCCCCCCTTTTCTCAGCGCTGTACTCAGCTAAGAAGAGAACAGAACCGAACACCCATGCAGAAGCAATAAAAAGCAGGCAGTGATGGGATGCATCAGGGACACGTTATTCAACAAGCAAAAGGAAGGAGATACCAAGTCCATGATCACCCAAGTACTTTTCACCCAAGACACCTGAATCCCAAGTAGCAGGATTGTTTTGCAGCCCAAATGTGTCACAAAGCCTCCCCAGCAAAACGTGCCTTAGCTTGCTTCCCTCTCCTCCCTGCTAACCCCACAAGCGCCCACGCTGAGACCTTGTCCCCAGGAAGGGGGAGCGTTGCCAGTCCCCCACGCAGCCAGCGCAGGGAGCAGGTTGGGAGCCGGTTCCTGCCTTTCCTATCCACACAGCAGCTTTCTGCTTGCTAACAGACCAAAACATGCTTTTAACTCAAAAGGCAAGGTAGCTACATTCTATCCTAAAATAGCATTTCAACCGCAAAAGTCAAGGGCTATGGATTAAAAAACACCAGTTACAGCTACCCATGCAACTTCCACTCTGTTTCCTCATGTGCAGGGATGTAACAACAAATCAGGCTTACGTGCTATTTTTTTCCTGACTCCCGCTTCATTCAAGCCTAGGAAGCGCTGCGTTCTGAGACAGAAAAATGTCTGCAGAAACCAAAAGGTATGTGGTTTTGTAGTTAAAGACAAGCAATATCACTTCTACTTAAAAAGTTAGATTTCAAACCTCATCTTCCAAGTAAACTTTTGCTACAATGATGACCAAGTTACCTAATTCAAGCTTTTCAGCTGGTTTTTTTAAGACGAAGACAACATCACTTTACATTTGCCCAACATGACACACTTAAGGATCAGCTTGTGGAAGTGGTAGGTATTCATATATACGGTGGAAGTTGTAGAGAGCTGTAGATCAAGGATTTAAACATTACCAAAACCCCACCAGCTACAATAAAAATAAAATAAAATCATGTTGCAAGTGTCAATGGAATTTTTGCAAAACTGGTCTTATTACCAGTACCTCAATTCCCCATTTCTACAATAAGAGATAACTTTTCTACCTCTCAGGAAAACTGCAAAAATAAGATCACTAGGATCTGTGAAGCACCCACACTAAAGTGGTGAGTACTGTAGAGGAGACCTTTAAAAATTAATAGTTCTGTATTCAGTGCAGGGTTTAGATTATATGCAGTAAATTTGGTTTGGGGTCACACATGAGATGAAAAGGAAGAAATTAAATACTGATAGCTCTCAGTCCAAAGCCTGACCTCACACCCATTTTAGCTGATAACAAAACTCCCGCTAGATTTAATAGTGCCTCAGTGAGCGTTATCCATTTGATGTACTTATGGAGATGAAGTCATCTCTAAAAACATAAAATGTACGACCACATAATTAAGACCTCACACAGTACCTTCTTGTCACATCCTCCTGCTGGGCACTTGCTGGGTACAGGCTCCGGCCCCTACCATGTTGGATGTACAATGTATTAAATCCCCCCCAGTCGCAGCACGCTGCAGCACTGGTTCTCACTCTGGCACGTTCTCTGTCTCCTCACCCCTTTGCATTGAGGAGACAGCGCCCAGCAGCTTCAGACCACCCAGGACAAACACCAACTCCCACAGCATCGCCGTAGCCTAACACACCTCTTCCTAAAACTGCAGCATTGAGGGCATTCTGCATTTTCACACACTTCAACTTCCACTCCTGGACAAAACAAATAACAGGACGGGCAGGAGCTTAGCAATGTGCGCTCACAGCCCAGAAGGCCAATCGTATCCTGGGCTGCATCAAAAGAAGCGTGGCCAGCAGGTCGAGGGAGGGGATTCTGCCCCTCTACTCTGCTCTGCTGAGACCCCACCTGGAGGACTGCGTCCAGCTCTGGAGCCCTCAGCATAAGAAAGACACGGGCCTGTTGGAGCGGGTCCAGAGGAGGGCCACGAAAATGATCAGGGAGCTGGAACACCTCTCCTGTGAAGAAAGGCTGAGAGGGTTGGGGTTGTTCAGCCTAGAGAAGAGAAGGCTTTGGGGAGACCTGATTGCAGCCTATCAGTACTTAAAGGGGGTTTATAAGAAAGATGTCGGCAAACTTTTTAGCAGGGCCTGTTGCGACAGGACAAGGGATAATGGCTTTAAACTAAAAGAGGGTAGATATAGACTAGATATAGGGAAGAAATTTTTTATGCTGAGGGCGGTGAAGCACTGGCACAGGTTGCCCAGAGAGGTGGTGGCTGCCCCATCCCCGGAAACATTCCAGGTCAGGTTGGACGGGGCTCTGAGCAACCTGATCGAGTTGAAGATGTCCCTGCCCACGGCAGGGGGGCTGGACTAGATGACCTTTAGTGGTCCCTTCCAACCCAAACTATTCTATGATTCAGAAGTCAACTGATTTCTCCTGCAGGCTGCCCAAGAAACATTCAGATCTCGTTAAACCAGCAGAAGTGATGTGTACACTTTACTGCCTCAGTTTCCTCCACGATCCGGATCACTCCTGAGGTTGACATCACACAAACTCCTGCTTCCCGCTCTCATACATTCCACCAGCCCCAGGACATCTGCCCATACCACGCTGCCAGTTTCTACCTCCTTTGGTATGCCCCACGGTTCAATCTGTTGCGGCAACACCACAGCCTAGGTTTCCTTCCCTGAATGAACCTTTTGGATCTCCCCAGGTTGTGTGGCTGGTCCCACTCATGGGAGTAGAAGCAGCATCACTTAGAGAGAGCGGTCTTTAATCCCAGGAACCACCAAAGCTGAGCTTCAAGAAGAACTGGTGCCTACAGGCAAGGAGAAGCACCTACAAGACATACTACATCCTGGCCCAGCTTTGCTCCAGGGCTACACAGGGCTTTTAACATGAAACAAAGATAGGAGAGAAGGTCCATCAGAGGCCTCTTTCCAGGACAGGAGAGTACGAAGGGTAATGGAGAAGCCTTTTAATGCACGCACTTCCCCTCATTTCTTCTTCCCGCAAAAAGGAAGCAAAGCCACAGAACAGAACAACAACAAAAAGCTGGGCAGAGATGGCTCAGAAGCACCATCTCACCGCAGCTGCTCTGAGAGTCACGCCTGGCTACGCTGCCTGCAGAACCAGGGCCCCAGGGAGAAGGCGCCCAGCCCTACAGCAGGGCAGAGCCCAGTCTTCCCCCAGCCTGGCCTGCCTGAGGGGGGCGAGCAGGCTGGAGGAAAGGCAACCTTCCCACCCCTCTCCGGTAAGGGAACGGCAACCACAAGCTGCAAATTATAGGCCTAGGATCCCAGCTACAACATCTCCTCAGCCCACGCAGCACTAAATCAAGGCTTTTAAGTGACGCCTTGGTGGGATTTTCTTCCCAAGCTGCATTTGCTTGTGGCAAATGACATATAGGCCTAGGATCCCAGCTACAACATCTCCTCAGCCCACGCAGCACTAAATCAAGGCTTTTAAGTGACGCCTTGGTGGGATTTTCTTCCTGGGCATCGCCCCCAACGGTGACAACCACCCCAAGTGTCTGCATGAATCTCCTACAGAAATAGGAGGGGGAAAGCTGTGCAGAAAGCCTCAGCTAAAGAGCACTCTTCAGTCCCTTGAAGAAACCTGAGCTGGATCCAGATCCCAGGGCCTCAAAGGCCTCTGGGGAGAATATTTTGATATTTGCAACACACAGAAATGCCACGTAAGGTTGCTTCTTTAGCCTCCCTATTAAAGGAAATTTAGCTACGTACAGCCAGAGGGTAAAAAGAGCTGACATGGTGCGGGGGGGGGGCGGTTCCCCCCTTAAATGGTGCAGGTTCTTCCGCATCTCTACGCTAATACTTGCATTATTGCTGAGGCAATTATGAGCAGATAAAACCCAAGAAAGTCGTACAGAAAAAGCAACAATTGCTTCTAGCCCACACTCTTTGAAGCAAGCATCCAGTCTTCCCACACAACAAACCCTCCTAGACAAAGGCAAACACAAGCAACAGCCCCAGGAACACACAGCTACTTCAAAAACATGCCAGACCAAATCCCAGTGTCCTACCCAAGAGGTGCAAGTAAAAGATCCGATGACCTCTTTTCTAATTGATATGAATCACAAGTACACTCTGCCCACACTCCAAAGGTTAGGAGGTGGCAATGGTATAGCTGATTGAACACCCGTGTAACACCAACTGAGCTGGCAGAAACTGCCAGTTTCCTGCTCTGCCCAAACAGATGCTGGATCCAGCTCAAGTTCAGCTCTTGCCCCTCATTAAACAAGGGGGCTTTTGTATACAACCTTTCCTACTTTGCGGCTACTTAAATACATCATATCATTGCTAAGGAGTTAGCGTCCCATTTCCGTCAGTCCAGCAAGACAGCTGCCAGGGGTGGTTTCGATAGATGCCGTATGTACGCGTGACAAGCCAAATAAGAGAGAGACTGGAAGGGTTCACAAGCCTCTTCCCAAACACCCTGGAAATCCTCCAGAACCGAGAACAGAGGTTAGAAACTTCAGCCTACGATGGGCCCTTCTCAGTGAAGCCCAGCAGACAGCAAAGCTTTCCTGCAGGAGGGGTGCCCTGGCACGGCTCAGTGGGACAGCTCGGCAGAGCCCTGACAAGGAGCGCTGTGGGTCAGGACGGTGGCATGGTCCAAGCCTGGCAAGGACTGTTTCGTACAGCCTCTGCCATCGTTGGGCTTGGCTCCCGTTACAAACATCTCAAATTCAACCTGGAGAAAAGGAGGTGCTCTCAGGAAAGTGAAGCAGAGGGAAGGGGAAGCATGCTGGGGAAAATACATACACATCTTTCAAACTAGCATTTTCCTGAATTTAGAAAAGATTTCTGGCAAAATTAAATTTACTGGAGAGCAAAGGGAGTTAAGGCCCAAAATGCAGTCAAGCAGCTCTAATCCCTAAACATCGGGATTATCTCATGACAGCTACACTCCAGCATCCACTCAATACCACTGTAAAATGTAGATCAACAGAATGCTTCAATGAACTGGAACTCGTTACCTCTAATTGCTTCTCTCACTTTGCTTCTGGATGTTCCTCTGATCCCTCAGCCACCTCATGTCAAAAGCACACACAGAGAAGGTCAAGTAATATCTGAGATGGGCAAATTAAATAGGAGGTTTGCAGCTGAACAAAACACCCGCCCTCTTCTTTCACTTCGTATGAAAACTAAGGTTTGCCCCACGCCATGAGACAAGTCAGCGGCGTAGAGCGACAAGTTTTAAAACATCTTCAACTGATGCGACCCCAAACATTTTCCAAAGGGACAGAGGTTCCTGTGCAGCAAACCAAAGGCTGCTAGCAACAGGCTTTATTTTTCCAAGCTAACAGGGGTATGTCCTTCAGCAGCAGTTTCCAGGGGGCCGCGGACCACACACAGAATCCAGTTCAGGTCTCTCTCAACCTCACTTTGGCTTCCCTACCACTAGTGCAAATGAAGCAGGCAAATTTTTTATTTTGTTTTATTTTATTGCTGCCTCCTTTGTGTCTCCTGTGTTCTGGTATTCCTGCTGCCACCAGCCTCACCACAGCAGAGCCGCTGAAAGCCCTCAGTGCAGTCACGATAAAGCACGAAGCTAGCACAGCCACACAGCTGCTAAACGTTCAGTGACCAGCACTTCTTTGAGGCAGTCTTGAAACCAGAGGTGTGAACCCCCGATGCAAAAGGGCAAGGTGGGAGCCCTGCTTGCTAGGTCATTGGGAGGAAAAGCCAACAGAGGGTATTTCACAGGACACGCCTGGGAGAGAGGCACACTGCTCCAAACTCAGCTAGGTGGGCAACCTTTTCAAAATGCAAGGGAGAGCCCAGGCTTTCTGCAAAATGCCAGCGCGCTCATGTTTCTAAATGGGAATTCTGAAAAGGAAACATAAAAAGCATATGTCTACAGCTAGTACAGAAGGAAACCATCTCCAGTAGAGCCAGACCTCTGTTCGGCTTCCAACCTCACAACTGCGGCCATCACCTTTAAACACAAACCTCTGAAATCCAAAGAGAAATACCAACAGAGCCTGGAGAGGTACTAAAGCATCCAGAATACTTTACTTGGGCTTTCCATTTTCCTGAATATGGCAAGAAAAGAGCCAACATTAAAGTGCTCTCAACATCTCTAAAATCCCAACTTTCAGTCTGCTTGCCAAGCGTTTTCTTTGAACTGGAGATTTTCTAAGTCTTCCCAGACTGTGTCAGGTCTAACTCATAACACTCAAATATTTAAAAAAAAAAAAACAAAACCAAAGGACAAAAGCAAACAGAGAAATAACAACAAACTTGAAGGTGATTCATTATGTCTCATTACATCAGCAACGGTCTGTCCAAACAGCATCCCAGAAAACCTCATCCTGGATCCAAGGCAGGGGTAAGCTTCTAAAAATTGGAACCTCACTTCTTTTCTAGAATATCCTGTATCCCCTGTATTGCTCTGCATCTCTTTACAAAGACAGCCATGCCATGAATAATAAGAGGGAGAAAAAAGCTAACCTGATTACACAGCTTTTCCACAATTCACTGGAACTAGATGTTCTCTTCTGTAAGATTTAAAAATACAGGTTTCCATAGGGTCCCTCACAGCACAAAAGCTGTTATTCACTGGCCCCTTCTCAATTACAGTCCCAGTCAGCCCTCTTACTTGTAAAACCCAAACCTGTCTTTGGATATTATCAGCAGATTGATTTCTTGCCCTCCTCTGGAGTACCACAAACAGGCCATAGTTTGAACGGGGACACTGGCTGTCATGAAGCACCAGCAATGTCCCTGCTCTCCCCTTTCTGTGGCATGCTGCTGTTCGAGATTTCCAGTCTTCGTGCTGGAGGGAGTCAAGCTGGTAGAGGGTGGTACAGACCATCTTCTGGCTCGCGGTAGGAAGAGAGACCACAGACTTTCTTGCGGAGTGAAGACTTATCTATTACATCATTATTTAGTCACAGGGGACTGATCTCAACACCGCTAGTCATCTTTATGAACCCTATGCAGACATGCCTGAATGACAACACAGAGTCACCACTCATCGCTGCCACTAAAAGTTTACGCGGACTGGATAAGGCATAGACCACAGCTGCGCTAACTGTCTTCCCTGACCAGTCGGCCATGCTCACGGTTGCAGAAGAGTAATTCCCCCAAATACTCAGGGATACTGAGCACACAAGTCATTCGTGAAAAAGGAACAAGGATCAGCTCTGTTCACACCTTGCATCTAATTCCAACCACATATTACCCCTAAGTATAATTTTAATTCACTAACCAGCCTAGACCCCATAAAAACGTTAAATCAAAATTCAGCTTGGGGACCGAATGAGGAGTTGATTAACTCATTCAACCCCATGCAAAGCAACCGGAAGATATTTTAATAACTTTCTTCAGCAGTGTAAGCTGGCTGGTACACCTCTAGCACCTCGACGGGGAAGACAAACACAGCACCCTGGAATTACACCCTTGCCTGCAGCTCCAAAGAGAAAGAAGGGACACTTCCCAGCTAGCCACAACACTTCTCATCTTTCATCGTGCGAGGAACGGAGGAGGAGAGGTTATTGCAAGGGTGCTTTCTCTTCCATCTGGGCAGCAGTCAACCTTTTCTGACAAGCAGCAAATGCAGCTGCATCAACAACTGCATTTCGGTGCAGTTTCACAAGTGACTTAAGACAATATAACTTACTTTTTTTTTTTCCTCCCCTCTGTTAGGGACTAGTTGTACCCAGAACAGCAAGCTGATCCACATGATTCAACTCATCCAAGCCAGCAAACAGAGAGCAAGCTAGTTCCTAGTTAGTATTTCTACAGTTAAAAAGTAGCAGTACCTTTGGGACCCTTCACTTCCAAAGCTTACAAACATATCCAAATACTTCCAGGAGACATTCCTGGCCGGTGGCGTTTGATTTTTGCAACTTAGGGACCAGAGGGAGCTAAAAAGCAGCAGTTTGTGCTGGACCTTTTCCTCCCACGCCACGATTAACTGAAATATGTCCCAGAAGCAGATAGCAGCCATGATCCGATTTGTCCCCAATCCCAACTCAAGCAGCTTTACACCACCCTCCTAACAAGATCAGCACTGGCCAAACACCATTTATCCGGCCTGATCAGAGATGGATTAGATAATGAAACCCTAACTGCATAAGCTGTCTGAGCATGCTGGCCTGAGACAGTAGAAAACAAGAAGCCCAGTAAATTTAAGGGCTACTTTAAGCTTTAAGGCACACTTTGCCCCAAGTTCTTAATAACTAGCTACTATCTTATCTTCCTATAGGCTAGTTTCTATATTTCAAGTTAATAGACCCAAAAAAAAGCTATTAGTTTTACAGTTGCATTAGTAAGTTCTATAGCTAAGTGATTTATTTCAGCATTACAAGCTGTGTTCACATCCTGAACCATTGGTACGTAGGGGTTATGCAAAGAAGAAACCGTGGCGAGCATGGCACCCCAGGATTCCTCGCTATCAGAGACACGAGGTCACCAAGTTTACACAGCAACAGTCTGTGGCTCTGGAACAGGAAGTAGAAAATTGACAGGATCTGCAGGAAAAACAAGGTACAACAGTTTCTGGTGTTATTTCCAGCTTCCAGAAAGCCTCTAGTACATATGGGGGGGGGGGGAATTAAAAAATAAGGTAATAGGCTCTTTATTCCTCTTGTAAGCATTATGTACAGTTAAACATAGAGAAATTACTAAAAAGAACCCGTTATTCTAAAATAAGGTACTTCAAAAGAATACACTATCTGAATAGAAATCCTCATGAAAGGCAATCTTGTGTTTTGACTTTTAGGTAAAAAGATACTGAATTTCCCAAACATTAAAGAACACATTTTTCCTAGCTCTGATATTATTTGTAAGTTTGACTTCAAATTTGGTATTTCTTTCTTACAACCATGAGAAGATTCTCCAAATAAATAAACCACACACTTTAATGGTAAAAAAAGTCAAGGAAAACCTCTGGACATAATGGTATGTGTGTGTGCATATATACATACATATGTTTATTTTCATCTTTTATATTAAAAAGATTGAAAAATCTTTCCCATATATATACATACGGAAAGATTAAAATTATGCTAAGAATACCAAGTAACTACAATATGGGGGTCCCAGTCTGAAGAATAGTTATACTGACTATAAACACGCTTAACTTTAAAATCGGACTCTACTAATTGCACTCCTCCACCTAATTTCTCCACTGTTTGCCAGCATTTGATATGGAAACAAAACCCAACTTTCCGCTAAGATCCACAATTAATCCCTACCACCGTTACCACCAGTATTACACACTGCTGTGCACGCGCACTGTCGTAGCCCCACGGTTGAATGCTGCAATCTTAGTACTATCGTAATCTTGTACTATTCATTAAATAGATAACAAAACGCTTTCCTCGATGTAAATATAGAGGGGAACCTCTTATGTATACAGAAGTTGTACCCATTTGCAATAAAAAAAATAAAATTTTAAGACTGTTTTGTTAAATCAGTTCAAGTCCCTTCCTGGGTAATTTTCAGTTGATTTACCACTGGTTTACATCAACACCAACCAGTTCAACCACTAACTGCAGGTAAACTCATGCATCTCCTATAGCTACACAGGACCTGTGCCTCAGTTCGATTCCAAAGAGCTGGAAGAATTTCATGTCACCGTGTTCACGCACTCATTCATAATTCCTAGCAAGACACAACGTATAAGCACTCCTTCAACGCTGAGCATCTTTCTCCTTGCAATTATACACATTGTCTGAGTCATACTTGACACCTACATGTGGGAGAAGACATTGCTTCAAGGAATAAAAGAGCACGGCACGGTTTTCGCTGGCCCTTGCAGGAGCACGAGCGGCAGCACTCGGGTGTGAAGCTCCAGCCTACGTTCAGCCCACACCATCATGCTGGGGGAAAAAAGTGATGTTGCGAGGTGGAGAGACCACCAAGAAAGGCTGAACATCAAACAGAACCACAAACAAAACCCTCCTGCTGCAATCTATTTAAAAAAAAAAACAAAACAAAACTCTTGAGCACGCAAACTGGGGGCAGCCTGGGAAATAAAAAGGGAAGATCGTTGGCCAGCATTTGGCACCTAGATGAGAAGCACACTGGAGAGGACAGGATGCTCCCCTGGGAAACGACCAACAGCGCTTACCAACCCAAGCAAAGGTGAGAAGAGAAACAAGTTCGGATGAATAAACCACACTGCTTCCAAAGAGCTCCGATATACTTGTCACAAGAAACAGAAGCAAAAAAGGCCAGCGCAATTGCCATAATAAAACAAACCTGTGCAACACCCAGACAAAGGAAAGCAGAAATACCTTGGCAGCATTGCCCCACAAACACAAAAGCGAATGCACCTGGAAAGAGCGATGTTTTGGAGACGATCAAAACACACTGGCAGAAGACGACAGGAACGTAAGATCCTGTTGGCAGCCCCTGTGCCAAGCTGGAAGACGGCCACCCGACGCCCCACGACCCCCTTCCCTCTTCCCAGGCAGCACCTGGGATTTCTCCCGATGGTTTACGAGACCCAAGGCGGACGGGTAAA
>NW_008794445.1:941392-947675 GCF_000699145.1 Aptenodytes forsteri
TGGGGCGGGGGCGGGGGCGCAGCTCTGCGAGCGGCTGCGGGGGGGAGGTGGCCGCAGGGTTAAGGCGCGAAGGCGGCCTAGTCTCTGCCTGCTCCCGACGGCGTCTTTTTGCAACGGGGCCGGGCCAAAGGCTTTCTGGTTTGGGCCGGTGCATCTTTTTAATGGACCGCGGTGGGTGCAGGACCGCCCACCCCGGCAGGGCTTGGGCAGTCACGCTGGCCGCAGGGGTGCAGAGCGCCCACCCCTCGGGCAAAGCCGTGTCCCCCGAGCCCCCGTCACGGGCACAGCCATGTTCCTGTCCCTGCTCGTGCAGGGCAGCCTTTCGGGGTGAGGTTTCCACGGCTCTGCCTGTGAGGAGCGGTACTGAACTGAGGTGAATCTGGGGTGAGGGGTATTGACTTGATCCCCCGCTTTAGGAGCATCCAGCTTCTGGGGGTGTGCTGCCCAACTTGGTACCTGATGCTGCCCCTGCTGAGCGCAGCCTCCCATCACTCATGGCACGTGTCTTTTCTGGCCTTTTCCAGGCTTCCTCCATGCTGTTCTGGGCGGCTCACACCAGGGCTCATCTCACAGCCCCAGGCTGCATCCGATTTCTTGAGATATGACCTGCTTTCCCATTCCTAATAGCCTCCATGGGTTTCTCCTGCATTTTTATGTATAACTCCTCATTCGTTCTGCTGCAGATGACCTCCAACCAGATGGAGACACCGGTCTTCAAAAACCTGAAGCCTGTTCATCAGCCGTTCTGTACGTCTCCACATTTTTGATCTTGAGAAACAAATTTGGGATCTTCAACAGAAACATGAAGTTGATTTTATTACGCAGCTGCTGTCTGGTAGCACCAAGGACAATGTCTGTTCTAGAATGAGGAACGCACGGGCAGCCTGTACTGTCCTGAAAGTAGTCTGGAAGCCATGGCAACTTGATGGAGAACTAATCTGCAGATCCTAAGACAAATCTGCGGTTGGCTTTATTACGGGATGGGAATGGCACTCTTCCTCCGCCTGCCAACGCTTTGGAGGAAAAGGAGAAAACCAGGAATGGAAGTGGTCATTGTGAGACAACGCACATGGGAGGGAGCCCTTCCTGACTTCTCGAATATCGCCATGTGTAACGAAGCCTGTGGACCAGTTAGGTTATCTTGGTGTGTCTTTACACATCTGCTGATCTCCATGAAATGATAGAGCCTTTGGTTTTGAGTGACAGTTAGAATATATGACTCCAGTCTTCCCTTACACCACATTTTTCCTGATCCAAAAATAGTTTTCAAGGCCACGTTAAAAGCTATTTTAGGTGGTATGTTTTGTGCTGAAGTGCCAGCTTGTCTCCTCCAGTGACGGGGAAAATCTCTTTTTTTCCAAATGATTACAAATCCCTGTGGAGTGGCAGGCACCCAGAGGACAGTTACACTCAGCCTTTGCTCACCCACCAAGGGTAAACACGTCTCATTCATCTTGACTGGGTTTGATAAAATGAGCCAGACTGTTAAACAACATTGAAGGAACGTGTTCAGTCCACTCTTGGCTTGAAAAGAAGGTGAGATTGTCGTGACTGGGATGCTACTCATACAGAGAAAAGCAGCGTTTCTGTATTTGTCTTCCTCCTAATTTTAATGAGGGGTTCTAGATGAAGGGTACAGGTTAAGATACTGCCTGTGAGGCACTGCAGAAGGCTTCAACCTGAAGACAAGTTAGGAGTAAACAGTTTGGAGACAAATCTGTGTGCGCACTTGGGAGCGCTCCTCTCGCTGTGATCTAGGTGTCTGTCTGATACTCCCCGTGAGGGATATCGAAAGAAGGAGTTGCTCTACAGTGCCCAGCCTCCATTTTTCTTTTCATCTTCCCCTAATCGCATTTCCACCATCTCCTGCCATGCAGGTGCCAAACCTGCTGCCAGTTCCTCCTCGCATCCTGCGTTCACATGGTCTGCGCCGCAGAGCGGCGCCTGGGAGAGCTGGCGGTGCCGTAGGCAGGTCCCTTGGCGAGGCGTTTTCGGCTGGCCGTGGTCTGCAGCCTGCCAGCGGAGCAGCCGGGACCACCGCAGAGCACAGAGCACCCTCAGTTACGGTGCGGGTGAAAAGAGCTGGGGCAGGGTACTGCGCCCTCCCTACCAAACTGACCTGCAGTTGCCGCTGCCGTGCTCTATGCTATCGTTTGCTTTCTGTCATTACTGCCATGATACTTCATATTATTATTTCTCTAGCTCTTTCCATTTCCTCTTAAAAAAGATTAATGAATTAATCTTCACAGTATGCTTGTGGGATAGGTATTATCTCCATTTAACAGATGGGATATGAGGCATTCCTCAAGTCACAAAAAAGCTTTTGAGCTGGGACTACAATCTTAATCCGTTGATTTCCTTTCACACAACCCAGCTGCCTTTTAGGTATTTGTATGTGACATCTGAGACATACTAAACAGACAGCTGACTCCTCTGTTAACCCTTCCACTGCTGCACAGCGCTCCTACCAAAGGCTCCTACGTGCCATGATTTCATGGACAAGTTTGTAGAGCGCTCACCAGTGCTTTGTCTTTGACAGATCAACGAGAGGCAACTGTAAGAAATGTTATCCTTCCAGAGAGCTCTCAGAAGCTGCTATGAAGAATGTATCTTTCTGAACAGATTCATATAATTTTAAAGTTGTGGGGGTTTCTCCCTCCCCCCAGAAAGACACCCTCTGAAGGGATTCCTTGAAGGAACACGGGCTGGTGCTCCCACTGGGCTGGAGATCAGGTGGCATCAGGATGCCGGGTGTGAAACATCTATGGAAGTGCAAAGAGCTGGGTCCCACGACGTGCTCGGATGGAGCAGAGGCAATGACTCATGCAGGTTCTGAGGCACAGGCATGAAGTGAGGCACAAACTCGGCTATTAGTGTTTGACCCGAAGGCATGGAAATCATTAGGAGACAGTTCAAAGCAAATCTCTCCTCTCCACCACCACAACTGAGAACGGTTTCTCGCTGCTTCCGTCATCTACACATGATGTCTCATCCTGCTGACCAGCTCCCTCTTGCCCTCGCAGCCTCCCGCAGCTTTGCCCCTCTCCTTCCCAGTGGATTCGGTCTCTCTGCTAAGGGGGTCAGGGGAGGTTTCGTGGCTTGCCCCACCGTGCTCATTCCTGCTGTTTCTATCCTACCAGCCAAGCTCCCAGAGCCAAATGCTCTTCCTCCTGACAGCAGTACCCCCACAGGTAATGAAGTGCCGCCAAGGTAAAGTTTCAGCCTGCACTTTGGTCCTGGTTTCGCAGGAAGCGGTGATGGGGCTTTCCGTAGCGACAAGCGTGGGTAAATGTTTCTCCTTGCTTATCTCGGGCCAGCTCTTTGCTACAAAATTTTATTAACAGAAGCTGCCTTTTCTTGTCACCGATTAGCACACAGCCAAAAATACATAACCTAAGTCAACAAAATGCAAAGAGCTTGTCACCTGACTTAAACGGTCTGCCGGAAGGATGCCAGTCCCCAAGCAGTGGCAGGAGGCCAATATCAATATGTCACTCTGACGCAGGGGTGCTGGCAGCTGTCAGTCAGTGGGTCAACACCCACAATGCACCTGGTCTTTTCCCAGTGCCGCTTCTTGAAACGAGGACACCTGGCTTCGGCAAATGCCACCGAGCACCTCGGTGCTCCGGCAAAGCAGCAATGTCAACAGCTGGGAATCAACCAGAGAGCTCAGAGCAAAACTTTCCCGACTCATTTTCCTGCTGGCTTCAAACATCGCTGCAGCGCATTTATCGTTGCTAATTGCTGCTTGGTCTGTGGGGTATCATTGTGTACAAAAGTTGTGCCGTTTCAGGTATACCGATGCTGCTAAAGCAGTACGACACCTGCAGTGCAGATGCAGTTATCTGCATATATGCAGCTAGCATAAAAATGCCATCTGCCTGCACTGCTTATGCCTGGAAGGGTGGGGAATAAAGTAGGCCCTTCAGCACTTCTAGTATGAAGGGGCCTCCCAACGTATCCCCAAAACATACAATAATAGGAAACTGTGTGAAGAGCATGTCTGGGAAATGAAAGCTCTTTTGCTTTTTTGTTGAGACAGCGGGGCTGACCGGCTCAAGATAAATAGCGTGACCCACGGAGGTACCACAGGGAGTGCATGGGGACGCAGACCAGAAAAAAACCCAAACATTGGCTTTCCCCCACCGTCTGGGTGCCAGAGATCAAGAAGCAGGGAAATACCTGGCATTTACTCCCCTCGGCTGCCTGTCATGAGTGAACCAGAGGTTGTTGGAGGCTGGAGTCTGTGTCAATGGGCCAGCAGTGACGGCTGTTGATGCAGTCCTCCGGTAGCCTCGCTGGAGCCACAGCCCCTGCATAAATACATCCCTGGCTGTGTCTCTGAAGCACCTCAGGGCTGTGCCACCCTCTCCTCTCTCAGACACCAGTCTGCAGCAGCCGAGTGGCCATGACGTTATTACTCAGCCTACACGGGCACCCAGACAGACGGTACGAATCGTTATTTGCAACTGCTTATTTCCAAATAGGCTGGAGGCTGCGCAGCTCGAGAAGGGCAAATGCCCCACCGGAGGCAGCGTTCATTCCCCGTGTAACAGGCAGACGGAGCGAAGGACAAAGCAAAACACCCGCTGTGGTGGCTGGGCACATCATGCGAACAGAACAGGTGTTATCACATAACTCCTGTTCGTTTTCAGCGAAGCACCCTGTTTATTAGGGCCCCTTAGCTACAACTCAATTTACTACATGGCTGATCTCTGGAGTCAAGGCTGATTCTTTCTCCCTAATCGGTTTATTGAAAAGCATCTGAAAGTGCATTGTTATACACAAAATGCCAAACTAAGCTGGTCCTTAACACGACTCAACTAGCAAGAGGAGCCATCTCCCAGGGCAGAGAATAGCTTGCAGATATTTTCTACAGCGATCCCTGTATCACCTTTCACTTCTGTGACTGATGCAGGGATAAAGAAAGGGTGTGCGGTTGAAGCAGGCCCACACCCTGATGTTTCCCAGCTGTTCGAGCCTTCCCTTGAGACGGCCGCCATCTGTGCGAATTACAACAGCATGAATTACGCCTCGGGATCCAAGCCACAGGAGTGTTTCCAGGATTGCTCCAGCTTTTCGCTATTCCAAACATTTTGCAGGCCCCTCCTCTTCTGCTGCTAAAGTTTTAGCTCTTTGTGTCCTCCACGCTCGCAGAGTTTTCCAGTTCCATTCCTCATATTTTCCTTGGTCTCAACTTTCAACTGAAATTTCCACGTGTCCAGTCATACTTATTCAACTTTCCAGATCACAACAGATACATTATAGATGACTCCACCTGCTGGCTATTCAGTAGTCCAGCATTCGTATCAGAGGGACTATGAGACGCATACTACTTACTCATATAAATATGATCACAAAATCGTGCCCTTGGATTGTATGTTTGCTGCAAAAGATTATCAGTTTTCCCTTGCACAGAAAAGTGCTATGTGAATGTATGATAACATCGTACCGATAAGCACTTGCAATCTGATTTTACCCTTTCACGATGCTATTTGTGGCTGATACAGCACACATTTAAAATAAGATTTGAAAACATACTTCTTTTTTTTGTGTGATTTCTCCACTCTAGAAATAGTTACTGCCTCTTTGGCTTCAGATCCAAGTTAGAAAATGGCAATAAAGCACAATACTCTACATACGAGCCAAGAGGATATTTTCAAAGTTAGGCAAACCCCAGTTTGTAAAGAAAATCCCCCGTATGTGCTACATCTGCATAAATACTAAGAGTTCGCCTAAAAGCCCGATGCGTGCACGAACATAGAGCCAGCTAGGTCAAGAGAACTGACTCTGCGAGAGCGCGAAGAAATCCTTTCCTTGTGATTCAGCGTGACATTTAAGCACTTGCTTAACTTTAAGCACGAGAAATATCATTGCAATCAATGAGGTTATTGACACGCTTCTGGACAAGGCGAGTACTCTGGTGCCAGGCTGAATCAGGGCTGTGCCTTGCGTGCACGGCCGGCGCGGCTGTGCAAGCTGCAGGCAGGGGAAGCTGTCTACATCTGTCTCGGAACATGTCCATCTGCCCTGCCAATTGCCAGTGCTCTCTTATCTCCAAGAAAATGAAATTATTTCAAATGCAATTTGTAGCCTCAACTGAAAAAAAGGCTAACCCTCTCTCCCGGAATCATCCAAAATCCAAACACCACATAATCCACTACAGGAAATATGAAGGCCTAATGCAATGTTATAGGCGGCTGGAGGGTGCCAAGTTTGCTAACCCAGACAATAGGTTGCAGATTTCTCTGTGGAAAACAAAACAAAAAAAAAAAGAAAAAAA
>NW_008794445.1:947733-952013 GCF_000699145.1 Aptenodytes forsteri
GGGGGGGGGGGAGGGCTGGACTGCAGCTCTTCTCGGTGCTCCTCAAACCTTGGGAACTTCAGCTGTGGCTGCTGGCAAGAAGGGGCCGCTAATCCCACGGTCTGTAGCAATCAGAAACACAGCCATATTTAGTCATGTTTTCCAGCCCCTTCTCCTATTCCTGCCTGCTGAACCGCCATTTGGAAGGCGAGCAGGGCTACAAACTCAAACCAAAATAAAACGTTACCAGCCCATGCAAAATTCAGAAGGGGATATCCACAGCCCCGCGAAGCTGATGATAAAACCGTGGTGGAATCCCTGCCTGAGTGACACTGGAGCTGGCCAGGGACACCAGCCCTGCGCTGTAGGGTCTGGCTGACCCAGAAATCGGCTGTATGACTCAGGATTACCGCCGCTGTGCTGGCCACGCTCCTTCCCGAGGCTCGCCTCAGGCTTTATTAATACCACTTATCTTCACACAAGTTGTACTCAGATGGAGTTAAGGTGGTTTGGGTAACATGGGTTAAATACGGAATGGGGCAATTGCCATAGTCTCCCAACTACGTGCTATAAATTCAGGCAGTTTAGGGCAAAGGGGAAAGCTGGAGGCAATCTGAGCATATTCTTCAGCAGTGGGAATGCACAGGTAGGGCACCTAAATAAATGCAATTGTCGTACCAGGCTATAACCATGTCATTCTGGAGGAGTCACTTTAGTTTTATCTCCCGGACTTGCTTACACTGATTTTTAAAGTCGCAGTATCTTTTTCTCCCCTTGATTCCCGTTCTCCAGCCATCAGCCTGTTTGGTTGCTGCAGCTGTACATCTCTTACCCTAATACACTTACCAAATACACTTTGTATTTGACCTCAACACTGAGTTTCCTCAGTTTGCAGTATGTATTTAGAGATTAATTACAATATTTGTGTAATGGACTTTACCCTGGATAACATCCACATTCTACTTAATGCAAACTTACATACGTGCATCTGTATACACCCATGTATAAGCTTATATGTACATGTATGCATACACAAACACCCACGTGCACACACATACGGCTTTAAGAAAGCCTCAGCACTGCTGTTGCCTACTCAGGGGCTGCTTTGTGCACACAAGCTGCTCGCCCCTCACTGGTGCCTCTCCCAGGGCCTCCGTCTCCTCCGGCTGCCCATCCTCCCTGGAGGGGGATGCTCTGGCCCCCTGCCACCACGCACAGCGCTGGACGATGGGTCCCAAGGGAGCCCCTGGGCTCCCGCTGTTAGAAGGTTGCTGGGGATTTGGGGGCATGTCCTCGACTTGAACCCTCCTGTGCAGCTCCCCGCTGGCCTGGACCGCTGGGAACCCAAGCCTGGATGCATGGAGGGGTGGGGGGGGGCCCCCCCCCCCCCCCCCGCAACTCCCTCGCCAACATCCCTGCGTCTGCTCCAGTGGGCTGGCCCCTTGGAGGTTGCTTCCCCCCCTGCATCCCCCAGCCCGCCGCTTTTGTGGGTTTTTTTTTTTCCTCCCCTTTTCTGCAGCAGGAACTTTCCCTTGGGAGCCATTAGTAGGGGAAAGGAGACGAGGAGAAACGAGAGCCAGAGGTTCATGATCATGAACAGGCACGAACTCACCCCTCCGCTGCCAAAACCTCGTTGAAGGCTCCAGAGCTACTGGGAGCATGAGCCTACAAGCTGAGGGCTCGCTGCTCTGCCTCCCCTCAGCCCTCTTCTTCCCCAGCACCCACCGAGGTCTCTGCAGTGTACCCAAAATCCCTCCGCGGCATACCCAAAATCCCTGCTCGAGCTGCCTGTGGCCCTCCTCTGTCACTGAGCCCAGACCCCTGCTAGCACAGACATCATGCCAGGTAATCCCTTTCCTAAATTGCTCGAGCTCCAACTAAAACCACTGTTAAAGTGGTTTTCAGCTGCTCTACTTCTGCAGGGTGGCTGCTTTAGAATTAGTTTATAGCAAGGCTCTCCATTTAATATAAAGCTATTATCAAGCCGTTGCTTGGTTTTGAAGAAGATCACCTCACGCTATCGGCTCTGTGCTCTGACGAAATGCCAGCTTAGGTGTCACGGCACCAAACCAGTCAGAAACAGGTCCAAAAAAATTACCAGCTGTAATAAACTTCCCCCGTGTGCTTTAGCACTCATAGGCTAGCTGAGAGGCGTGGGATCCCCGACCCTCAGAAACAAGCCCCCGCTGCAGCATGCAGCCGGTAATCACATTTCATCCTGGCACAGACAAATTCCTTTTGCACTTCCTCTGCGCCACCGAGCACAGCACGCCCGCTTGGGAGAGCAGATTATAATCAAGCTCAGCGGGGCTCATAATCAACACAGGTAAGTACACATCGCGTCTCGCTGTGATTCGGAAATAAATAAGGCGACCCCTTTTCGCCTGCTGTATCGTTGATAATTCATCCCCTTCCTCCAGTTTTCAACCCGTGAGAAGTTTCTTCAGCTGAAACCATTCTTCATTAGTTCTCTGAGATAATTTTTAAACGCATCCCAGTCCATCAGTCACAGCCGGTATTCTCCATCCACAATTTCCAAGTCATCCTCTAAGGCTGTAATTTAGCAGTAGTACCCTACTAGATCCACAGGTCCCCAAATTTTACCTGACAGCTTCTGCATAAGCCTATGCCCAGCTGCAGACATGGGTGTGAGCATTCTCTAAAGGCAGGTTTTAGATTTTCACCACTGGTCTTTCTCCCATCAATGTTTGTCTCTCTTTTTTTTTTTGAAGAGGACAGAAGTTCAAATTGCAGAGCAGGAATTGCCACGAGCATTTCTTATTTTCCGTGAAATGTGCTATGACTGGCTCTGACATCAAAGCATTTTTGGAGAGAGAAAAAGAGAAAGAGAAAGAGAAAGAGAAAGAGAAAGAGAAAGAGAGAAAGTATTTTATCTATTTGCTGCTCAGCAAAACCAGAAAGCAGTAGCATCAAAAACATGAGGGAGCAATCACTATCCTGGCGCAGTAGCTGCCCTGGTTAGCGAGAAGGGCTGTGCCGGCTGCAACCAGGGAGAAGAAAAGGCAGCAACTAAAAGCTAAGCAGGCAAAGGGAACAAATTATGTCAAAACATAATTTTACCGTCTGTGCAACCCATCGCTGCTGCTTGGTTTGCTCTCACCTGGCGACTCAAACACGACGGGTTCGCCCCGCTCCATGCGCAGACGGGAGCCCAGTTTCCGATGAGCGAGGAGTGACCCAGAGCCGGCAGACCTGGGAACGTGGCAGCTGTGGTCATCCCGGTGAAGGTACTTGGGTAGTTGCAATGAAGCCTTTACCCCCAGCCTAAACAAGAGCCTAAGTGCCTCATTTTTAGTAGCAGTAGGGGGGTTACCTGCCTACATAGAGGCAAGGGCCCTGTTGGGCAGGCAGGAGGGTTACTGGGACCAGCTGGAGGGATGTCAGGGAGTCTCTAACCTGTGCTGGAGGAAACTTAGTGCAGAAGGGAGCTGTGTGGGCTCTTCTGGTCGGCCCCAGGGCGGGTGAAAGTCCTACCAGCCCGCTACAACTCAGAGGGAGCGCGCTCTGCTTTGGTGGGACTGGGCTGTTCCAAGTTCAACTTGAGCCCAGAGAAAGTGCATGAGCAGGGCGCAAGCATGGCCTGCAGGTCTGTTAGTGCTGGGAGGGACTCGGCCAGGCACCCGGCCATATGGCAGACCTCAGCCCCATGCTTCGCCTGCTGCAGGGAATATCGGGAAGCATGGCCGAAGTTGTGTCGCACCCTTTGCGGCGTATATGCCTGACCCTGCAAGAGCCGGGCAGGAGGGTTTCCTGCCTCTGAAACACTTACCCCAGAGACGCCAGCACAGGGCTCAGCCCTGCGCCCTGGCAAGCCGGACCGCGGCAGAGACGTGCCCCATGGGCTCCTACCCAGGCATCTCTCACAGCACAGCCACGGCTCTGCCGTGGCCGGGAGGAAAGCACCGGCCTTTCCAGCCCTGGCTCTTCCTGCCGCGGTGCCTGCTGCGGGGTGTTTCCTTTCTCTGCCCCAGCGGTCAGGAAAGGCTTTGTTTGATGTGGGAAACCAGAGTCAGCTGCCCGCAGCAGTGCTCCTGCCCACGCACTGCTTGCCGATGGAGAAGTGGGTCTGGGGAGCCTCCTACCAGCATTGCCCAACCGCCTCCGACTTCAGGGCATCTCCCTTGCCTGCAAATATAGATTATAAGGCTTGCCAAGCTGGTGAAGAGGGCCAGCGATATGCCCAGAGCCTGGAGAAGGAACACAGGTCAGCAGGAGAGCGCCTGAAGAGAAGGAACTCCAGCCAGCAAGACAGCTTCATCGGGGGCCCAGGGCCCATGCCT
>NW_008794445.1:954321-1008634 GCF_000699145.1 Aptenodytes forsteri
GTTGCCCAGAGAGGTGGTGGCTGCCCCATCCCTGGAAACATTCCAGGTCAGGTTGGACGGGGCTCTGAGCAACCTGATCGAGTTGAAGATGTCCCTGCCCACGGCAGGGGGGCTGGACTAGATGACCTTTAGTGGTCCCTTCCAACCCAAACTATTCTATGATTATCTTTCCTAGGAGGCGAAGGAGTCCTGCTCATGCTTTTTGTTTGGTATGATCATCCCGTGACAGCTTATTTTAATCGTCTTGCAGCTTTTAATAGTTCGTGGTGGTGTCATGAGGAAGCCTCTCCAGCTGGGCGGCCCATAAGTACTGTGGTCCTACAGAGAGCAGGCATCCCGTAGCACAGCTCATAGAGGTGCTGGGGGGATGCTGAGGGAAGATTCTGGGGGACTGCTCTGTCAGAGTCTGGACAGCAGAGCAGGGAACAGCTGCTCTGTCCACCCAGGGGACCAAAACCTTGAAATCTGGCTTTGGAGAGAGGCTATGTCCAGAGAATCCTGCACGATAATCCTGGATGCAGCTCCACCCATGCCATGCCCCATGTCCGTGCAGTGGGTGCCCACCTCCTCTCTCTATCACATGCCTCTTTGCTCCTGGGTTATGAGAGAGGAGCCACAGAGAAGCTGCAATCCGGTCCCGCTCCATGATTTTCTCCCTAACACTTGTTCATCTGCTGCCCGAAGCAAACGAGTCAGGTCTCTTCACAGGGACACGGTGCCAGGCTTTGCTTGTCCTCAGTGTCTCCCCAGAGCTATGCCGGGGCCGTGCTACACCCTCTGAGGGAAGGACCAGCCCTGCAGGCCACGCTGCACGTGGCACCGCATCCTCAGCCGCTGGAGCGCCTGCGCTGGTCCCATCTGTGTCCTGACGCTTCTGATGGTTCCCTGTACCAGTCAGCCCTGCAAATTCAGGCGCTTGTCCCCAGCCACTCCACCAGTTTGTCTATTCAAACAGCTCTGGTTTTCTCACCACCTGCCCAGGGAAGCGGTGCAGGCAAATGATCTCTGGGGTAGGTGAGGCTTTACTCTCGGAGTAGATTTCCTCCTATGCTGTAGAGATGCTGTACGTTACCCTCCAGTGGAACAGGCCTGGTGGCTGCCCTGGCCATCTCTCCTCTGAACCGAACTCCCCGGCCGCAGCAGAGAGGTGAGCACTTCCCTTAGCAAAGGAGAGGGGATGTGGTGCAGATAAACTCCCTTCAGCTTCACAGCAAGGGCCTGAGCAAACATGGACAGCACAAACCCGGCACCTTTCCTCGTGTGGGGTCCCACCGCAGTTTCTTAACTGCAGATCATAGAATCGTAGACTTACAGAATCATTTAGGTTGGAAGAGATCTTTAAGATCATTGAGTCCAACCGTTAACCTAATGCTGCCAAGTCCACCACTAAACCATGTCCCTAAATGCCATCTTAGTGTACTTCGAATAGGGAAACAGGGTAAGAACAAAATAGCCTCCAAAAAATCTGTGTATTAGAACCTTTTGAGTAAAAAGCTACATTTTGACCAAAGAGGAAAAAAAAAGCATTCACAGAAAGGTCTTCCCCCAGTTCCTTAACCACTTTTTAAATAAAGAAGCTTCTATATCCACAAAGCTTTTTCTTTTTATTCAATTTTTTTCCCCCGTCTTGCATTTATAATTGAACTGGAAAATGATGCACATAATCTGAAAATTTACGTCAGTCACAAATCCACAGATCCTCGCTGGAGCATAAGCCATGTCCTTGAAGTCACCTCCAAGAAACTTGCCAGGTGAGAGGGAAATGGTGAGCCGGGCTTCAAACAAAAGATGATCAAGAGCTTTATCCGTGCCTTACCCAAAAGGACACATCAGGGCGAGACAGCTGGGTGCCTCATGCTTCCGAAAACGATGAGCCGGCAAGCTGTGAGCTGCGTGGCACGCAATTACATCGACAGCAGAAAGGATCAAAAGCCTGCACAGCAAATTGGGCTGCGTGTTACCTCGTTAAAACCTTTTTTGGCTGTGCCAATACCTCTGCTTCAAAGCCTGCTGCAGTTTCTAGCGACAACATTAGCACTTCTTATGCAAGCCAAGAACCTTGCCTGAGACCGGAGCCGGTCTCTCCCCCAGAGGTGAGCTCCTTGCACCTGCACTGGCTGCAGGGGAGGTTTTGGGAGGCAGAAACAGGGTTTGAAAGAGCCAGCTCCAACCCAGGATGAATTTGGCAGTACAGGCACGGTGCACGCAGCCCCCATGCCCCTCTCAGCCCCCAGTGGGGAAGTGTTGAGAAGGAAATGAAACAAGAAGCTTTCGACACATGCCTGAAGGCCACGGGGCAGCCTGCGGAGGCTGCATCCATCCAGCAGCCTGCAGGGCTGGGAGATTTTGCCAGGGTCCTCTCAAGCCCCGGGGACAGTCCAGGATTGCGAAAAGGGGTGTGGGAGGGAAGAGCCTGGGCTGTCTCAGTGCCTTCGTACCCAGGCTAGGAGGAAGGATGCTTCCCTTGCTGCCGCACCAGGAGCGCTCAGTGCCAGGAGTTTGGAGGAGGAAAAGTGAAAGGTGGGCTCGGCTCTGGCGCGATGCTGTTTCTTTCTAAGGCAACACAGGGAGATGTTTCCCTGGATACAGCGGGAGTGAAGAGCAGGAAGCAAATTTCTTTGATCACAGCTCCAAGGGTTGTTTATTTTGTTCCCTTCCCCCCCCGCCCCATCAAGTCATCACTTCACCCACAAAGCTGGTGTAGGCTGCCTCACGGGGCTGGCTGGTCAGCGCAGCTCTTGGCTATATGGTTCAGCATCTCGCTGCTTCTAGGCAAATCTCTCAGCTGACCACCACCAGCCCCCTCCACTAGTACTTTGTCCCCAGTGAGACTTTTTCTGGCCCCAGAGCCCCACTTTAGCCTGGCCTTCCACAAGGTCAGGGATTTGAGTGATGGCTTCTCTCCTAAAAAGGAGCCTAAGGAAGCGATCCATTTATCCTGAGTGATACACCCTACCATAACACCCTCTTCCATGAGGTTCCACACAATTTCCATCAAAAGTCAATTAAGGCTGTAGTGAATGAAGCCATTCACAGTATAATTCCAGATTAATTAGCAGCTCACAACAACATTACGAGTAACACGGATTGTGAGGCCAGCTACTCCATCATCATCAGTTCTCCATTTCCTCCCTCATCCTTCCGCAGGGCTGGGGAGCTCAGCAGCAGCGAAACCTCCAGGGCAGACCTCTCCCAGGGGGCACGCGTGCACCCAGGCAGCACCACGTCCCACAGACTTCTGCTGCCTGCATGCGTCCTCGGCTGCCGTAGGTGAGCGGAGAAGGCAGCCTGCCTTAAATGCTCCTCTTGCACAACCAAGTGATCGCCCAGTCTGAAGAGTGACTGTACTTTTACCCAACTGACTTTTAAGTGCCCTTCTCTGCACATTGTACCCGAATTGAAAGCACCGTAGGCCAGCCCTCCCCAGTCTCTGTGAGGGAGGCTGCCCCACCGCAGGGAGGTGACTCCTCTGACGTGCCAGACCATCATCGCTCAAGACGTTTCATGTTTTTCTTTTCATCTTCCTACACTGCTGCTCAGCTGTTTGTTTTGCTTAGCCACGCTGGCTCAGAATGGTAGCAAGGACATGAGAGTCACAAATTTAGGACTGGAGGGTTTGGGGTTTTTTTTCTCCTTTTCCTTCTGCTTTCGCTCCCACTGCTGACATCAGAGGAAGGAAAGAAATAGGTCCAGACAGACAGCAAACAGTTATCTCCTAGTATTAGCTATCTGTCCTAGTATTAGCTATCTGTCCTGGAACTAGGAATATTGTCTCCAGCTGTGCTTGGAGACAAAGTTTAAAAGGACATGCCTCTGGCAAAGTTTGGATCTGGGCTCTTCAGGGAAGGCAACGCAGCTGGGATCTTGCCAGCAGCGTTGGGACAAGGCATCTCCAGAACAGGCTGAGCGGCTCTCAGGACTGGGCTGGGCTTCCAGGACAGGGAGCCCAGCCCCGTACCCAGCCAGGATGGGGGACCCACGCCAGCTCCAGAGCTTCCTCCCTGCTCCAAGTGCCATGAGCCAGGCTGTGCATCTGCACGGATGGATGCTCCTGGACAGCACAGGCCAATTAATGCTTTAAATGCCCCGGGGCCTGTTGCTCGCTGATCTCTAGTTGGCCCGCAGCAGCCTGCATTTCAGTTTCAGAACACTCAACCCACTGTTCTGAGGCCTCCCTCACCCACGTCTCCCTCCAGGCAGGGAAGGCTGCAGTTTTCCACCATAGCTCCCTTCCTCCTGTGCCATTTAATCTGCACCCTGGGCTTTGACAAAGTGATTCTCCACCTACATTAAACTGGTACTTGAGACAGTTTGGGGAGGAAATGGAAGAGGGCTAAATCCTAAACCTGGCAGGTCACTGCTGCTGCAGCCCGGGAACCCAGCTGGAACTGGCTCTAATGGCCACTGTCTTCACTTTGCCCTGGGGGAAGCTGTAGCGGGAACAAGGCGAGCGCCCAGCTGCTCTCCGTGCAGGAAGGCTCTCTGCAGCAGGACTAGATGCGGCAGGTTTAGTGATTTACCTCCTTCTCCCTGAGGCTGACAGGGCTGATTGTTCTGCCCCTCGGTTCTGCTGTTACAACAGCCTGCGAGGGCCCCGCTGTAACCTGCATTGTAACCCACAATTTATTATTTTACTTTATCCAGGTTTATTATAGTTAAAGATATGGTTTACAGATCCTTTGTGCCAGCACAACAGCCCGGTGCAGGGACAGGAATGTTTGAAATCAACTTTACCACCATCCCTTGCCTCTTCTGAAACTATGTCCACATGCCCCCTCTCATTCAGGCCGTTCCAATGCCTGCTGGGATCAGCCCTGAGGTTGGATCATGCAGGCAACAAACAGAGCTCCGGCACCGACTTCCAGGAACAACTCTTTCGCAGGGCCTGCAGATGAGGTCCCAGTTCAATCTCTTCCACTCTTGCTTATTACAGCATTTGTAACCACTTACCTACTCGGACCATCCCAAAAATCTCAGGAAAACCTGTGTGAGGCATTTAGCAGCTCTGCAGATCCACAGAGCAACTAATCTGGAGCCACGAGAACTTGCTAGCTCAAGGTTGCACTCTGCAAAGTGGAAAATGTTGTGGGAGACTAATTTCTGCCCTTTCATGGGCTGCACAAAAAGGTGGAAAGTTGAAGGAAAAGTACTGTGCCAGTGGAAAAAAAAGACGCAAGTGTCTTTCCATCTTGCACAGGACAGAGCAGCATCCAAGCAGTACACCGGCTCACAGGCAGCAAGGCAGGGGGCACAAAAAGCAGCCTGAGCTTAAAAGGGTCAGCATGCCGCCAGCACACAGGTGTTGGGGCAGTTCTGCTCTGTATCACAGCAGTGCCTGGCCAGCTGGCCTTAGTTCAAGATGATCCTATGATGGGAAAGCAATTTCAATGTAATTTAAAGGGCATGCTGTTCACAAAGATACCCTGCATGTTTCTGCAAAACACTTTGGAAAAAGACTGAAGTATCTGAACCTGTAAACTCCCAGACGAGAGTAACTCCAGTCCTGTTTTTAACAACGTATATGCAAGACATCAGCACCACAGTGCCCGTATTCCACGCACCACGAACACACTTCCGTCCCTTTACACGTTAATCCCTATTCAGGCTTGTAAAAGCTGCAGCCTGTGTAACATAACGTCAAAAGTTGCTCACGCTCACACTGACCCCTTAATGTGACTACACCCACACGCGCAGCAGGGCATGGTGAATCTTCATGCCTCCTCCTTCTGCACAGCCCCCCACCTTTTTTTATTTTCCCTCCTTCTACCTACAGTTAAGTTTCTTAATGAGAAGACTTTTTCCCCTCTCAACATTTGCTTAGACAGAAATTCCACCCTTTGGGAGCGGTAGACACGCGTGCTCCCCTGAGTTCACTGTAAGCTGCACCCTCCCTGCTCCTTGTTTGCCAGCGCTGGCCTTGGCAGCAGCACTTGCCGGCTGCACCGTACCCCTCGTGGTGAACACCAGCACTTCCTTCCCCATTACTTCCACCCAGGGTCTGACCCAGCCTCAACTGCAACTTCTAACTCAGACTTTCTCATCAAGGTTTAAAACTCTGCCAACACGGGATGAAAGGGACCAGGTTACAATTATCAGGTGCTGGTGTCACGCTCTGGCTTTTTATGCCATGGCTGTAGCACCAGAATACCTGAGCACCTGGGGCAGTTTGAGGGGCCACGGACCAGAAGATGAATAGAGCCACAAGTTCCTTAACTTCTAGCAAAAATGCAACAAAAAGTAGATTTTCTGGGGACAAGCTGGAAGATGAGTGAAAGGCAATTTTGATAATCCATTGATAAAACAGACTTCTAGACATCTATCACCTCCTCCACTAACCTCACTTTCCAGTGACTCCAGAGACTGGAAAGAAAAGTGAAGAAGAGAGTTTGTTTGCACAGTTGTTAGTTACTGACTCAGAAATACCATCTTCAGGCCAAGAACAGAACTAGTTTGGCTCAAATTCACAGCCTCGTGTTTTGAATAGGTAACTCTCTGAAAGCACACAAACAAGGTGCATTATCTTCCTCCGAAACCCCCAGTGTTGGCCGCTGCCAGCTGCCCCAGTAACACACCGAGGGTACTGCGACACCTGATGTCAGCTACGGAGAGTCACTCAGCGTCAGGGGAGGTCTGCAGCGCTGCTGACAGGACAGGCCGATGCTCTGACACCACAGCCGCTACCTCTGGAGGCGACGCATATGGTCTTCACTGCACCTAGGGAAGGAGGGAACGGCAACACACGCACAGAGACTGCAGCACATGGATAATCTTTATTGGTAACATCAGTGGAGCACCAGTAAACCATTACTGACTGTAGTGGTGACACACAGCTGAGGCACATGCTAAGGCACTTTTATTATATAAAAAAAATTTAAATTTTTTTGTGACAGCAATTGGGACACGAGGCTCCTGCATTTAGAGCGCTTCAGGCATACAGTATGGCGCTTCATATTTAATTATTTTTACTTCGCTCATAAGTAGGTCTAAATGCAGCATATACAATATGGTTAAGAATACAGGTAAATCCAGCAACCAGTGTACGGTGTAGAAAAGTAAAGACTATCTATATATAACCATGGTCCCAATAGAAAGGCAGTGATAAAGACCTTTATTTTTTTCTTAATTACTTATTACGAGAGATACAAAGGCCTTACATATATCTGTGCAGATTAAAGGGTTTTTAATATACTCTTAGTCAATGGTGCACAATAACTAATCCCAACCCCTGGTTACAGAGCAGGTGCAAGAGGCTTGGACATGTCAATAAAAGAAGGATTTCCCTCCCCTTATCCCCACCCTCTGCCCACTACCCTATTAAATTCCCCTAGATTCTGTCTATTACCATTAAATATATTTGGTCCCCCAGAGATTCTCAGACAAGCACAAGGACATTGTTCTGCTTCCCCAGCCTGTCATTAACTACTGGTCCACGCTACCTTAGATGAAACCGCTCAGAGGCAGAGACACTAACAGGACATCATTGCACTTCAGAGATCTGTCCAGACAGTAAAAATAAGAGGAGGGAAAAAAAAAAAAAAAGACAACTTTGGCAAGTCCTCCAGGTAACTGGTCCTGAGAGGAGCTTCCCTCTTCACCCCTCCCTGGAAACATATGAAAGAAGAAAGGGCAAATTGCCATGGTCAAAGCACACCGTTTTTCCTGAAACTGCTCCCAAACCATGTGGGTGGGCAGATTAAAAGAGGCAGAAGTCTGAGGTCACTGAACATGATTGCCGAAAGCAAACAAAGAGGGAGGGGAAAGAATACAGGAAGGAGCTTCCCTGCAGCTAGAATCGAAGACAAAAGGAGATTTACAGCAAAAATAATCTTTCCCTAACCCCACTCCCTCCAAACTGTGTAAGGATTCACCAGCAGACATGGCACGGACAGTTCTATAGGCCTTTGTAGTGGCCAAACTGCTGGTCAGATTTCAGAGCCCTGACTCTTTGGCATTAAATACAAAGAGGATTAGGAAACTGGAAAGAGGAGGAAACTAGGAACACAGATGCCCAATAGCTCCAGACACACAGAGCTGGGCTTGCTCTGCAGATCCCCAGCCAGTTCAGGAGGAGAGGGTTTGCTGAAAGTCCAATGGAAGAGGGGAGGGTGGATGGGTCACTCCATCAGGTGTAACCTGGGTCAAATGGGAGGACTTATTCAGTAGCTTTGGCATCACCAGCATCTGCCTTGCCGTCCACTTCCTCATCGGAGCACTCTCCTGCACCCTTCCTGACAATTCGACGTGTCACGACAAACGGCAGGTCCCCGCGCCTAGGGAAGAATGGACAGTACGTCAGTAACACAAGGTTTCACTAAACTCATGAGACAGGGCAGGCTTTGGAAAGAGGTGAGGAAGTACCTGGCCACGCTGTTTGCTGTGGGCAGTTACAGCAAGGCTATGCTGGACTGGCGGCCAAGGTATTGTACCAAATGCTCCGCCTTACCTGAGTTTGCTCTTCAGGGAGCTGACTTCTCTATTCATTGCATCAGCTGTTTCAGTGGCATCCTCCAGCTCACGCTGGAGCTTCCTACGGGATGCATTGGCTCGCTGGGCCTCCTCTTCTGCTTCCTCAAGCTGGCGTTTCAGCTGCTTCAAGCGCATGTTCGCCTTGTCCGCCTGAGCATGTACGGGAAAGAGATCAGTGTTTCCCCAGAGTTACAGCACAGTAGTTAGAGCAGCAAAAAGCAGGGTTTCCAAAGGCCCCTCTTCCCTCTCTGAAGGGAGCTGCCTAGGACTTGACAGCTCCAAGCTTTTCCTTAAAAGTATTACATTTTCATCTGTGTCATCTTGTAATTATCACAGTGAGGGAAAAGAAGAGAAATCTATAGGAAGGTTAATGCTAGACCCCTCTTACATGCAGATGATGCCTTGGTCATAGAAGGGAAATCCTCCCACCAGAAGACTTGCCAATGCTGCAGGTAACTATACGCACCTGATCTTTGAATTGCTCAGCATTACGCCTCTCATCATCCACCTGCAGCAAGATATCTTTCAGCTTCTTCTCGGCACGGCGCACCTGCTTGCTGGCAGCCTGGCGCTCCCTACACAGAAATACAGCGATGCTCAGACAAGAGCTTATCTCCCGTTGTCCCCAACAAGATGACCTGACTTGGGCAAGTTAGAAACAAGGAAGATAGCAAAAATCCTCCTAACTTAGAAAAAAAGGGATGGGAGGCAATGTTTCCCAGAAATGACCAAAAGGCATTGATGTCACACAGATGACCCTTCCTGAAGCTACAGAGGGACAGCAAGTGTATCACAGCTGCAGTTTTAGGAGTGGTTAAGTCTGGAAGAAGCTAGAAGTCTCTACAGTGAAAAACAAGGAAGGTTTGTCAAGATCTTACATCTGTACTACCCAGTATACCTAGGATGGAGCCCTCACTCAGACAAATCAGAATTTGTTCAGAAGAGCTTAAAATGCCAGAGTGGGTGGAAGCTTGTAAGACAGAGTTTCTACTAGGACATACTTTGTCTCCATGTCCAACTGCTCTTCCAGCTGCACTATCTTTGCTTCCAAGGCCGTGATAGTAGCCTTGTACTTTGACTTCACTGCACTCTCCATCTCCTGCAGTTTAAGCTTAAGCTCCTTGTTCTGGCGCTCCATCTGCTGGCGAGCGTTCTCATTCTTCTGTGCATTGCTACGCTCAGCATTCAGGTCGGCATTCATCTGATCAATCTGCAGAAAGAAGAAGTACTCAGCATATCGAGCGCTCCAGCCTGAAAGGCTGATTTATTTCTCAGACACATGCTGACACACAAAGAAAAATGACCCTCAGGGTGAGCTGAATACCTGGAATAACTCAGATGCAGAGGGAGCTGTCTGTAGGCAGGGCACTTCTCAAAGTATCTTAGTTTACCCAGATTTTCAAAGTAATTCCTTGAATAACAGGTTTATCAACCTCCTCTTAGGGCTAAATTTGCCAATCACATACAATGCTGTCTGGGTGAAGGCCATGGTTTGGCACTTAACACAGTAATTATCAGCCTTAGTGAATTACAAAAATCCTGAGGCAAGTGGATCCAATACATGTGCTTTACTAATTTATCATTTATTTGCTGTCTGTCTACTTCCACTACAAAGAAACAGCTTAAAAATACTGACTTTCAAAGGCTAAAGGGCAAGAACTCACTCCACTTCCAAGCCAGGGCTCTGGCTGACAGTCAACCAAGTAGAGAACTATGCTCTCATCCACCAGAGTGAACAAGCCGTTTGGAAAACCATCAGCCTAGCTCCTTGCCTTTGGAGCGCTAAGAAAACAACATGCTTGACTCTCAAAGTTGGGCAGATAAAACATGGCAGAGAACAGACAGATTAAGATCATGGTTTCTATAGCAGCCTAACAAATTCCATATGGTTAGCCCATTTGAAGCAGCGTAAGACTGGCAGAAAAGTCATTTTCCAAACACATTGTGGCACTGTTCAGCATGACAAGTTGGAGCAGCTCGCTACAGATCACCTTTCTCATAATTCCTTAATACAGCAAAAAGGGACTGGGAGTTGTTGTTGTGTTTGGTTTTTTTAATAAACTTGGGAGACTGTTCCAGCTACTCAATGTTTTAAATGATCGGAAACAGTGAGTTAACGTCAGCTCTGACTGCCCACCCTTTTTTCTGTATTGTGGTATTCAGGTGTTTCATCTTGCTTGTATATACAGACTTCTGAGGGCCTGTACTGTACACAAAGCAGCAGCTGGCATTACTCAGAGTGCAGCTTGACAGTTTACACAGACTAGAGAACCCCTACTGGCACATGCAGCCTGAAGAGGTACCTGAAGATTTGCCTTCTTGAGCCGGTCATTGATTATCTCTGTGTTGCCCTGTTCTTCTTCTAACTCCTCCTCCAGCTGAGCTATCCGGGCCTCCAGGCGTCTCTTTTCCTCCATGGCCAGTGCTCTATAGGACACAGAATCATTAAAGCAGTGTTGGTGGCATTAATCCCTTGGTGAAAATTCACCTCTTCTAGTTTTACAAAATAAGCTCAGTCTTTCAAAAGCAGAGGGGATACAGTGCAGTCTACAAAAAAATAACAGCCTGCAAACTGTTTTCTCAAACCAGCTCCTCCACCCTTACACAGGGAACATTACTCACCCTTTACCACTGTTGTTGGCAATCTCATCAGCCAGCTCATCCCTTTCTTGCTGGGCCTGGCGCTTGGCACGCTCAGCAGCTGCAAGTTCCTGGAATGAAAACGAGACGGTCAGTGATCCAATGGGAAGCTACCAATTAATGCAGCGTAGAAAAAAGTAGTTACAGTACTGGGTGGTATGGTCTCTAGTTAGATCCAGACTTAATTATAAGACATGGTCTGTTCCCCACCCACCCCACAGCTTCCTTTGTTTTGCACATGCCTATCACAGCTGTCAAGAAAGGGCCAAATTCTGCATTTTGAAGTGGACTTCGTATTTGAGCAAAGCAAAAAGTACAAAAGAAAGGAAATAACCACTCAAGCTTAGACTGCTACACTTAGTTCTTGGCCAAAGAAAACAAACGAACACCCTTGACTTGCATGCATATTCCATTACCTCCTGCAATTGAATCATCTCTGCCTCCATGCTCTTCAACTTCTTCTCATTTTCTTTGGCCTGTGCCAAGATCTCTTCTGGGCCTGGCGCTTGGCACGCTCAGCAGCTGCAAGTTCCTGGAATGAAAACGAGACGGTCAGTGATCCAATGGGAAGCTACCAATTAATGCAGCGTAGAAAAAAGTAGTTACAGTACTGGGTGGTATGGTCTCTAGTTAGATCCAGACTTAATTATAAGACATGGTCTGTTCCCCACCCACCCCACAGCTTCCTTTGTTTTGCACATGCCTATCACAGCTGTCAAGAAAGGGCCAAATTCTGCATTTTGAAGTGGACTTCGTATTTGAGGAAAGCAAAAAGTACAAAAGAAAGGAAATAACCACTCAAGCTTAGACTGCTACACTTAGTTCTTGGCCAAAGAAAACAAACGAACACCCTTGACTTGCATGCATATTCCATTACCTCCTGCAATTGAATCATCTCTGCCTCCATGCTCTTCAACTTCTTCTCATTTTCTTTGGCCTGTGCCAAGATCTCTTCTCTGGAAGTACGTGTGTCCTCCAGCTCCCGCATGTAATCCTTCATTTGTGCCTGAAAAGGGAGAACAAAAAAAGGATGCATTTCAGAGCATCCACATTAACAAATTGGGTTTGTCTGTGTTACTGGAAACGTGGAGGGAAAACGGAAACAGGGATTCATTAATCTTCAGCTACCAAAAAGGTTGCTGTAAAAACAAACAGAATCATCCTTTTCCCATTTCCCAAGTAACAAGGAGAAGTAGTAATGGAAGCAAACAGAACTGCTTGAATGCAGAAAAAAATAAAATCTTGTCAGATACAGGGAGGGGGGAAGGGAGGGTACAGGAAGCTTTCTAGTGAAGCAATGGAATGGACAGTCTAGGGAGGATTTGGAGTTTTTCCGAAGAACAGATCAGACAAATGCCTGTAGGAATTACAAAAGCATAACAGAACTGTCTTGGGGCAGGAGAAGGCCTAAATGATATTTAAGTCCCTCCAGCTTTGCAGCTCCACAAGCCTTTCCAAAAACACTGACATGAGGCAGGCACTAGAGTGGACTTTCCCTACAGCTTGTCTCCCAGGGAGTGAAACAGGCAGATCAGGGTTAGAAGAATATCTGAAATGCCAATAAATCTTTCACGGTAAAATGCTACAAGGTTCTGCTGCTCTTGTGACACTGATGCATGGTTCTCATGAGGTGAAATCTTGTATCCCATTTCCCTGGGTAAATTCTCTACACTGACAGCTAAAACAGTTGCAGCGTCTCACCTGCAGTTTGCGGAGCTGCTTGATGGCTTCTTCACGGTTCTTGTTAGCAGTGTCTATATGGCTTTCCAAATCCTTCAGATCCATCTCTAGCTTCTTCCTGGCAGCCACAGCAATGGAGCGCTGTTTTCGTTCATCTTCCAATTCCACCTCCATCTCCCGCACCTGTATAGAGAAATACAGGCATCATCATTTCAGCTCCTTAATTTCCCAGCAGCTAATTTTCACATCCCCCTTTCAAACTGTACGTAAGTGCAAACATGTGACTTGTTTTCATTCTTCCTGGCAGGGGAATGGGGCTAACATTCCTCACTAATAAAGCTACATGGGTTCCTTTGACAGACAAAGGCTGTTTGAACAATCACACACACAACGGGGAAAGTCTCTCACAGCTTTGCAGCGCTGCCTGGAGAGTTACCATTAACAAGAATCTGTGGATTGGCAGTGTCTGTCTAACCATCTTTGGACACAAGTGCCTTTGTGTACGGAACACTTTCAGGATTTACAGAGCAATTCTTACTTGTCTAATCAGCTGTTTCTTCTTCTCTTCATTCTGTTCATCACGACCCTGGAGGTCCCGGTCAAACTGTGCCTTCATGGCCTGTTGGTTCACTTCTAGCCGCAGTTTGGCATCCTCTGTGGCCTGCAGTTCATCCTCCAGCTCTTCCAGCTGTGTCTTCATCTCCTCCACCTGCTGCTCCAGGGCTCGCTTAGCCTTCTCCAGCTCATGGACCTACAGCACAGTACCACACGTGAGGTTTCCTCAAAGAATGCTCTTAGGATAGGTGAAATTGTCTGCAAAAAAGTCTAAGAAGAGCCACTCACGTAAGACATGTTACAAGAACACTGTATCTGTCCCTTGTATTAGGGCAGAGATACCCCTCAAAGCCAGCTGCTCGCATACCTGCAAGCTGCCAGTACGAACCACAATTGCCTATTAGTTCTGGTCATGTATGTGTGGTGGTGGGGAGAAAGAGAAAAGCATTTGTTAGCCCAGTCCTGACCTACTGCAGACTTATCAGAGCTGGACACCTCAGGTTCTGACAGAATTCAAGAAAAATTTTTTAGCCTCCGAATTTTTTCTTTTCCTTCCTGCTTATCATAACATTTTTTGTCTTGAAATATTGGGGTTACTGTCTTCCATTGCCTGGCTAATCCCTGTATTTTACATATCAGGCTCACATCATACCTTCATCTCTGCCACAACGATACTAGTTAATTGTCAGTTTTCCACTACCTCATTTGGGTCATTTCCAGGCTCTTCCAACCCATCCTTCTCACTTATTAATGTAATACAAACATGACATTCACAAGTTCACGATATGGCCAGTATTCTCTACTACGTTCCTCTGTGTTCATCACACTAGCATAAGCTTTTTGCAGTATTAAACTAACAGTATCACCTGTGTGACATTTCTTGCCCAGACATTTTAACTTCATACTTACACTTTTCCCAACATCATCCTTTGAACTCATCAGGTCTTCCATCTCTGCACGGAACTGCTTATTAATTCGTTCCAGCTCAGCTTTCTGCTCTATGGCTTCTTCCAGGGCTCTGGCCAGGGAGAGTGCCTTAGTCTCCTTCTCACGGGCTTCTGCCTCAGCACGGTCCCGTTCTTCTGCGTACTTGGCAGAGATGTTTTTCTCCTCTGCCAATAGCTACAAGAGCACAGCATCACTATTCTGCGAAATTACTGACAATTTTCTAACAAGGTAAACGTGCATCTTTTCGTTAGTGCCTTCTTAATAGTGTTCTGCCACGGAGAGAAGGAACCAAGAAAATGCAGCTTCAAAGAATGAAGCATGCCATCCCACCTTTCATAACTGTGCTGACCCCAAATGAACAAACTTCTGATTCCCTAGGCCTTCAACCTATTATTTCCAACTTCCTCTCAAAGATGATCTTCAAACAACACATTGAACTTCATCTTGGTCTTGATATAAATGTTATCCCTTTGGGAAAAGGAGCATCACTAAACTTCTTATGCATGGAACAGAATTAATTTACTTCTATGAAAGCTTATTTCTCCACTCTATATGCTATGCCTTAGTTCAGAAATAAATATGCATTCTCCAAGCAGCGTTGCTTAGATATTCTTAAGGCAGACCTGTCAATAGGATGCATCTACTGAATGCCCAGTGACTGAAGTCATACCTGATCAAACTTCTTCTGCTTCTTCTCTAGGTTGGAAACGGTCTGCCGCTGATGATCGAGGTCCACGGTGAGGTCATCCAGCTCTTGCTGCAGGCGGGTCTTTGTTTTTTCCAGCTTGTCATATGCAGCTGTCTTCTCTTCGTAACGCTGGCTCAAGCCCTCCCAGTCCTTCTGCAGCTTCTTCCTTGCTTCCTCTGCTGACTCAAGGCAGCCCAGACCATCATCCATCTTCTTCTTTGCATCTATTGCCTGAAGGACAGAAAAGATCGCACATGAAGCCATGCCACAGATAATGCTATAGCATTTACTGGCACCAGAAGTTGAGGAAATAAGTCTGCTCGTTTCCGAAGGTACTACTCCCCCCCTCAAATACTACTATATGACTGAATTCCCAAAGGAATTCCTGGATAGAAATCTACAAGCAGTTTGTATGATTATCATCAGAGACGTCTTCATTTCCTCTCTCACCCAAATCAGCAGGATCACCCTTTCCCAGGAAAGGTTCTGTTACTGGAAGTTAATTCTGCATTTAGATTTTACTTCCTTCAAGACAGAGTTGCACTTATGCTTTGTCTCAAAAGTCATTGGCTTATGGGATGCAGACTCTGTACCTGTTGCTGAAGAATAGAGATCTGTTTCTCCAGGTTTCTCTTTGTCTCCTCTTCTTCTTCCAGTTGCTCTTTGAAACTGTTCTTCTCATCCTCCGTTTGCTTCAGCTTAGTGCTGAGGCTCAGTTTTAGGCGAGTCTCCTCCTGCAGCAGCTCCTATAAAGCAAACACCCCAGTGGAATTCAGCACCACTCCTTGGCTTTAAAGGCTCACAATCCTCACCCACTCTCTCCAGAACGAGTACTTCTGAAGTTGAGTTTAAGTATGCAACTTATTTCACAGATAAGACAACCAAAGACAGAATTTAAATAATTGTCTTCCAGTGAGTCAGTACAGAAACAAAATATTCAGAAGGGTCCTATTCTGTCGTACACTCTAATGATTAAAGTATACTACTTCACCACACAAGCCACCCACAGTCCTTTCTGGAGTCCTCTGAGTAGCACACAAAGCACTAAAACCTTTCTCAACGATAGTATGACTGTACTCTGCTACATGACTTTCTCATATTCAAGTATCAAAGAAAGTGACAACAGGCTAAAGTGATTTAGCATGGTTAAAACCAACGTTGGTCTTAGCAGAATTGTAAGACACTGGTCATTTACCAACTTAGGGCACCAAGACTTATTGACTTACGCTGCCAGTGCTTGAGCTGAAGGATCTGTAGACTAATAAGCCTGGTCTTTAAACTAATGCCTAATTTTTGTATTGTGCACTATCTTTGAGTCTTTTTTAAAAAGAGTAATAAGTAGACAGAACATCAATAACTCTTCAAGGTTACTTAGTATCTGAGGTTTGGCGCACTCTTCCTTTCCCTTCCAACCTTCTGCTTGGTACTCCGTGCTTTACTAAGAGTCATACTCTATTAACTGTAAATGGTTGTTTTATCCCAAAGTATAAGACTAAGCATGATTTTTTTCCTGAAAAAATATCAAGTGATTTGAATCTCTCACTTCCCCAACATCCACTGGGAAATACAATTTTCTGCTTAACTTACAAATTTACCAGAAATCTCACACACACACAAAAACCCTGTCAAATACTTGACTATGAAGACCTCAAACAAGAACCTAACATTCCAGTGCAGTTCTAGCATTGAAGAGCTCTCAAGCAGAAAGGTGATAGAGGATGACTTCAAAATCTAAGACAGCGAAAGTTACATATGTTCCACATACTGAGGAAGCAGAAGGAAGATAAACAGCTTGTTTCTGTAGAAATGCTCTCAATACCATGCAATATAATCCCTTAGCACAAAAAGCCAGACCCAGTCCTTTGAAATACTGTATATCTGGTATTTAATGGTGTCCAGAGTGATTTCTCACTTTAAGAATTTGTAACGGACACTGGCTGCACCACACACAGATGCCTCGGCTTCCAAAGCTCTCACCTGTGTATCCTGAAGCTGTGATTCCAGGGCAGAGAAGTCCTTTGCTAATTTGATTGATTTGCTGTCAGACTGGTTCAAAAGACCTGTGACATTGTCCAACTCGACCTGAAGGAGAGATCAGAATATCAGTTATTAAATGCATCAGCAAAACAAAGCCAGGAACAGGTGACCAGCTATGAGACCCAAAAGTGAAAACTGAGGCACCTCTCAACAGTAAGGCATGTATATAATCTCTCAGGGGAATGAATGCATCATTTCCAAAGTCCCAGGGATGAAATATGAGAAGTCGAAAAGGGATTTTTACTGTTGCAAGAGCCTTCTGGTTTTGGTTGTTTGGGTTTTTTTTAAGGCCTATATGAGATTTTGGACAGCCTGGCAAGAATTTTAAAAGCTTCTATTAAATTAACTCTCTTCTATTTCATACTACCTGCTTCAGGACTGCATCTAGAGCCTCAAAATTACATTTTCACACTCCAAAAGATAGTGCACACACCGGCAATGCTCAACTTTTAATGACAACCCCCCATAAAGGAGAAGGCAGAAGACAATGCTCTGTGTGAATCAAAGGGATTTGTTGTTCCCTTGAAGAAACCAGGAGAAAATCCTAAATTTCCACATCGACCTTGAGCCACCCCTCATCACCATCAATCGCATTACAAAGCTTCAAGACACTGTCTTCCAAATTAGTTACACAATCATCAATCTGTTTGTGCCACTCTAGGTTCACAAGCAGCTGAATGTTTACAGAACTGTACTGTACAAACTGCTGCACGCTGAAGGGGAGCAGACACACTGACACTTTAAGGCTTACAAAACTCAAATGGCAATTGGTTACCTCATCTCATGGCTGCTCATGACAAGTGACATCAATCCAAAGGTCCTGCCCTGACAATGAGTTGAGTCTGCATAGTCCTTGGGAAGCAAACTATGGATTTGCTTTTTGTAGGAACATTATCCTTAGGATGAACAAGATTTTTGAACTAGTTATGGGGAGGTACCATCCTACAACCTTTTCTCTCTAGCCCTGGACTGAATCAGAAGCTCAGGAAAACCCATGCCACTCACCTGCAATTTGTTAACCCTCTCAGCCAGTTCAGTCTTCACTCTTTCACCTTCTGTAAATTTCACCTGCAGTTCTTGGAGCTGAGCATCTACTTTTTTCCGCTTGTGCTCAGCATCCCCTTTGCCCTGCAGAAGAACCTTCACCTCATTGGACAGTTCAGCCCTCTCACTTTCCAGAGCTTGTTTTGCTTTTTCAAGATTTGCTTTCACCTGAAGAGGAGGGGGAAAAAAAAAAAGCAAAACCCTTGAGACTTTAGATATGGCAGGATCCTTCCACTGAGTACATTTTTTTTCCCCAACAAGCAAACTAATGTTGCATGTTTAGCAGCTAAGTTGTAGACTGCTTACTCAGAAAAAACAAGCAGGAGACAATTTAACAATCAGAGAAGACAACAATACAGGAGATAGTCCTCCACCACCAGATTTCCAAATTAAAAGTTGTACAAGTCAACAAGTGCTAGTAGTGAAAAGAATGTCTTGGCTATGCAGTATAACATGCCTGATGGGAAAAAAGAATGAACGCAACTATTTAAAACAACTTCATATATGCTTCAGAGTGAAAAATGATCTACCAAGGGAAGAGCAGCACATGTATCAGAAGCCTGGTATCATGAACACTTCATGTTCTTCTGCAGCTTTAAGACATGGTCATAGAGCAGCTATCATTTCAGGGAGGTTGACTGCTTTGGCCTTGTGTTTTCTGTTCCACATACCCGTTTGGTTTGTTCTAACTGCTCTGCCAGCTCTTCAATAGCTTGTGAATGTTTCTGCCTCATCTCTTGGATTTGAGCCTCATGAGTCTTTGCCTCATCTTCAAGGGTCTTCTTCAAAACCGTTACTTCTTGTTCTCTCTTTGACCTGCAAAATTCACAAATTCCATTTAGATGGAATCGTTCCATTTAGGAGAGAATCAAACAGATGTGTATATCCACCAACAGCATCTCTAATGCAGAAAAAAGGCCAAGGTCTGTTTAGCCCTACAAGCTATAAAGACACTTTTCAAAGTTAGACCTTAGCATTGCACCCTTCTTAAGCGCAAGTTGGCAACATTAGTTTCAGCCTAAGAAGTAATAGCCTGAAAGTATGAATGTTTCAGGGATATCACCAACGCTATGCTTAGGGAGCAAACTAACTTTCTTACATCAGGTGAGGTAATGCAGTCTTGACTACAGCTTGCACACTGCCTCCTTCTGTAGTCACTGAGGCTGCTAACCAGCCTACCCTGATAAAGGCAAAGACTTGCTTTGATAAGAGACTGGCAGCATTTATTAAAAAAGTCAAAACCAAAACCAAATAAGTCAACACAGCTACATGTTGGAGTTACCTGAGCTCTTGCTGAGCAGCTGTAGAATCTAGCGTGTCTTCTAGCTCTGTTTTCAATGCTTCCAGCTCTTCTCCCAGATCCCGCTTCTGTTTTTCAGCTTTATTCCTGAATGCTCTCTCTGACTCCAGGTCTTCCTGCAGCTCAGTGATCTGGGATTCGAGTTCCCTGATCTTTTTCAGGGCCATGTTCTTCTGAGCTGCCTCTTCTTCTACCCTGTGTTCAATATAGGGTTCTGGTCAGAGCCAGATTTAAACCATATGTAAATTAAAACCACCCGTCCTACCAAGAATAATCAAGAAAAAGCTGGTATTGGTCAGCTCTACAATATTACATTCAGACTTTGATCCATATATCATCTACAAATTCTAAGTTCTATTTCCCAATACTTGAGAGAGCACGATTACTTACCTTAAAGAAGGGGACAGAGAGAGACTGACAACAGAAGAAAGCAGAAGAGAAAGCACCATTTTACATTGGAAATTAGACACTTTACTGAATAGATGAATATAACAACTACCAGAGAGACAATGTGTTGCCACTACTTTTTAACTCCATCTGAAATCTTACTGCTCCAGCAAAACGTGTGCTCTGCACATTACATTCAGGGTCTAGCTCTGTACAGAGAATGTGGCAGTAAGCAGCAGCCAAAGAACTGATGCCAAGGACATGGATCTTAACAGTCCACAGGCTGAAATACAACAGCCACAGATTCCATTTAGTCCCTATTCCAAAGTGACACAAAGACAAGAAATACTTCCCAACCTGGTGGTCCCTGAACCCTGCAGGTCAGGTTCTCACCTAGCTAAGGCTGCCTGCAGCTCCTCTTCCTTCTTGGCCAGCTGCATTTTGAGTTCTGCAATCTGAGCCTGCAGCTCAGCAATCTGGTCATGCAGATCACTGGAGTCCCCTTCAAGCTTTCGACGAGTCTTTTCCAATTCTTGCCTCTGCTTTTCTTCACGTCGCAGACGTTCTGAGGGAGATGGGGACACATTAACTTACATGGACGACACATACTCAAAGAACATTGTACGAGCAGAGAAAATAAAGCTATTAAAGCAATAGTTTCTTTCCCAATAATGCAACTGTCCAAACTGTAGCTGGAGTGCATTATTCTGTCAGGACCTATACATGCAACTGCCCCCCTATTTTGCCCTCAGAACATATCTGGGCAATTTCCCTTCCCCTCATCTTACAGCCGAACCTCCTTCTCCCCTTTCACTGTAATAAACAATGCCAGCACAATGCCAGTCTCTCCCAACACCCACACCACACAGCCATAAGCACTCATTAAGCGATGCTGAACACAAGGTCTGCTCTCCCTTTACTGAAACTAAATAGGCTGGCTCCTGCTGTGTTAACCTGGGCAGTTTCCAGATGAAGTGCCTCTAGCTTGAACTCTGAAGAACTTGTGCAAACAGGATATCAAAAACAGCACTAACCCTGACAGATTGATGCTGCTGGGAGTAGAAAAGTGGAGACACTTCCACAGCAGGAGAAGAAAGAGAACCAGCCCCTCTTCTCCATTGGCCTGCTGCTTTGGAGAGGATTTTTATTTAGATCAAGAGCTCAGCTGACAAAGCACATAACCTTCAGCCAGCCACTGAACAGCTCTATCAAACCGATCAATAGCATACACACTACAGACTAATTTTTAACCCCTCAGAAACTGGAGAGGACTAAAACTCTAGAAATGAAACTGAAGTTCAACAAATTTTAACAAGAAACCACCTAAAACTAAACAGGCAAGTCCTTTGCAGGATCTGCCTTTAAAAAAAAAAAAAAGCCACCCAAACAAACAAAAAAAACCACCAAAACCACCTTCAAGGTCTGTGATCATGGCCTCATGCTTATTCTTGAGTTTGGCTAAACTCTTAGATTTCTCCTCTTCTTCTGTCAGGTTTGTTGTAAATTCAGACATTCTGTCTTCCAACAGTTTCTTTTCCTGCAGAATTGAGAAGGCAGTGTCAGAGCAGTTGCTGGAATTACAGATTTTTCCAGAGTTGACAGTGCTTAAAGATGTCAATGTCATGAGTGCCTACTCCTGCTACAAAGAAAATTGGAAATCCTTTCAGGATTACAGATAGTATTCAAATAAAGGGTTACATAAAGATTTGTATTTGATAGCCCTTTCAAAGCTGAAAGTGAAGTCTGTTTATGAAATAACTTGATACTGTTTGGCATAACAATGTATCAGAAAACGTTTGCTCATGGATCGTTATTTAGTCAAGGCTATTTAAACGTCATACTATACTGACTTATGAATACAGGCAGGCAGCTAATTTCAAAAATTCAGGTCAGAGTCGTCAAAGACAAGATTGAATTCATTCATAAGTCTTCCCATAACATGGGAAAGGTCAGCCTTTGGTGGGTGGCTCCAGGAGAAACACCCATGCATCTTTAGCCTGCATAAGAAGCTGCAGGAGTCTTACCTTAGCCAATTTGAGATTCTGATCTTCCAGAACTATCACATCTTCTTCCAGTTTCTTCAATTTGGCCTCTGTGGTCACTTTTTCTAGCTGCAGCTTCTGCCTTGCGCTTTCCTCTTCTTCAAGCTGCTCCTCTAGTTCCTTCACAACACCCACAGAAGAGCAAGGCATTTGTCAGTGCTGCTCGCTAACCAATGTAACAGCACAGTAGCAATACTAGAACTTGGAAGGTTTCTTTACCCTTCCCTTCAAGGTATTATTAGTACTTTCCAGAAGTGACACCTCTGTCATGACTTAATGCAACATACTGCGTTCTAACAAACAAGTTTTCTAGCAGAATAAACAATGGTATTTTGCAAAGAATGCTACCATTCCTAAAACACCTGGCTTAAGCAAAGACTTGTCTAATTATTTGACAAGTGGCCATCATCTTCATCTTCAAGAATGGAACAGCACATTCCAGATGACTGACTGAATGCCTCAGGCTCAGCACCAGAATCGCTGTGTTCTATTGCTATTTCCACAGATAGATTTTTCTACTTTTTTTTTTTTTTGTTCTCTTTCTCCCATTGTCTCAGCTTGGAGGGAAAAAGAACCACTTTAACCTTTACTATCCTCTTTACTGACAAGAGGCAGCATTCCCAAGGCATTACCTGGATGTTCTGCTGCATTTTCTTCTTTTCAGCCTGCAGATGTTGACACCGTTCTTCCTCTTCCTCCACCCTTGCTTCCAGGTCATGACATATCTCTTCCAGTTCTTGTTTCTTGGCTGTCAGGCGGGCTCTTATCTCCTCAGCTTCAGCACAGAGTTCAGTTTCTGCTTGCAACTGTTCCTGCAGCTGCATCTTCTCTGCCATTAGCTACATTGGATACAAAGCCAGAAATAAGACAAGCTCCAATTTACCAAAGCACTTAGCAATCTGTGTTAAGTGAGGTTATGTGCTCCTGTATTCCACAGTTACAGTCTTAATCATTGCAGCAGTCTCCTGCTGCTAACCAAAAGCTAAATATCAAAACATAGCTTTTAAGTGTTTGTCCTCCTTCACAAACCATGCGCTGCAACAACATATTATGTTAGCCTTAACAAAATTCTCAAGACCATATCCATTTGAAATAAGGAGATTGTCTAGTTTTCCCCTGCAAAAGTAACACAAGTAATTATCAGCCCTACAGAAGAACAATCTTGCTGCAACCTTCTATGTTCCAAACAAAAAGGATTCCATTAATGACGAGGTTGAATTCAACCAGCTTGCTATGACACTCAGCCAAAGGAGACTTTTCTTCACGTAATGGCTATAGAAGGGCAACAGGTAGTCACCGTACAAAATGACCCGCTAGAGAAACTGAGCTGGGAAGAAGGGCAAAGGAAATTGAACAAGGTGGCAGCCAAGCCACCACATATTTCAACAAGTTGGAATACTGCAGCTTATCCACCAGACCAATAAAGCAAAGGAGGAGCTCTCAAGCAGTTGGCCAGGTAGAGAGAGAATGACTTTTACACATGAGATTTGGAAACTCACCTGGGCCTGGAAGGTCTCCATCTCACTCAATCTGTTTTCTGCAGCTAGCTGCCTCTCCTTGACCTTTATTAGTTCTTCTTCCTTGGCCATCATTTCCTCTTCCTGTCTGCTTACTTGCAGAAGGGGCTTCACCTGAAAGGGAAACCAAGGGAATGAGACGTGTATAACAAACAAGGAAAACATGAAGAAATGGCTCTTGTGCTTGATAAGCATTGAATAAAACAACATTTTAGATAAGTGTCATATTTGAAGGACTGACCAATTGCTTAGTTGTGAACACTGGGAGGATCATAGAGGACTAGATATCATCTATTCTGCCAATAACACACTTTCTGCCTGCCCAACTTCTCCTCCAGGATGGGATGCATCAGGAAAGGGTTGGGTAAATTCCAGACCCTCAAGGGCTAAGTAGTAATAGCAGGAGAATAAAAAAGTTGCCATACAATGGGGAAATTCACAGGTAGGTCAATGTAAACAGAAAACAACACCCATCTCTGTGCTCCCCCATCAAAAACCCTTAGAAGTCATTTCATAGGAAAGAGAAAAGTTTAAACTCTGCTTTCATTTAGCTGCAAAGTCTCATGGCTAAGCAGCAAGAAATCCCATACATTTAGAAAAGAGACCATTTCTTCATGTGTTCATTGTCTTTATAAAGGTAAAATATCTAAAAGTCTAACAACAAGATCAGACCTCAGTGCTTTTCCTTTGCTCTTACAGCCCCAGAGAAAGAGATGGCAAGCCATCCCCGTATTAACAATTTTTTTCTAGCTAAATTGACTAGCCATGTAGTAAGTGACTCTTTGAAGTGCCATACCACCAAAGCAAGCGTTCTTCTTAGTCTTCTTAGGCATAAAGCATTAAAAGATGACTTCTGCTTTTCTACAACATTACTTGGATATAGCGTTGCACTTGGTTTATGCAGGCATACTGCATAGCTATAAAATATGCTATGATATTCTCTGCCTAAATGAATCAAGGTGTAGTTGCAAGCCAGCCCAGTTGTAGAGGAAGTGGTTTTTGTGCCCTGGTTCAACCTGAGAAGCTGAAATTGCAACCAAACTGTCAAAACTGCAAAGGGAAAAACATTACCTTGGTGAACAACCTCCACCATTGCCAGTTCCGCAGTTTCAAATAGGCAGCACAGTTCCTCTGAAGCACTTTCATGGCTGTCAATTGCTGCTGGCGCTTGGCAAAGGCTCTGCAAGGTAAGTGGAGGTCAGACAAAGGAACCCACAGTGGCACAACAATTCTCTCCACCAAGCCCTTTCTTAGATACCTCTACATTTTTACTTTAGAAGGTTCCCTCCTAAAAACACAGCAAAATTTCCTCTATCTTTTCAAGTTGTTTTTTTTTTGCTTGGGTAAGAATGGTTATCCTTTCCTTTATTCAATTTCCTATTTAATAAAGTTTTTCCCTAATGTCTTCTAGTCTGAAAAGCCTCACTATTTTCACTTCAAAAAAGGGAGATCTGAAACAAAGGTGTGTTTTTCTGCCAATCTGACAGATACTACTTTTGTTTTTAGAACTGTACCATTTGCAGTCCTACCTAATAGCTCAAGAGAAATCCTACACCTCCTGGATCAGTACTGTACTAAGACCTTTTCATTTTCACATTTGCAGTTTTCACCTCTTCTGTCAAAAACTTTGCCTGCTGTATAGTATTCCTATAGAGAGGAATAGACTTTACTGCTCTAGCAGTATCTGGGATAGCAGCACACTGAGTTTCTTGCAGGTGCCAGAAGTCCGGCATTACAGAGATCAGAAAACCCTAAAACAACCATCAACTGTTATATACAACAAATAAATCATGGCCTTTCTGACAAAAAATAATTTCTAGTCCGCTTTTTTTGAAGAGAAACTTCTACCTGAATGGGAGAAATACACATTTATAATGTACTTTACAAAACATGGTCCTTACTTTCTGGCCAGGTAGCCTCTGCAGCATGCTTGGAAGCCAATAATGACATCTGTGATCTTCAGGTCTCTCTCTTCTTCAAGATGAGCAAGGACTCCAGCTCTGAAAAACACTTTACTCTGTCCAATTCGATAAAGATTGGAATCCAGCTCCAATGCTTTGATCTAAAATGAGAGAGAGAAGAATTCATCTCCTGCAAAGACTGCTTCATGTGAAACATCACAAACCATATTTGTGTCTCATGGCTGTAAGATAGCCCTTCCCTACAATGAGCCACTCAGGCCAAACTTGCTAGCTCCCAATAAAGTCCTGTCCCAATTAGAGGAGTTGGAGCTCAGCCAAGCACAGCATGAAACGGACGTAACCACAGACAGAAAGTATGATGGAAAGCATTGTTTAATACAAGACCACATCAAGTACCCAGATCTACAAGGATGCTGTGAGGAACATGTGCCTAGTCCCAAGAGCCCTCTTCCTTTCGTAAAGGAAACACGTCTGTTGATCCTTCCTATTTATTTTTTCCCAGTCCTAATCTTTGTCAGAAAAAGGCACCCCAACCAACTTTCCTGTCCTTTAAAGGATTTGCTGTCAACACTTATACTAGTAAAGAGGAATAAGGTGTACTCCTTTAAGACAGAAAAAAGGGAATCCCTTACAGCCAAATTCAATTCAGTCTCCCCTAGTCTTCAAGCTACAGAGCCAAAGCTTTCCCTTTGAAGCAGGCAATTCTGCAGAAATTAATTGGAGCCTTCACTGAAAGCCTTTGTCACCAGCAGGCCATTACAAAAAGTTTGTTGAAGCTCATACTTCAAGCATGTGCTAAAGATAACATTAATGCTTCTAAGCATTTTGATTCCATGAATACTGCTAGCATCTCAAAGTGTATGCATCTGTGGAAACAGAAAGATCCTCTTAGCCTAGGATTATTGAACTTCATGCTAGTCAAAAGTCTCCATCTGCGAAGCCAAGAGACAGCTTTTTGCATCCTCCTTTTCTCAGACAAAACATTTGACTTTGGAATTTTGGTCTGTGAGTACAAGATATATTTAACACACACAACTCTGATTTCCACACCACACCCATAAAGTTTATTCTATTCAAGTTGAGTTTCTGGGATGTCTTACCATCAGCACACAAGCCTGCTTTCCATCCATAAATCCTTTGGGAATTGCATTTGGAGTTAAGATTTCATATCTGAAGAGAAGAAGGCATTAGACTAGTTATACAAGTATATTTGAAAACAACAACAACAACAAAAAATCAGTAATGCATTCCTATGGCATTATGAGTTTCACAGCTTACGGTCTTGTTAGAAGAAAAAAAATTGCATCTCTAGACAGAGTATGAACCAGCTGTCTTAGATGGGGTCCTCTACGCCTCACCTTAACTACACGCTTGCTAGAGAAGTCAAAGATGCTTTAGGGAGGCTTTGTGCCAGGAAATTCCAAGGGACAGATATTCTGTGTTGCTGCCTTTGAAAACAGTGGCAATCTAGTTGCAATAAAATACTTCAATTTTTGCACTTATGTCTTAACTTTGCCAGGGTAAAGACTGCTTCAGATTCTTTTCTAGGCCTTACCTTTGTCTGAATTCCTGGAATACAACTCTGTTGGGGAAACCTTGACGACAAATACGGATTCCCTCCAGCACTCCATTACAGCGAAGCTGGTCGAGGACCAAGTGGGGATCTAGTTTTCCAGCCTAGTGAGGAAAAAGCATATTTTATAAATAGCACAAAGCTTTTACAAAAGGGGATTACTCCCTTGCCTCCCCCTCTTTTTTGTAAAGCAGCCAGTTCTCTCTTTTCCAGTTAGAAGCAATTGAAAGCTTTTATGCCACCTTCAGAACTGCAAGTATCAGTCTCCAAAATTGTGATAAGTATACAGTTATTTAGGATGACCTTAAAAAGATATCCTGAGAAAACAGGATAAGATCTCTTGCAAAACCTGACAAAAGACAGTAACCCAGCCACATGCCCCTGGAAGCCCACGTAAGAGTGCATGGGCTGTACTGTTATAACTGTCTTTACCTTTTTCTCATGGTTGGGGATAATACAACGGACGAAGTTGGGGTTGGTGTTCCTCAAGGTAGCCATCAGTTTAGCCAGCTGTTCTTTATAGAGCTGTCCCACTGTTCGGAACATACCCTTCCTGGTTTTAAAGGCCCCTGGCAATGCTGTATCTGACATACCAGCTACCTGATCCAGCCCAACAATACGGTCAACTAGAGAGAGCACAAGAAAGAGTGTTAAAATTCTGCCACAAACAAAGGAAGCATTGGAATATAGAAAGAACATCTGGGTAGAACAGGATAAATGAGAGGAGCTGCAGGATCCTTTTTGCTTCATCTCTACACAGATGTCGACTCCTGTACAGAATTTGTGCAGGGATAGGAGCAGGAAGGAAAAAAAAGCAACAGCTCACTACAGGAAGTTTGAGTGATGGAGTCAGACTTACTCCCAAACATATTCTACTGATGGTCTGGATGACAGTTCTAGAAGAGCAATCTAGAAATGAGTTTCAGATGCTTCTACTTGCTTAGGTTACAATGAAAAACAACGAACCAAGAGTTCTAGCTGCTAGCCCAGCAGAGTCAACTATTAGTTAACTCTGACCCAGAAGGGGCCACAGTTAGAGAAAAAGCCCAGCTTCACTCTTGCATTACAGGCAGAACTGCCATGACTGGTGATCAGAAAAGCCATATCTACTTGTAAACTGAGCAAACATGGTAAAAGGTATGATAGAAACAAAACCTCAAGATACCACTGTTTGAGTTATTTTTGGAGTACAAGTATTCTATGACAGAGACACGAACAATACCACTAGGAGAAAGTCAGAACTCCCTGCCCCAACAGTTTCTCCATTATGCCACAGTAACATCCAAGCACTGATGAAGCTATCACCTTGATGGGTGGACTCCACAGATTTTTTCTTTTTTTCTCCTTCTTTCCCCCAACAGAAGCCAGCTAGATCTGAGAGTAGCAGAGGCAAGAAGAAACTAAAGCATTACTTTTTCCCATTGCTCTTCTACATGGAAATAAAAATTCACCCAACAAAACCAATTGTTTCACTGTAAATTTCCACACACCCAGTGCATTTTTATTAGGGGCTTCAAGCTACTACTTCACTTTATCTTTAGTGGTTGGCTGATGCCTACACTCAGGCTCCCAATCTTCACTTCAGAAAATACATCAACTTCTGCTCAGCTGGCTTCTGATTAACAAAAAACTGTTAAGAGAAACTCCTACAAAAGAAGAAAGAAGAAAGGATACTCTGATTTACAGTTAATATTAGTTTAGAACTGCTCACTTCTAGAGCAGCTGTTAGAATAGGGTCAAGGTTGTCTTATCAGAAAGAAAAGAAGGTTATGTTACTAGATGACATCACAGGGAAAGCCACAGAAGAGTGTCCCAGATTGTGGCTGGAACAATCCTCTTAATCTTGAGCCCTGCAATCTACATCAAGACAGTAAAAAGGACAGTCACTTGCAACAGAAGATCCAGCTAAGAACAATAAATGAGAACTGATCAGCTGTGGTTCAGTTGACATTTCAAGTCCAAAAGGAGCCTCACACAGAAAAGGCCCTGTTAGGCACAAGTGGCTGACAGCCATTTTTCATGCAGTACAAGTTCCTTTGCCAAACTAACTTTCTTTTAAACGATTGGCAGCTGAAGTCAAATCCCAATACTAGAATCAATGTTAAACTGGATTTCAGTTTAAACGCAGTCTTAGAAATCTTCCTTCCAAATCTTGCAAGAAATACAGCCTTGCTAGCGCTACGTTCAAACAGTTGACAGGGATTTGCTTTTAGCTGTTCCTACGCAAGTCTTGCAAGAGCAACCTGAATATGTCCATATTTTTCTTGTATCCACTTGCAAGGTGAGAGTTTTGCTTTTGTTTCAAGGTCCGTGAGGAGCTACTAGCACAAAGCAGAGGAAATGAACAAGAAAGACAAGCAGGTATGACAAAGGGACAAAGAAAAGTTAACGGAAGCATTTCTTGCATGGCTCTAGGATGCATCACACACATGACACGACAGCTGGGTTTCTCAGTCACCTGGTTCTAGATGAAGAATAGGAAAGTGTTGATAGAAATAGGCTCTCTGAACGTTCTGCATCTCTGCAACAGACAGAGACGTCAAAGAAAACCCACCACAGAAAGTGACAGCAACAGTAAGACTCAAAAGCAGATAAACCCAGAGAAGATAGAGTAAAATACTGAACAACACTGCAGCAAGAACACACTAGTTGCAGGATTAAAAATGTAGATTCAACCTCAGATCTTGTATTTGAGCGTTGCAGCTATGCAAGCTGCTGGGACATAATGGTGCATTCATATTTTATCCTGGCATTCTCGGTTTCGAGAAATAATTGCTATATATGCAGCAAGCTTAACGTAAGTTGATGCAAGTGAACCTTTCTCTTGAGTTACAGTGAATTTTTAATGCAATACCACGATCTAAGCAAAGGATGTTCCAGGTAATACTCATCTTGGTGGCTTAGTCTTCAGGGAAAAAAAGCAACACAGCTCATCACAGACTTTTGATGATCAAACAAACTCTTCCACATAAAACAAGAAAAAACAAATGAGATTAAGTTTAATTACATACCATCTTTCCACAGCTCAGACACAAACTTATCCGATGACTGGTGGAGAAGAGTAGCAATGTTATCATTCAGCGGATCCATGTTCTTCATCAGCCATTCATCTGCTTTATAATCCACCTGGAGAAGATAAACATGTCAAGAAACTTGGGGGGATTTTCTGCAGCACAAGATGCAACAAGATCCTGCAAAGTCTATAAAAGTAGCACTGAGGTTTGCACAATCAACAACAGATTACCTAGTCATGCTTACTTAGATGGCAAATCCAAGAACACCTACAAATTTCAAACCCTTGAAAACAGCTGCATGTTCTGTTCTGTCAGTAAAGGGAATGGATTTGCAATGCTAGTTTGCACCACCCAGAGTGTGACACAAAAAACAACTGTATCATCATTTTTGGTGATGAAGTCTTGATGCAAGGTTTCTGAAGAGTACCTCCAATCTCAGTAAGTCACAGAGAACAAATTTAAATTGGTATCAGTTTGACACGTCTTCAACTATACATATATAACTTGCAGGCAAAACCCCATAAGCCCTGTCAGGTCCACAGCAATGGAACAACTTTGTGAAGTCTTCCACTGATTTCCCATAGGCAGACATTTTGTAAAGCAGCCATTTCTAAGAAGCAGTGGTTATGCATTAGAAAATACAGCAGACATTCCAATGTTCACATTTTAGCTACTAATTCTTTACCTTGCCAGCATAATGTATGATACAGAAATCAGCTTTGTCTTTCAGCTGTTTTGGCTTCTGAAATTTGGGGTGGGTGCCTTGTTCTTGTACAACTTTTTCCACAAAGCTTTTGTCTGTTGCTTTTGGGAACCAGCACTCTTCATCCAGCAGGGCCAGTATACCAGGAGGCCCAGCCTTAAAGAAGGAAAACATCAAAGCATCGTTAAATACATGACTACACCAATAATTAACACCTTTAGATGGCTAGGGGGAAAAAAAAAAAAAAAAAGGATACCTAAGCCTGATCCCCATCACATTCACCTGTTGTGTGGTATCAGTTCAACAACTTCCATACTAATAGAAATTGTTAATAATTCTTCAAAATCCTCATCTGAATTCTAAACATTTTTATGAGAAGGTCTCTTCCATGACGTTTGTCTAGGTTGTTTTACGTGGAAAAAAAAAATTTTTAATAGAAGTAACACTATCACACTGTTCTCCAAATATCCAGGTGTCTAAATGCAGAAGACCATAGCAGAACATTTCACAAACTAATCCTTACTATTGGAACATCTACTATGAAATTTATAAATTTCCAAGTTTCATTAGAGCAGAATGAAAGCAGAGATTCACAGCTTCTCATCACACTTACAGTTAAGTAAGAAAGTTCACACTACTTATGGTAAGCCACACATACATCTAGCACCATGCAGATCTACACAAATGAAGACAATTTTGTGAGAGGAAAAAGTGGCTGACTAGATCTATTTTCATGAAATATTTCCTACAGAACTGATACTAACAGATTTATTGATGACATACTTTCAGACAAAGAGGAAACTGTTCACTTCTGCTCCTAAGCATACCACAGTGTCAGTAGAGGATTACAAAAGCTAGAAAGCTAGTTTCCAGTCTGCAGGTAGAGGTTATGTGCTCAATGACAAAATTAGCGCAGCCATTTCTTGCTGCTCGACAGTAGACGAACAAGCTTACCGGCTTCTCTATGAGGTCAATGCAGGGCTGCAGATCCAGGCCAAAGTCAATGAAATTCCACTCTATGCCCTCCCTCTGGTACTCCTCTTGCTCCAGAATGAACATGGTGTGGTTAAAGAGCTGCTGCAACTTTTCATTTGTGTAGTTAATACACAACTGCTCAAAGGAGTTCAGCTAATGAAGAAAAAGGTAGAAAGATGTTTGAACAGTTGCTTTTGCAGACAGACCTACTATTCTCTTAGCACAAAAGGTCACATTTACAGTTCAGGAATTTAAGCTAGCATTCTGTGTGGGGTGGACAGCTCTTTGTCAATAACCCCATTTGCTTATTAACTGCCTTTCCTATCACGTGCCACTGCATCACTGCTGCAATCCCTAGGGAAGTTCATACACACTGTTCCTCAGACTTCGCAAAAGAATGTTTAGTTGTAAACAGCAGAAGAATTACTGCAGCTGCTTAACTCAGGAATAGAAAAGACTCTGGTTTTCTCACAAACTCAGAGCTGGCAGGTTCTCTTCATAGGAAGAGGAAGCAACAGAGGTCTGAAGACAAATTCCTAAGAGCACGTGGACTGGAAAGTCCCTTTTTAATCCTCATATATAAAAATCAGAGCAAGGAAAGGGAGGGAAATTTCTTCAACGTCTCCAGATTTCTTCAAACTGTAAGGACAAGGTTAATAACTCACAGTACATTTTCATGTTAGACCACACTAAATATAATGCAGCTGCTGAAGAGAATGGTCCTGATCTATTTCTTCCATGTTTCAGTAATTCCTAATCATGTATTTCCACTCCCCTCCTTTTCATGAGATCCAGCAACCATGAAACCAAATGTAGACTGATCAGAGAGGGGGAAGGAAAAAAAAAAAAAAAAAAAAAAAAAAAAAGTATCAACTTTTCTGTGTCTTAGTTTTCCATTTCATGAATAAACTGGTCCAATTCACCTTGCAGCTGCACATGAGCCAGATCCAGTGTAACACAGGTTGATAGGAGCTGCCTGGCTGGGATAATGGCAGGATAGTTCTTTTCTGATGGCAGCCTGTGGTTGCTTCAGACTAAGTACAAGGCAAAGCCACATTCTAAAATTGTTGTTTCATAGACATAATGGTTTGGCCTAACAGTTCACTGCCACCTATAGAGGGAGCTCCCACTTCCTCTCTTTTCCATCTCTCCCTCAACTTGCCTTCAGCTCTTCCTCGCCTACTTATCTTGCATCAGTTTTTATGCTCAGATTCCCCTTTGCAGACTGATTCAATTATAAAACACCATAAGAAAATATTTTCCACGGGGCTAGAGAGGTGAACAGTACAAGCAGTTGCAGCCAGGAGCAGTAGAGGGGAAAAGGAGCAAGTTCACTCCTTTTCTGCATCAAGGAGCTGCTGTTAAATCCGTTTAGCTGTACATGAAACCACACTCTGATCCCCGATTTTCAGGCTTCTTGCAGAAAGGAGCATACATAGGTCAGAATTTATGCTGGATCTTATTTGGTCTACCCTGTCTTTGTCTTTTCCAAAACTCAGCAGCAGGAAGAAGAAACCATTTCTAACAATTTTTAGTGATGCTAATAGGTTTCAGTGGGTCAACCCTTAAATGTTTTGGGACAGACTAACTAATGGGACATAAAATTTTAAGTCCAGTGGTGATCCATAGCTCTACATGATGTTTTAAAAGACTTTTGTAGGTTAGCAAACTCTTAAGCTGTGAGCTATAAAGCATCAAGAACACCTGAAATTGTGCAATTAAAATAATTCTAATGCACGTGCCAAAGAGGATGTAAGCACCAGAATATACAGCAATAAAACATTTGCAGAATACATAAAATACTAAAGAATGAACCACTTAAGTTAATAACTTATCTGACAGTTCACATCAGCAGGGGTCTCAAATAACAGAAGTGGAATACAAATCCTTTCCAAAACTATATTATTCTTTTCCAGTTTTAAAGCGATTTCCTTCAGTGGTCTTTGCTCCATGGTAAACTGTGTTGAGTGCAAGGACCTGACATCTCCTTACCTCGAAAATCTCAAAGCCGGCAATGTCAAGGATTCCAATGAAGGAGGCACCCTGTCGCTTGGTCTTATCCAATGCCTTGTTGATACGCATAACCAGCCACCGGAACATACGTTCATAAGTGGCTTTAGCCAGCGCTTCAATGGCAAAGTCAGCCTAAATAGAAAAAAGACAAATATCAGGAGTTACATTATAATTCAAAGGAAGGCACAGATTACACTGTTTTGGCATCTAATGGCCCAACTGCAGTCTGAGATTTTATCTCCACCACCAAATTCACTGAACAAGGCTCATTTCAGAGGTTATTCCCAATGAAAAGCAGATGGCACAGCGATACTCCATAAAAGAGCAAAGAATTTGTCTTACTAAATTAGTGTGTCAAAGCCAAATTTCAGGATCCTGCCTGTTGGAGAAACCAATGCCTGGTATTCAAGAAAGAAAAATTATGCCCAGTCACCTCCAAAGACTATAGTAACATAGCGTGTTTCACAGGCCCAAAGAAAAGCATTTAAATTCTTTTGTAATTTAGGATTTGTGAACCCCAATCCCCTCCTCCCATGCTACTACCCTACCTGTGATTGACACAAAAATACTATGTATAGTAAGAAATTAAATATCAAAATGGAAAGGCAGCCTGTGACTATTTCTAGGCTTCACTCTCTTCCTAATCCCTTCCATGTTACAGGGGCACATTTATTTACACTGAGAATAAGGATATGTTGATAAAGAAGCCACACAGTGAGTAAGCACAGGGGCTTTGCTCCATTCAGGAGGCCACTAGCTCCTAGGTCAGGTTTCATTTAAAACAACCTGATTCAAGAGTGTTACAAAATTTACGATCAGTTTCAAGGCTGAGCAGCAAATTCTTCCACACTAGTAGCTCACCTACTCAAAACTGGTGCTTTCTGTATTACAGCAACTTGAAAGTGTCATCCTTGCATAAAGCACTGAAGGAACTTACTCCCTTGGGACAGCCAGTCACCAAAATTAGGGAGTTGCGTTCTCTTCACACCCCCCCACCGCCCCAGATGAGAGAAAGTGCTACGGGGCAGGGCGATTTCTACCTTTATACAGATCAAGTGAGCAAATACTAGAAACAATACGCATGCTACGTTATTCAAGTGAAGTTGCCATAAGTTGCAGCCATAAATATGGTTATTAAACACTACAGAAACCTCCAATACATTTGTTAGCTTTGTGGCAGCAAGATTAAAGACTAAAGTACTCGTTCATTTTTAGAGAGTGCATACCTGCTCTTTGGTCTGAGCTTTCTGGACATAGTCTCGCCCAACTTTGATGCGAGGAGTCAGGATACCTCTAGTGAAATCAGTCACATTGATACCCAAAAGGTGAGACACTTTCTGAGCAGCTAAAGATGGTAAGAGGAAACAATAAAGAAATTAGTTCTTTTGTTTTTCTCACAGAAAGCAAGAGAAAAAGGAAGAATATTCCTGCAACTGCATTCCCAAGAGAGTCATGAAACAGCTTATAAAAAACGTTAAATGAAGAACAGGTTAATGAGACAAAGAAAGGTATCTTCCAAACCAAAAAATCCCCCAAACACTCTTGCAACCCATACTACAGGTTACTGAGTTTCTCCAGAAACCATGAGAGTAAATTTGAAGCAATACTCTCAAACCACTAAGTCATAACACAGAAGCTTTGCAAAGTTCAGTCTGTAATCAATTTAAAGATACGTCAAGTAACGGATTTCTTAATCAAGCTAATTGTTCTGTCTTCATCTACTGATTAGTCTTTGAGGTAACTCTGTATTTCAGATTCAAGATCCAAAACCCAAATGGTTTACTCTCCTCCCCAAAATGCCGTTTAGAGCATATTTTCCATAATAATAAAAGCCAAAACTATAAACACTTAAAGATAAATCAGCAACCTCCTATATTTCTGCAGTACATCTATAATGAAGGTCTAAGCGCTAAGTCTTCCAACAGATAGCCTCCTATCACATGAAACATGGTACTATTTACACAGGCAACAATGGGCAGTGCAATTAAAATATGTACGCATACTTTATACCCACCACAAAACTATCCACCTTACTCTTACAGTTACAAGTCTACCTACAAAGTCAGCAAAGAACGTTCCTTAAAATCTGATAATATAGGTTTGTAGGGGCAATCATTCCTAGCTTCTGGTTAAAACACACATGCTACATATTCCAGTAATCCTTTTCATCTGGTCATCACGTGTACTTCCTGCCTAGCCCTGTCACAAGAACAGTGCCACACTCCTGCCCATGGGTGGCTGCAAACCCATGCCTAGCAAAACAGCGCGTATTTGTATGAAGGAGCATGTCAGCTCCTTTGACAAGTAATTCACCTAGAAAAACAGGACTCCAGCATTCCCTACATACTGTAATATATTCTTCTACTTGCAAGAACTTCCTGTAGGCTTTTTTCTGCATTTTTCTTTGGGGTGGGAAAAGGAGATTGGTTACCTGTATTGTCTGGCATAGAGGCTTGGTCTGTATTACGCTCCTTCTTGAAGACTATGTTGCCAAGTTGAAGAACACCCGAGATAACCTTCAGCAGACCTTTTAAAGTAATAATAATAGCTTAGTGTCAGACATCTCCAAAAGCCCTGATATGACCCACTTACCTTTCCTGACATGGTTAAGAGGCCCTTCTCAACATCCCGAAGACCTTTCTAGAATTTGGGAAAACACACCACAGGTAATTCCTCTTTATGACCCCCATTCAGACACAGGACTTTCCCTGTCCCTCCTATGCAAGACTACGCAGCCTAGAAATTTACCCATTCTCAACATCACTATAATAAAGTGGGAGACAGGATTGAGGGTAATGCGCCATCCCACAACATCTGTATTTTTTGATAGAACATCTGTTAGAGGGCCAAAATTCACTATTTTCCTCAATGACTACTGTTAAACACAGGAAAGAGTTATTAAGAGTACATACAAACCAGTTAAGAGAAGGAAGATTCTGTTCCTTTAACCCCATATCACTTTTAGCTCCCTGACCAAGGTCTGTAGTCCATACAGACATACATTATAATGTATGAAGGGCAGCAGGATGTGGGTGAAAGTGCCTGTACCATAACTATTACTAATTACATGCTGAAGCACCCCACCCATTGCTAATGATATATTCATATTCTTTGAATGGTGCACATCACAAAAGCAGCATCAGATGCTAGGACAGGAAAGACAGTTTTCAATGCCATAGCTTCAACTCAATCAATCAAAGCTCATTGCATAATAGCTTCTAGTTGCCTTAAGCAAAGTAAACTGCAAAGGGGATCTTGTACCAAAGATTTTTTCATCCCCTAAACTCTACCTGTTACAGAAACATTTGTTTTAAAACAATCTCCTTTTGATAGCAGAGCAAACAAAGGCTCCATATATGCTACATCAGGACTAACAGAAAAGAAACATATATGTTCTTAGTGGCACGTTATGAAATCCAGTGGTTTGACAGCTGAATCTGGAGTCCTGGCACTTGGACAGACAGCTTATTTTGATGTTGTCTCATAAATGAAGACAGTTAGTGTTTAGACTTTATATCAAAACTAATACAGACTACCATCCAGCCAGCTACTGTATGCATTATTCTTCTAAGCCTATAAGGAACATTAACGCACTTCACACTTTGAACAGTGAGTGCAAAACACTAAAGCTATCTTTGCTGTAGTGCCTGGAACCAATAGCTCACCTACGTGACAGCAAACATGCCCTAGAGCATACGTTAAAAACCCAGCTCAAAAAACTGAGCATAGCTGAACATCCTGACAATAAATTAGGCTGCCAATTCTTTTATTCGGTTTAGGCAAATTTCTCTTCACCTTCATACAGCAGTTTCAGTCTCAGATGATTCACAGAATATCAAGTGTATTAAACTGCGGATAACGACAGCATGGATTTATAGCAGGCTGGACTGTGAAGAGCAACAGTTAAGGCACAGGCACATATTCCCTACAGCCACAAGAGCTGCAGCCTCCAGCAGAGGAGGTGGTGACCTCAAACCACCAGAGACGCTTGCTTCAGTGTAGAGAAAAAACAATCCTAGTTTTAGAAGATGACATACATTTAGAAACTGAGATGTTGCAGAACACTGGTTCCCAACCAGTGAGGCAGATCATGAATGAGACAGCAGAGAGCTCTGGTGAATATGTATCACTGCACTTTGTGCTGGCTGCATGCAATTCTAGCTTCACTGTCATGGTACTGTGCTCCCAGAATCAGACAATATTAATTTCTGATCAGCAGTTCAGTGTTAAGCTGGAAAGAAAGGCACTATGACCAGGCCATTCGCAAAGTACTAATCCAGCAATGGTTGGATTAGATACTTTAAAGCCACTGCTTAGGGATAGGGGGAGCACACAAGCCGTGCATTGCACAAGAGAATGAGGGGATTCTTGTATCTTGGATGTGTTATTCATAAACTGAATATACAGCCCTCAGATTGGGAACAAAAACAGCAAGCAGAAGCATGTTTTCATTAGCTGCTTGACTTCTAACATTAACTGTATAAACTGAAACTGTGCTGGTAGATGCTGAAGTGGGTCACTCCAAAGCCACTAAGTTTATTACTTGCACACCGTTCACCTGGGGGGGAGGGGGGCATGGACACCAGACAAAACAAAACCAACAAAAAACCCAAAACAAAGAACCCCAGAAAGATATGATCTGTTCCCTCTTTCATTTCCTTACATTTTTAAGCCCTTCAGAGGATTCATACCTATCTGTTCCTCATCTGGGATGCCCATGATCTTCATTGCCTCCATGGTCTCCTGAAACATATCTTTGTCTTGCTGACCCGGGATCGTAACATGCCCATTGGAAAGGAAGCGATATTTGTTGTAAGGCTCCAGCAGCAGATCAGCTTAGGAAAGAATTGAGAAAAAAAAGTTACTATGGCACCCTTTTTTTTTTTTTTTAAATAGACAACAATCTATCTCTACCACTGAGATCAAATTTCTGACTTGCATATGCTAGCAGGTGCTGGATGAATCTGGGATTAAGCCCAGTTTTACTGCAGGCTGAACATTTAATTTATTTTAGATAAAATTGGAGTTTTTCTGCCGTATTTCCTTCTATTCCCTCCTCTGGGCTACCACCAAAGCAGTGTCAATCATCATTATGCCCTAAGCCTATAAGAAGTAGGGGTTAACTTGAAAGTAAATTTGCCTTTAATTTCAGACACCTCATTTGTTTCAAGTCAGGTGAAAGTTAATATATAGCTCTTGAAACAGTAGCAACTATGAGAAAAGTCCTCTCCTCCTGTCCTTCCTCCAGATCAACTTGCAGCTCTCGCACAACATGGACCCTGATTACCAGGCTGAGCTAGGTGCACTAGGATCCTAGACTTCTAGAGCTGCTTAGGTGCCAGTAGCTTTGCTCCATTCAGTTAAACACCAAGCACATCACAGTAGGACCATTCCCGCACTAGAAGGGTTTACGTCATGCAAGACGAGACTAAACATGGGACAGTGATTTAGATAAGGAAGGGCACAGAGTCATTGCTGGCAAGGAGACAAGTGCAGGAAGGAACCAGAGAAGCAAGTTTTCGGGAACTGAGAAGTGCAGGGGGAAGGCAGAGGGATGTATGAGTGTACGGAAGAAGTGGAGGAGGGGTGACCATATCTAAAAGGCAGAGCCAAAAAACCGTGAAGGAACAGGTCCTAGCCTACAAGTGTTTTGGACCCTCTGTTGTTGTGATGAGGGAACCCCATAACTACAACAAAATCATACTTACTCTTCAAATGCTCGCCTGCCCCAGAGAGCAGGTAGTAGAAGATGTGGAAGGTTCTCTCCTCTTTGGCTTGACGAATTGCACGTGACTTCTCCAGCAGATCTTCAGAGAGTCAAGGCATATGGCAGGACATACAAATCAATTCCTGTTCTATGGCAGGAGAAAAAACTCATACTACCTGATGTTCTCCTCATGCCAATTAACAGGGGTATTGATTTAGTAGTCGCTATCAGTCAATAACCCACTGAGCTTCCAGTCTCAGTTCTGCTGGCCTCTGAATGATGGCTATGATGAGAGACTTAACTGATAAAAACCAGAAAAGCAGTGGCCATCCATCCCTACTTGCCTTGGACAGAAGTGAGAATGGTTTACGAAATTCCAAAGCTATTCATCTTACGGCAGTTTATGCTTCCGTTTCAGCCTCCTAAGATTAGAATTCATTCATTCAGAAAAGATTTCCACCATGATCACATAATTTATAAATGCTAGCATAAATTTAAGTGCTTCCTACCACTTTCTCGACCTGACAAATAGAAAGTCAGTCGTGAAGAGATTACTAGGTACCATTATTGCCACCTCTATAGCCTTTAACTTCTCCTTTTAAGGGGTTACAGAAAGGATACAGGTCTCAATATTGGCTCCAACAATGTAGCCGTTGACATCAAAGTTGATTCTGATGAACTTGCCCTAAGAGGAAGATAATAGCATTAAAATTAGTATTCATTCTATCTGATAACAGCAGTAAACAGCAAAGGTAAACCTTCTCTTTTTAATCCAGGAAAGGAAATTCAGAACAGGCCAGGCAGGTTTTAGGCAAAACAAGGACAGCCAATAGGCAATGCCTGCTGATCACAACAGCGATTTAACAAACGACACCAAGCACTTTCAGACATTTCTGACATTCAGACAGCCTACAATTCAAATTCATTATGTTTCAGCCTAGATTTCCCACAACCAGGGTCCCTTCAGTTTCATGTTCTATATGATCTGGACAGTTCCACCTCCCTCAACATTAGCTTCAACCATTTTCATTTAGTTCCAGCTCTAGCTCCCCCATCTGCCTCTCAGACGCTGTCCATTGCTCTCCAGAGCAAGTAAAATAAGGACCAGTATTTACTCTCCAAGATAAAACTGACTGTAATAAACTTACAATAAAAATTGGCATAGATGATTCTGGCACAGGTCAGGTTCCTTCATTCCAGAGACCTATCAGGTCTATTCTGGATAATTCACTGCATTAAATTCACTTCCCAGATTAATTTGAAGGAAGTCACTCACAGACAGTTGTCCTATCCCTGACAACAATTCACCCAAAAGCAGACCAAGTCTTCCCTCGGGAAAGTGTAGAATACTGGCACCCATGCTGGATAGTAATACTCACAAATCTTGAGGAGTTGTCATTCTTTACTGTCTTGGCATTTCCAAAGGCCTCCAGGATGGGATTAGCCTGGAGCAACTGTCTCTCCAGTTCTCCCTAGAGAGAAATCAGAAATTAATAAGTAGGTAGTGGTTTACTGCATTAACCTTGGGTCAAACCAGCGCTGAAGTTTCAATTCACACTAGCTTGGCATCTGTTGTAGAGGAGCCTTATTAAACCTTAGGAGACGATCCCTTAAACCTTCAAAGGAGACTCATTAGTTATCTGGGTAAAACAGAAACATTCACAAATATGCCTTATTCCCTTCTTCAACACAAGGGCATGCCAGAGCTGCCTTTCTGTTAACAAGAAGCCCTTCAAAGCCACTTGGCCATAACATCCCACAGACTTCCCAGGATCAAAGCGAAACACCGTACCATCCAAGATCAGGCCCTCATCCCAGAAGTGTCTTGCTGTCTAGGCTGGAAGAGTGAGGAAAATCCTGTCTTGCTACTGCAAGACAGGCTTGAACTCTGCTAGTAGTAGGTTAAGAAGCTAGTCTTAAAGGTCTAATGTTTTAAAAAAACAAAAACAAAACAAAAAGCTTGCACTAAGACTCTAAATCTTCCAAAAGCAAAAACCTCTTTTGTAAGGAGGCACACAAAAAAACAGAATTAGTGGTATCCCACAAACTGCATGATCGCTTGCATTCTGCTGCCATATTCACACACTCCTCCCCTCAAGGAACACAAAATGCTGGAGCTGTAGAAAAAGGAAATTCAGAACCTTTATCCCTGCCAAGTACTAGACCATTGGAGCATATACACCTTTCCCTGCAGGCTCTAGATATATCCCTGGCTGTTTTTAAAAATTACTTGTTCTCTGTGCTAAAAGCATAGAGTTCTATATATTTCAGTATTACCTAAAAAGCTTCTAGGGACAGAAAATGACAGTTTAGATTAATGTTTCTCTTTTTAGCAGTTATCAGTAAGTACTCAAGACTTCCTGTGCGTAACGGATGGAAATGAAGTTTGATTCACGAGAACTGCAGTTTATGGGCAAATTATTTAAGGGTATTTCTAAAGGAAAATTGTTCCCATTCATTCTCAAAGTGCATTATAAAACAGATCAGTCCTTACACAGTGTCTCTAAAAATACATGCAATTAAAAAAAAAGAGGAATATACATGAGAAACTGTACAAAGGTCTACAAGTCTTTATTTCTTACTTCCACAATCACCTCACTTCATGCTTGCAAAGTGCAAGGCCAAACAAGACCCTCAGCCCCTGCAGAACTGCACATATACAGAAGGGGCAGCTGCTGCAAGCACTTTCATTCGCTGTCAAGTGTATATAACAAGGAGGTTAGCCCTGGGAAGGGAACCTGAGCCGGGACATCTGCTCCTCACAACAGAGCCAGCGTGTGGCTTTGTAAGGAGAAAACCTTGAAACTAGGGTTCAGTCCCTGAAACTGCGTGGCAGTCACGTTTACCCTCCTATTCCGGCACACGTACTGAAGGTGGAACACTCTTCTCTCACTCCATTCCTCCTCCCCATCCTGCACTGAAGTCCTAGGCCTTTGTTTGGGACTGCAATCTGTTACTATGCAAGTGAGAGATGCCAGCAACATAGCATTTCAACCCAACTAGGGTTGAATGGAACAAGGAGGGAAGAGATTTAAAAAAGCCCATTTTTTTCCTCTAAACAGAAGTCCGGCTTTGACACCAAGACTATTTTAATTATTTGGCTAAAAATAAAGCTAAGGTCACACTTAGCTACACAAAGATCAAAAGTTTATAGAAATCCATAGTACAGACCCTCCTGTTATTTAGTACTTCAGGAAGAAAGTGTCATTAATGTCAAGTAGGTGTTGGTAAACTGTAGTTTAGAGGCGATTAGGTCTCTTGAACCACCAAGGTAGCAATACGCATAGAGAACACCAGCTCAGGGACACAGCAATATAGAGCTGTGGAGAAAGGAAAATGCTAAAGAGTTGGTCCAGTCAGTTAGCTCTCATGACTTGCCTTAGCACCATGATACAGTGGAAGGAGCAAGTTCTCAGCATGCTATGGCAATGGCACATAAGATTAAGTGGCTGCAATTACTGCAATGTATCCATTCCTCACTGGCACACACTGCACGCTGTCTTTGTTTAAAAAGACAATCCTTTTATCTTTAAAATTTTAAAGAAGTTTTTGGGTGGGGTTTGTTGGGGTTTTTTACCTTAAATTTTGACAGTCACCTTTCACTGAAGGAAGAGACTTCATTATTCTTATACAATGGGTAATTTTGCAAAGCAAAAACAGTACAACACAGCTGTCTGTCATAAGCTTTCTAGAATTCTAGTGTCTATCATTAAGACACTACCAATTTTCTGACATTCCTTGACCTGAACCAAAATTTGTTTAATACTTGGCATGCATTTGAAGTATGTACAATATTCCTCATGAAAACAGAAACAATAGCAGCCACTGGATCTGTTAGCCCATGGTTGGGCAGTGCACACTCTTCAGTACACTCTCTTTCTACTGCTCTGAAGTTGCAACACCAATTTAAAGCAACTAAAATCCTTGACATCTATCTTGTACTCTGAATTTTTTGCATCTCATACATTTTTTGGAATGAATTCTATGCAAGGTAGAAGTTTTGCCCGCCATTTATTCTTCACGAAGTATGAAGAAAGGCATCTAGAAATCACAGCTAGCTTTAACAGCATGCAATTTAAAAAACTGTAAGATGGGGGAGGGGGGGGTGGGGTTTTTTTTTTTTGTTTTTTTGGGGGGGGGTTGAAATCACAGCTAGCTTTAACAGCATGCAATTATAAAATACTTAAGATGGGGGGGGGGGGGGTGGGGTTTTTTTTTCTGTTTTGGTGGGGGGGTTTTTTGTTTCGATTTCGATTCTTTAGGAATTTGCTTTTGTATTCTTCTCTGCAGTCATGTGAGAGATTCTCAAACAACTGAGTGGTGGGGGGGTTTTTTGTTTCGATTTTTACACTTTAGGAATTTGCTTTTGTATTCTTCTCTGCAGTCATGTGAGAGATTCTCAAACAACTGAGTCCCAACAACAGTGGGTTGGATGGGGAAGAGAGAAAGATCATCAATAACCTAATCTTCATCACAAATATTTAAGCATTAGCAACTATTACCCATGAATTTCTGATTAGCTACAAACATTCTCATCCTGAAAAAACCATTACACGATTTAAGAAGTCAGTAGAGAAGCAGAGACTAAACACGGGAAATCTCAACTTTCATAAATAAAGTTTCATCAAATGAAAAAAGTGTTTATATAATTAGGTTCAATAGGCCCCAAAAGCAGCCTTAACGTGCTTAGTAGTCACACCATGCAGCTAGAAGCTATTTAGCTGAATATGCTAATGCACTGGGAACAGTGGAAGCTGCCACTACCTCCAAAACAAGAGAGCTAGAGTTGAAGAATATGCTTTATAAATCTGATTTTGCTCTGCTACTTGGAAAAACAGGGGTTTACATCCAAAACTTCTAACTGGAGACAGTCAAGAAACCTTTCTGGTAGATAAAGCACTGCTACTTTCTATATTACCATTGGTTAAGTTCTATGCCTAGTCTTGCAGCATAAAGGTTCAACACGATCTTATTCAACCCTAAAGAATAAATCTGCCGTGACCAGTATACCCAAGACCCTCAAAAAATTTAACGTATTCATCTTCATAAACCCTTATAATCTGGTTCCAAGTTTAAGATTTGTAAAGAATCACTGCATTAGAGCACTCATTACCAATTAACATTCAAAGACTCCAGTTCTAAATCCTCCCTGATAAGGCCAGTGCTACTGTTTAGTCATAAAAGTGGAGCAAAACATGAGCTGCAAGACTTTTCGGAAGAATCAAAACTTGGGGGAGGGCGGGGGGAATATCAAACTTGGGTAAATCACCAACCAGTGCAACTTAGGACTGTTTTATTCTCCTAAGCAGACTGCCTGTCCTGCTTCGGTGGTTGAAATTTTGCTCAAGGATAAGCAGTGGAAGAATACTTAACTCAACCCCATGATTCTATTTTCCGCACTTCAAAAAAGAAAAAAGGAGAATGTTTCTAAATGCAGCTACTGACAGACCATGGAAAAAGTCTTCACATGTCTGAAAGTTTGGCACATAGAAAGTTTTTTTTTGGTTGGATTCCAGAAGTTACTTATTACTATATGTGTGCACATAGTATGCCTGCATGCAGAGATGCCTTCTTATTCATATACTCTACACACATAAGGTATGCCTACACACTAAGCTACTATGGGAAAACTTATGTAGAGATACAGTGGACACACTTGGCATCTGGTTTTCATTACACAGCTCACCAGTGAACATTTCCAATGTCTTCAGCTCTGGCTAAAAAGCTCACAGTCCTGGAACACCCTGTCTGCAGGGCAACCTTCCCCCCAACCTTTCTTTGCAACCTGCAGCCGCATATCACTGCAGGGAATAGAAAGCTAAACACCTAACTACATTTATCTTATTAGGAAGATGGTTCTAGGAAAGCCTGGTCCAGTCCTATTGCCCTGGAGGAATACTTCTTGAATAGTGTACCTGGGAAAATCCTGCAAGAAAAACCTCAAATGCAAACGAGTATTGAGCACAGAACACAAGTATTCTTGATATTACTTCAGTCTCCAATTGAACATCCTCACAAAAAGATTACTGTGCACCACACAAAAAAAAATAAAATTGTGAATTGTCTATGGATTTGTTTTAGCTGCAGAAAGTGACATTGGTGTGGAGTGAAAAGCTGCTCAAAAAAATCACACAATGGGACAGAAAACGCATTCCTGGTGCAGAACGTGCAGTAAACGTGCAGCTCACCTACGAGGATACAACTGATGAATTCGGCAATAGTCCATCGGGGGAGAGGGAGGGGGAAAAAGATATAAGTGAGACATCTTTGAAGTCCTCCCACCACCACCACCACCCTCCTTTCATGTGCTGCTAACACTTGGCTGTTTTCCACCCTTTTAATGTTTTCCTACAATTTTAAAGTTTTCAGCTGATGTCCGCTAGCCTATCACTGTATTCTCCAGTTTTGAAACAGTATATATAATAGCCAGACCTAATCTATAAAGGTTTTACACTGGTTATAAGCAATACATCTGTGTAAAGAGATCAGTATGGGTGATGTTTCACTTACAGTGTCTCTTGCCCATGCACTTGCCCATGAATCCAAGAGGTTGTGGATGAGTTTATACCCACTGTAGCTCCACTGAGTTCAAAGGAGTTATGACTTAGAACAATGTTCCCTGGCTTGCAATTTTTGACAAATTTTTATTGTTTCATAGTTCACTGTCCTCCTCAGTCCCCTGGTAAGTGTCAGTATCTAGGCTTTTATTGAGCAATATGGCTTTTACCAAAATCAGCCAATATATATTTATTGTCCAAAGTCAGCACAGCAATAAAGCATCATTAAACCCAGGTCTTACCTGGTCTTTTTTAGACTTGTGTGAGGAAGCAACATGAGCCAGATACTGAATGACCTTCTTGGTGTTCTCTGTCTTACCAGCTCCCGATTCACCTCTGTAAAGAAAATCTGCAATTCATTCACAAACAAGACGTAGGAGGACATATTCCTATTTCTAACCCCAAAAGGGCTACAGAGCTCCTTAACTGCATTCTGGCCATTACAGCACCTCCCTCGAAACCAAGAAAACACAAGTCATACTGGCAAGCGGTAGCAGTGTAGCTGGACTGCAGGCTAGCCCTCAGCCAGTTTGCTGCTGGGTGCGGGTTCTGTACACATGTACGGAGGAGGGAAGGCAATAAAGAACTATGCTTTCTAGTCACTTGGATATGAAGATTGCCAAGCGGCTGAGGAATAATCCGGAGGCTGCTGCAGAGCTAGGGGTGAAAGGTAATGAAGTGAATCTTTCAAAAGGAAGCCTCCTGACTGCAAGAAGGAACACACCAATTCCTTAAGCAGAACTGAGGGCCAACAAGTTTTGCTGTGTCTAGAAGAGAAACTGCCGTATCAAGAGCATGTTACTGTATCAGCCTCATCAGTATGAATGTACTTAAACACAACAGCTGCATCAAATCTGAAGGACTTCTCCAAGCCCTTTCCATTGACAAAGCTGTATTTCTTTAGGAGTTTAAGTACAGGGGCTGTTTCAAAACGCCCCTTCTTCCTCCAATTCTTACAAAAATTATGCTGCAGAAAGGATTACATATACATAGGAGGAACTGTAGTGGGACCTTCCTTGACTCTCTACTATTACCTGATTCACTGAGCCCACCCCCAGCATTTACAATTAAGAGAGTCCTCCAACCAAGATTTTTAACACAGACTTTGACATCCAGACAAGCTGACAACTGTAATACTCACGTGCAAAGGATGGACTGATCCTCTCGATCTAGAATAAAATTTTAAAAAAGTAGTTAGCCTGAGAGTCTAAAATTAAATTTCTGTGACTGCATGAAATCGACACCAAAACCAAAAACAGGAACTAGTAAACTATGCCAAGCGTCTTCAGAAATATGGCCAGGTAACTCCTTTTCTGGCAATAGATGCCAACCTCCCACCATCTGTCAAAGTATAATGGTACCATCGCAATTTAGTTTTCTTCATCCAGAAAGAATACTGTTTGCATTACAATTTTTCTACAAACAATACAGAACACTCTCATTGAATGTTTCTTTACCATAGAGCGACAGTTTGATGTACATCTACTTGTTCTTCAGCGCCCCCCCCTCAGTATACTGGGCCCATACTGACTTACAAAAGTTAGCAGCAGAGCAGTGGAAATGGAAGGGGGAAGGAGGAAGTGGGACAGGAACCATTACAAATCCCAAAGTGCCAAAACCTCACATCAAACAGAGGCTTTCACCCCCAAAAGAAACACTGGAACCTCAGTGAGAAGTTTTTGTTACTTATTTTGTACAGAATGGACTTGAAAACTACAATGCTGAGCAGCAGCCTAAGTCCTATACAGCTGATTTATTTATGGCACCGTCCCTTATTGTATTAACAGAGCAGCTGGTAACAGTAGAAACCTTTTCTTTTTCATGCTGACATACCAGTAGACATGCTAATTCCTGTGTTCAACTCCCAGCTGTGGATGATAACATCTTTCCAGTTACAGAACTTACTTCACCCAGCCTATCCACCACTATCTTCTCCCATATCTTTAACCTCCTTTCAGCTTTCACCTATGATTCCACTTCCTCATATGCACTCCTGACTAGTCCTTCTACCATGCCTTCATCCCACTGCTCCCCCACCACTTCTGTGTGAACACACTCCCCTGCACCTGCCTTGGTTTCACCTTTCATCTACCCCCTCCACCCTGTGGCTGGGAGCACTGGGCAGACTGGAGAGTGCCTGTGCCTATGCCACAACAGCCTTAGTAGCTTGGGGGCACCACAGGGGCAGTGAGACCTGTTCAGACATGGAACAGGTTTGGGCACAGCAAGTCATTCACAGACAGTCCACAAGAGCTACTGGGGTACTCACAAAACAAACTGTGCCACCAAACTCAAAATCCCCATTAGTTTGCAAGTTATCCATTTAGCTGTGGTTTTTTTGTTTTGTTTTCTTTGACTGGAGAGGGGGGGGCGTTGCTTAAGATCACGACTAGAGGACCATCAGATCACCCAGTCTGAGAACCTGAGTAGCACAGCAGTTAGATTTCATCCAGTTATCGTCATTCTTTCCTTTCTCCACACTGAGCTCCAATTTTGTGTTGGACTGAAATCTAACCTCTAAAAAGAGAGAAAGCAAGCCTCAAACATCCATGAGAGTAGAAAATTCACTGGATTGCTCTAATAAATTATTTCAGCAATTGGTAGCCTTCATCAGTACGTTTATGGATGTGACTGTCTCCATATTTTAGCTACTGGTTCTTTCTATTCCTTTCTCCGGTAGCTTAGAGAACCCAAGTGCACTCTGTATTCTCTCCACCAAAGAGTACTTAGACAGTATAATTGAGTCACCATTCAAGTTGTTTTGCGCAAGATAAAGAGATTGAGCTCTAATTAGGGAAGGCTTTATAGTCAGATAGAGTTCAAGTACCTGAAACAACTTTCCATACCCTTAAACACTGCTACTGCAAGTGAATTTAGCATTTCAGTCCTAACGTCATGAATGCCGTATTCATCAAGAAAAAGCTCCTATAAACTCAGTTTATAAAGAGAGAAGTATATCTAGCCTTTGGACGCATTTTCATGGAATAAGGAAAGCAGGTAAACCTACAAAATTTGAGATGCTAGCTTTTCTTAAGTTATTCTGAAACCAATAATAGAAACGTTAGGTTCACACGCTACAGATAGGTAACTCCTGCTCTTAAGCTTCTTCACTGGAAGCTGATTGTATGCAGATGAGCATGAAAATTTAGAGGAAAATAATCTGCTTTATCCCTGTTAATACTGTTCTCAGAAAGAGCTGATCAGCCCTAAGGCTGGAAGAAAGCAAGCAGAGGAAAACCATCACTCAAATGGTTTTGGCCCAGCAAACTCTTAAGCATTCAAAACTAGATACTGCAGCTTTACTAGCATTGCATATTCATTTTTTCAAGTGCTGAATCTTACTCATTGCCTTTAAGATATGCACTGCTTTTGCTGAGGGACAGGCAAAGAATAGATGTTAGCCAGCTCCGAAGGCCCCACCCATTCCAGGTTCCCAGTGGGTCAAGGGCTCAGCAGACACACACCAGCCCTCTGTGTGACTGGGCACTCTAAGGGTGGATCACGGGAAAAACTAATGACTCATTTATGGATTGCCTAAGGAAATGTATTCTTCAGTAGTGCGACACCTGGGTGCAATTCTCTATCACAAAGCAGCTATGTGAAAGGAAAAGATTGTGCCTCTGAATAACATCTGACTTTTGAAAGCTTGACTATAAACAAGCAGCCCACTTGTCCAAGAAAAGGTTATACTCGCATTCAGGTATTACAGAAGCTTTTCTAAGCTGCCAATTTGAGAGAGAAGAAGAAAAAAAAAGATAACCCTAAGGAAGGTGCTCCTTACTCCCAGTAGTCAACTCTAGTGTTGGAATTATGAGCTGGGGCTCCTCATACAGACAATGGAGCCCTAAGCACTTGAAAAGTGCATGCCTTCCCCTTCCCTCTCCTCCAGGAGAGGATCCTTATTCCAGCAAAAAAAACCATTGGTAAGCAGACAGATAAACCAACTGCCCAACAGAAAAAGGTGACCAACATCAGATAATACTCAGAAGCTCTTTGGCACTGAACACTTTCTGATCATGACAAGTTTTGTTGCACTTAGTTGAGAAACTCTTTTCGAGCCTCATTCCAATGAGGCAAGGTAGCAACAGCATCCTGGAGCGACCCAAGGAAGTCCCAAAGGGGCAAGCACAGGATTTTTCCACGCCTTAACACAGAGCAAGGTGTTGAAAGGTGCTCAGGCAGGAAAAGTCACAGACAGTGTTCAAAATCCTCTCGGCATTATGTTTTCCTCCCCCAACATACCTTCCTGGTGGCCTGCTGCAGCTGCGTTAGTCACCTCTGCTTTAAGCCAGCAGGAATGTACCTGCGAGTGCAGGCAAGTCACCGGCAGCGTGCATACACTGCCATAAAAGGCAACATTCCTGTTTGCAATCCGGGGGAAATTCTTTCCCAGGACTGCAAAGCAGCAGTCATTGGGATAGCTGGAATTCTTCTAATTGTGTACAGACAGACAACTCGAATAATGTGTTGAGCAACAGGAAACTGGAGCTGACCGAAGGGCCAAAGAGCTAACGCATACAAAAGCATAACTCTTAGACCACACTTCCACTTAAGAATTGCTTTAAATGCCAATATTCATTATCCATACAATACTGACTTGTGCAATCACGAATCAGAATTCAGTTGCCCAGACAAGAGGCCACCTCCACCCCTTTTTTTTTTTTTTTTTTTTATGGTCTTTACCTGGGCGGACATCAGATCTTTATGCTTTTTTTTTTGAAAGGATCATTCAACATGGGCGTACTGCACAACTTCAGTCAGCACTTGCCTTTACTCCATTGTCAGTTGTGCAACCAACCTACTCAGCAAAAGAGAATGTGCTGGGTACCATAAACTCAGTTGCTTATAATAACACAATCAAGAAATGCCTGATTAAAAGAAGTCTGCATCTGCTTTTCAATCCTAAACAGAGTCACTTATTAAAAACAATCCAGAATAACAACTCATTAGTTAATTATAGCAACAGTTCTGTATTTCAGACCAGCTGGCAAGGAAAGCTTTTTATCAAGGCTCTTCTTTAGCTCTCATCACCGTAGTATTCAAGTGATCATACGAAGCAGCAGCCTCAAGCATCCAGAAATTCAGGAAATCAAACATCCTTCAAATTTAAGCTATACAGCAGTATGGTATAATAAGATCAGTAGGTTAATTTTACTATATTAAAAAAACCATAATATCTAACTCATTCTTGACTTTCTTCAGTCCAAAAATAAAAGACCTCATTTTAGACTGCTTCCAGGACCTTCAGTATACATTAAAACCTTAATTAAACCAAAATTTGTTTTCACAAGAGAGACGTCTTGTACATAAAAAGTCCTCAGCCAAATATTCTACTGCAAAACAACAAATGTGAATGAATGCTGAACTGCTGTGGTCAAATATATTGGCATAATTGATAAATTAATAGAGCCCCAAATGCTTGAATTTTGTTCTTAGATATTTTGGGATGGGAGAAGGAAAAGGTTGGGAGACTACAAGAGAATGTGCAGTTTAAGCTCCACATCTCAATTACAGAACATCCTAGCAGGCCTTTATCACCCACTTCCTCTGCATGAGTGACTCCAGTTTCAAGCCTGTTCATCTCCATAAAAGGAGAAGTAATATAGCATTCACACAATGGTGACATCATCTCTCCAGCTAAGAGGAAGTGTAGCTGAAAGGCAAAGGCTTGGCTTGCAGTCCCCTGCCTATAGCTGACTCATTGAGGCTAAAAGCTTAACCATAACTCGATGGTACCACCCACCTCCCAACCACCAAGCGTCTGGCAGAACTGAGCGGCCTGGCCCTCTAGGTTTCCGTTACTATACTGCTCCCCTAGCATTGCAGGGAATGCCTGTAGCCCAACTTAGGCAACTGGCTGGCTGACCAAGTTAAAGAGTTGACCTAAAGCAAAAATTAGTCTTTACATGCATGTAAGTGCTTCAACCATGCAGTAGTTTCGGTTCCTCAGTCCCTCCTCAAACTTCTCTTCCAACCTCAACATAATCTTACAACCCACGTCCTTCCCTCAGGGCTTCTAACACAGGAGGAGCCCCGGGCACTTGACACACTGCTACTCGGAACAACCTCACTGGCATAAAATCTAATCAAATATGTTCACTGTGGTGCTTTAACCTGACATGCTGGTTTGAGTAGGATCAAAAACACTCCAGGGGAACACCAGAACACAGCCTGAGAGCCTGCTTTTGCATTATCATTTAAGGAATGCATTAGAGAGACGTTTCAAAATGCTAATAACCTACCATCAAGTACAAAAAAAAAAAGAAATCAAATGAAGGACAAACATAGCATATTCAAGACAGTTCTCAACAATAGAGCTTCAAGATGCAAAAAAGGTGAAAATCACCTGAGTTGGCAGGAACACTGCAGTGCCAAGATTCAGCTTTGCATTATCTCAAGTTTGAGGACAGTCATGAGGAGAAAAGTAAGTTTCATTTAAAAAAAAAGAAATATATCCTGCTGGGTCAAATGCAAATATTTATTTCCCCAAGCCATTTTTGGACTAGAGCCCATACCCCTTTCTCTAGCACTCCTTAACTGAATCTGGAGATAGCAAAACAGAAAAACAAGTTAGGCTGTAATTTTAGGTTACACAAATGTTTATGAAGTTCTGACAGGAAAGAAAAACTGGTATACAGCCTGCAAAAGCTCAGGCAGCTCATGATACTAAACCAGTGAACTGCAGGGAGACTGACAGCAAGGGCTGAAGCATTACATAAGTGACTGCCAGACAATTTCTGCTCTGGTTTACAGGAATGAAGCAAAAAGGGTGTGGTAACTACTAAAAAACAAGTGGGCAACGGACTCTTTTTTAGCTCCTTGTTCTACTGAAAACCACATTTCGAGACACAGATTTTGAGAGCTGCATTTAGAAATCTCAAGTAATTCAAAGCATGTAAAACATTTCTTAAGAAAATCAGAAACTACGTACATCTTTTCTTGCCATTTGTATACAAACACCATCAAAACAAACATCCTCCATAATTAGTATCCAAACTTAACGTTGTCCTTTGCATCAGAAATTTGGACAAATATTGGAAACAAACTAGTGAAACCACAGGCTATATTCTTTTGGGTTTAGTGGAAACAGAACTTGACCTTTACATGCAACTTGGAAGAGACATCTGTGCCTCTACATAATCTGAACAGCTCTGTCAATCAAGTATCCCTGAATTGGTAAACACACAGAGAATAGTCTATAGAAAATAAAGATGCACTTTGGGACAGTGCAATATACCGTGCAGCATAGCAGACCAATGCTAAGAAGCAAGCTGAGAAAGACGACTTTGAGACCAAGGAAGTTAAAATAGAAGCGTTCTACTAGCTCAGAAACTTAAGAAATATGTAAACATCCAAGAATTACAAATAAAATACTTCAAGGTCATGTTCTATAGAAGCAGATCTAGAGGACTGTTTCTTGTGAAAATGACAACTGGGCCTGAGGTACACATGAAGATCTACAACAGCAAGTGATTTGTCTTACAATAGCTAACACTGTTTCCTCCCTTAATGTAACAAGGACAATAAAAATCATGAAGTTACTATGCTTCAGAATTTTTTCTTTTAAACACCAAGCCCGGAGACTACCTAACTCCCAAGTGAATACCAGCAAGGTGCTGGCTGCACAGTCTCCTTTGCAGACTAATCCATCAAGGTCAAGGAGGGTTCAATCACTGCACAATGACTTTAAGAGTTTTGTTCAGTGAACCATTAGGAGCACTACACTAATATGTGGAGAAACTGGATGGGAAAGGAGATGGAGTACCTTCAATAGCAATGTGCTGTCTATTCCCTCTCCTACCTATCTCTTAGTTGAGCAGGTTGAGCTTTGGAGACCGGAGTAACCATACCCATCTAACCTACCACAGAATCTTCAGACACTGGCATTAAAACAGCCATCATGCTCTAGACACCAACAAAATTTCTAGCTTCTATCAGTATTTGACACAGAAGATTCCCTGGATGTGTTCCAAATACACAAACAGGTGCTGTTTAACAGCTTTAATATATGTTTTTCTAAACAGATCCCCTGGAGACTATGAATTGAGGTAAAGAATGTACCCCTTCAGTGTACATCTGCTGCATTAGAATAATGATTTGTTTGCTCAAGACACCACTCCACTTGCAGGCACTATGCTTCAATCATCAGCGCCAGAAGAGTAATTCTCCCGAAAGCAGTCCGACCTGAGGCTTCTGGCATCCAGGTTACCCAGGGAACAGAAACATTAAGACAAATGGTTGTTTTCTCCAAAAACAAAAATGTTACACTTTTTTGAGAGTTCTGCTCTTGCAGCACAGGAAGTCTCTCCAAGTACCATGCAGCAAAATAAGACTCAGAAATGAGACAAAAACATTAATGACTTGGGTCAGAAAAAGGAGGAAAAAAGAAAAAAAATCACTTTGAACACATTCTCCATCATGTTATTGCTTCAAGGAAGTACTTCTGGTAAAATTTAACAAAAAGCAATTTAACCTCTTGGAATATATAAATGCCTGTTGTGGTTTAACCCCAGCCAGCAACTAAGCACCACACAGCCACTCGCTC
>NW_008794445.1:1008743-1034582 GCF_000699145.1 Aptenodytes forsteri
ATGTCCCCCCCTTCCTTCTTCTTCCCCCAGCTTTATATGCTGGGCGTGACGTCATATGGTATGGAATATCCCTTTGGTCAGTTGGGGTCAGCTGTCCCAGCTGTGTCCCCTCCCAACTTCTTGTGCACCCCCGGGCCCACTCACTGGTGGGGTGGGGTGAGAAGCAGAAAAGGCCTTGACTCTGTAAGCACTGCTCAGCAGTAACAACATCATCATCAACACTGTTTCCAGCACAAATCCAAAACACAGCCCCATACTAGCTACTATGAGGAAAATTAACTCTATCCCAGCCAAGACCACCACAATGCCACAGGACACTTTTGTGAATGGAGTAACCACGGTAGACACAAAAAGAGGACCAAGCTTACCCACAGTGCATCAGCATAGGTGCCTGAAAAGGGTTAAATAGTTTCTGGATTAGCAGAGGTTGGAATAAAGCTCTCATCGTCCTCTCCCTTCCCAATTCCTTTCCTGACAAACGTCCCTTTGAACGGCCTGCTTATTAGAATAGCATAAATTGACTGAAAACCAAAAAAAATTCAGAGTCCAAATCAATTAACATGCAAGGCTTTTCCGCTCTGTCAGCTTAAGAGATAACTATACCCCACGCTGACAGAAGTCAGAGTCAACAGCTTGCTATCCTTCTCCAGACCATGAAGGATTCCCGGTCTTCAGGGCTCCGAAAGTAACCTAGGGAAGGCAGCCTAAATGCCTCCGGCTCATGTGGAGCACTGGACTCTTTCATCTTCTATTCTCTGTACAGATTCCTGCCATACCACTGGCTGCTGCACCAAGCCTCCCCCACTGCTAAGCAAAACTGAGAAAGTAGAATAGGAATGTGGCTTTTCATTGCTCTAGAGGCTAGCCAGGACTAGAGACACTGCAACAACCTACTCACCTTCAATCCCAGTAGCAGACATTGGAATGCTACTGTTACCCTTTGCAATAAAGAACAAGGCAGCAAATAACCCTAAAATGATCTCTAGGGTTCTTGCTAGCACACATACGCACATGTGAAGCAAGATACACAAAAATCTTTCCAAACCTAGTTAAACAGGTCAAAGCAGGCTAGTTCAAAAGCTCAACTGGAAATGATATTCACATCCAGCAAGTGTTCCAAGAAGTCAGCAATAAGATATCTCAAACCAGGCAAAGAAGAGCTGGGGTAAACCTCTAGATTGTCAATGCTGCTGAGAATATTGCATAGCTAGAATTGTTCTGGGAAAGGTAAACACTCCAGCAGAGCTCATAGCAACTTTCCCGTGCTAGGAAAACAGAGGCAGGGCTGGCATTCTTTAGCTTTGTACACCAAAGCAATTCAAGACTGGGATTTCTGAGTTTTAGACATCACTCAAGCAGTGGTCTGACAGACACCTTCTCTTTTCAAAAGGAAAGAAAATATCCATGTAGATTAATCACTAGCTCTGAACCTCCATCAGACCAGGGAAGGTCACCTGTCCCTTGTTGCAGAATTGCAGCTGTCTGGATATCCACTGCCACATACCGATCTATCTGGCAGGGATGAAGGACAAGATGCATGCACGTGCAGTTCCAAATGGTTTAACTGTTGTCTATAGAGAGAAAAGGACTTCTTCAGTCTCCTTACAACAATGCCAAAGAAACTGGTTTTGATTCTACGTAGAAAAGATTTCTTTTTAGGCAACAGTAACTCTGGTAGGATTAAGTCAATAGCTTGTTTAAGAAAAATATATGTTGGTACTTGAGCTGACAAGGAGTGGGCAAGGGAGAAAAGGAAGTAATAAAGGAAGCGAAACAGTGATAAGAGGTTTACGAACAACCATGCTGCCACGTATAGTATAGGTGGTGCATCTGTCCTTGTCCTTCATGGCAGATCCAGTCCTTGTCTGAGGGAAGTGAGGTCCTATATAGGTCCAGGTTCACAGTTTTTTTCCTCTGGATAGAGCACTCTTTTCAGAGTAACACATCAATAGTATAGCTGTATTTCTTCAAGAACTGCCGTATTTTCAACAAATTGACACCAGTACCCTGCCACCAGTCCACTGCAGCATGTCTGTATGGCTCACTCCTCCCCACCCAAGGCTTTTACAAATATAGCTTAAACATCCATAGCATCCATCATGTTAGCTCTCCCATGTGCTCTGCATGGCACCACACTTCAGCAACCTTTTTCAGCATTCTCCACACGTAAAATTTGTTTAAAGCCACTAACGCAGGTAAGTGGAAGGAGTTTTTCTTGCTCCCTTTCCACTCTGGGCAACCATATTGTTATAGTCCTCCTATGCTTGGAGGTGCAAGTGGTAGTGAGGGCAGGGGAAAAGCAGAGCTCTTTAAAACTGAGTCTAATTAGAATTTTAAAGCATGATTTTATTATATCTAGCCTTTGTTCAAAAATAATAAGGCTAATGACAAGACCTAGGAGAGACAAACACCTTAATCATTGCTAGTCACTAGAAAATGAAGGAGTAATCAAATTCATACAAGCCACACCAAATCAAACTCTCCATTATACCCTTTAAACCTTAAAGCATGCCTCTTCATATAACCCAGCTACAAACAGGAAGAAAGGCACAAAATACCTCCATACCTGAACACTCTCCAAGCATCCCAAACACAAGCACTGACGCTGTGAAAGACCTCTTCTCAGAAGGGGGAATATGCACAGGACATTCTGAGCTCCATATTTAAGAGTCCTCAAGTGACAAACAAGCAGCAGATAATATATATGGTTCTTTACTTCTCATTTGTATACACAGGGGAAAAAAAAATAGGTCAATCTGCTTGCTTTCTTTTATTCTATGAAAAGCCAACAGATGCATTTAATATTGCCTGATAGTAAGTTTTATTCTTAACAGAGTAAGAATGTAACAAAACAACTCCTTATCAGTAAAACTACCACTGACTATCACACTTCAAAATGCAGGTGATACTAAGCTTGTTTCACCCAGCCGGACTGTATGACTGGATTTTAAATACTTTTGTTAAAAGCCTCCATCAACGAATAAACGTACTTGCCCACCTACAGCTATCATTCCATAGGCTCATCACTGAGAAGGAAAGTTCGCTACCTCAGTTCTCCTTGCCTGCTCCTCTGAACCCTGTGCATTCACACCGGTCTGTTCTTTATGTCAAGTTTAGCTCTTGCCAGACTCTTTGTAAGGTTCTTCAATCCACTAGAGCAGGAGAAAGCTATTCACCTGAACACAAAAGCTAGTACCAAGTAGGCGTCAGGTGTCTGTAAGCAAGGACAGAGAGGGCAACAAAGCCTTTTGGTAGCAGTGAGCTGTTGTTCTCCTAGGACTGCAACCTTGATTTGTGATTTCAGCAAGAGTCATTATCTCAGTCAGCACTCACCTTGCATCATACTCCTGTAGGCTGTGTCTGTGATGGCATAGATATGAGGGGGCATCTCATGTCTCTTTTTGCCTTTGTACATCTCCACTATTTCTTCTGAGTATATGGGCAGGTTCTTGTAAGGATTGATTACCACGCAGAACAGGCCTGAGTAGGTCTGGAAAGAAAACGCCCCAGCAAATAAAAGACAGGAATTAAAAATGTTATATACTTACACATTTTAACAGTATATTACTTGGAAAAACAAACAAACCAGTCCTTTTTTAAATGCTTCTTCCAGTGATGCCACGTGGGATGCTTCCCACCAAGCAATATGAGAATCTGAGCAACAGCTAAAGTCATATCAACTTGACTAGTACTCAACCTTTCCAAGTATGCACAGAGCATCAACTGACACATCAGTCACGCTGGTGTCAAACTGGCCTGCTCCCTGCCTAATTAATAGTCCACTAGGACTGGCTTTTCTTCCTTTCAAAGTTCCTATATTCAAGTCAAGTGTCCATTTCATTATATAAGGTAGGTGCTCAGCTCCTAGAAATATGCATTTTATTATGTTCTGCCTCATGTTTGCTATGGATTTATCCAGTAATCAATCAACTACAACGCAATAAAACTTCAAGCCAAAATAGTTACTAAAAGAAAAATAAGACCAGTGTACTCCTTACAGGTTTTCAAGACCACTGGACTAGGCTGAATTCAGTGCTGACCCTGCTCTGAACAGGAAGTTGGATTAGATGGCCTCCTAAAGACCCTTCCAGCCTGAATACTTTAATGATTTATAGTTCTAGTTATACTCATTACATTAGATTCAAAACTATAAGGTCATTAATGTAGTATAGTTCTGAACTAGTCAATATAGAAAACAATTCTAAAGTATTCTATGCTCAAAGAGTCAGCAACATTTGCCAAAGTTTACTCCTAATTCATCTCAAACGGTTAATTCATTGATACGTGACAGCAAACCTCGATTCTCAGTTGGTTTCCACGGGCTTAAATTCTACAGTTCGAACGGAAGACAACTGTCAAAATACTTCTGGTGAAAATATTAAGCTTCTTAAAAGAAAAAAGAAAAATCTTTGAGATCTGAATACCTAAAAAAACCTCTAGCAAACATTTTACTTGCAAAGGGAATAGGAAGAGCAGAAGCTTCTTAGATATTTCCTAGATATTCTAAGAATAGCATTCCAAGCCTTGCTCCCGGGGTTTAGAGCTACCCTAGTTCCCTGTCAATTTTAGAGGCAGCTGTTTGAAACATCTGGAGAGGAGTAGCTTTCTACAGCAACTTGTAGTGCTACCAGAAGAGAGCACATTTAGCACTTTTTATTTCTATTGCTACCATCTCTTCTATTGTTTGCTCAATGAAGAGTGCTTCGGAGTGGTAAAGAGTTCTCCACAATGAGCGCAGAGAGTACTTAATCAGATTTAGCCTCTTTAGCTAGATAAAGGTAAGGATTAGACTACAGTAATCAGAAGGGTGAAAATAGCATCTACTACACAGTTTACAGTCTTCTATCCAAATTTTCTACATGCTGACTTAACATAAAGTAATTAGCCCACTCCTACATGCAGCAGATTCAGATACAACTTTCACCTTATGTCCCCCAGAAAGCAAAATTTTTATACGTATTTAAGGTTCCTTTTCCATACTCCAGTATAAACTATCAGGAAATGTTTCCAGACCTACTTTTTTTTTTTTTAAATATTCAAGGAATACTTGAATAGCTTACAGAAAATACTAAATCTCTTTCCAAAGTGGGAAACTATGAAAGTTGGCTAAAAATCTTTTAGTGTAGGACTTCTAAAGTTCCAGGAAGCTAAGCTTCAGTGAGACATTCTAGCCAGGTTAGGTTTGAGGTAGTACTTGAAAGGAACAGTTTAAGGAGTTTGCAGAAACCAACTTGGCAATGCTAGTTCCTTTTGCATCAGCCTTAGTTCTCCATCATGTCAGACAGTAATTGTAGAGCACAGAATAGCAGCTGAAAGACTGGGTCATGCTTTCCTGACCTTTCACTACACTAGTGGAAGACAGAGTAGGACCAAGAGGTAGAAAGGAGTTGACTCAAGAGTAGCATGTTCACAGTACGTACAATACACCTTCTCCTTATACTGGCATGGAAATAATTGACATTGGAGTCAACTGAACTGTTAGAAGAAAAACTGTAATTCTGTCAGAGGTCTGGAAAACAAGTAAACAAAAACCCTCTAGGCTGCCAGTTCCAGCTGTCTGCATTAGCAACCATCTTGCCTCAAATCCCATGGCAGCAGCAGCAACATGCATGTAGTAATCAAAAGAAGATGCCCTATGTAGTCCCTGTTCCCCCCCACAACAAAACTAACTCATGCCACAGACTGAACCTTTGAAGATGTTAAAAATGCTAAATGCCTGTTTGCTGCTTTGGGGGGATTAGAAGTGAGAGCAAAAAAAAAAGTGGTAAAAAAAATGCATGTAGTAATCAAAAGAAGATGCCCTATGTAGTCCCTGTTCCCCCCCACAACAAAACTAACTCATGCCACAGACTGAACCTTTGAAGATGTTAAAAATGCTAAATGCCTGTTTGCTGCTTTGGGGGGATTAGAAGTGAGAGCAAAAAAAAAAGTGGTAGCAAGTACTGTGGCAATATTCCACAAGGAATGTAAAGTTTTCTTGTCTGTATTTGTGTGACTTTATGGCCATGTTTGCTGACAAATTGGAATTGTCGCTTTTCAAGTAATAACAGTGTAAAGGTCTGAAGCTGGACTGAAGCAGCCTTACAGAGGAGAGCACCAGTTTAGAAAAGGAAGACATTAATTTCAATTAGAGTGATGAAGCCATGAAGCAGGTATGCAGGAAGAGTCACCACCTTCTTCCAGCATTATGGTTGCCAGGAGAAATACCGAAGGGAAGTTTCCTTGCAGTATAATGATCTCAGACAGATGTGTGAGGTGATATTTTTGTCTAATAAAGACAGGTAACTAATCATGGCTGGGACAGGCAACTGAGCGAGACCACCATGTCACACCTCCTGGTCAAGCACACTGACAGAGTTTTATATAGGAAGCAAGTTGAATTATATTGAGTAGAAGCTGTCAGCCCTAACACAGAGAAGACGAGTCATTTTCATTGTATTAAAGTACAAGTAAAGACTTATATGCATAAATCCCTGAATTGAACCCAAGGCTCCAATTGAAAGGCTAATCTATTATAAGCATAGCTGGCTTGGAAATCTGCACTTTGTTTCAGACGTTACTATCTCAAAATAGAATTCTGGCATTACCTTTCGCTAACTATTTCAAGTCACACATGGGCCAAACGGAAACTAGTTTTATTCTTCTAACTGCTAAACTAGCTCTGAAGAGCTGAAAGGACCATCTGCAGCATGGCACAAAGCTGACAGCATCAGAAAGTTTATTTTCCAGCAACTGTTAACCAGTGAAATAACTGGAACATTAAGGTTGAGTTTTGAGTTTCACACTGAATATAAACAAGGCAGTTCAGGTAATTTAAAAAAAAATAATACAGAAATTGAAAATGATCTTCTGATAAAGCATTCCGAATAGAAACGGTTAATATGAAAGCCAGTCACCTCAGTGCAGAACCAATCAGCACATGAAAACAGCAAATTGGTGTCAGACTTAAGCTCTTAGTTCTTGAAATGTCTGACATTCCCTGCTCAAAATTTGTCTGCACCAGCCATAAGATTTCCCCCTTCCTTTTATAGGATGGGTAGACAGAAAAATAAAGTTAAAAAAAAGAAAACAAAAAAGCCACAAAAACACACAGCCCTGCTGGCAATGAAGAGAGAAAAAAAAAAAAAAAAAAAAAAAAAAAAAAAAAAAACCATCTGCAGCATGGCACAAAGCTGACAGCATCAGAAAGTTTATTTTCCAGCAACTGTTAACCAGTGAAATAACTGGAACATTAAGGTTGAGTTTTGAGTTTCACACTGAATATAAACAAGGCAGTTCAGGTAATTTAAAAAAAAATAATACAGAAATTGAAAATGATCTTCTGATAAAGCATTCCGAATAGAAACGGTTAATATGAAAGCCAGTCACCTCAGTGCAGAACCAATCAGCACATGAAAACAGCAAATTGGTGTCAGACTTAAGCTCTTAGTTCTTGAAATGTCTGACATTCCCTGCTCAAAATTTGTCTGCACCAGCCATAAGATTTCCCCCTTCCTTTTATAGGATGGGTAGACAGAAAAATAAAGTTAAAAAAAAGAAAACAAAAAAGCCACAAAAACACACAGCCCTGCTGGCAATGAAGAGAGAAAGGACAAGAGCAGAACTAAATTATGCTTATGATCTTTCCAGAGACATTTATGCTAGAGATACATTGCGTGTATTCTCTTTCTTCAAGAGGATTAATGATCAACTAACAGCCACTCCAATGAAAGTATTTTAAGCCTTTGCATTAATCTCCTGACTTGCTGAGAACTGCTGACAGGTGAGATCAGTCCATTTCACAAGTGCACAGAAACATGGTTTTGGCAAGACTAAGATTCTGTAATAGAGCATTACTATGCTAGGTTTCCTTGGGTGAAGGGCATGGGGATTTTCTTTATACTTCTTACAAACCAATTAGAAGAACTCAATTTATTACAGTCACAGACTATGTCTGAAATTTCAGAGGATATCTTGCAAGATACGTGAAACAGCCCATTGCATAGTGTGCAACAGACTGAGATGCTGTTGAATTATTTTCAACAACTTATTACATAACCCAGCAACGTTTCCTTTTCTAAAAACGTTACACATGATCTTGCACATCCTATTTCATCTCAATACCAAGATTCTTCCCTCTGAGAATAGATTTTGACCAATAGCCAAAGGAGTTATTAACTCCAGAGTATTTAACTGCATCAACCTCCAACGACATTAGGTCTCAAAATTTTGACATCAGAAGGTGGGAGTCAGACTAAATTTATATCAGCTTTGCATCCTTCAGATGTTCTCTAATAATTTCTGCAACAGTTGTCTATATGCCTTCGTGCCGCTCCAGAAGAGTAGTGGTCACAGCACTAGCGCTAGCTTCTAGCTTGTGCTCATGCTCCTTAACTTAGAAGGCAACAGTTCACAAAGGTTTCTACCCAAGATGGATAGCTAGGGTGAATTCCTGCTATGTAGCGTCTTGGATAACACCAGTCCCTGTTAGGACAGAAGAGATCATCATCTATAGCTTGCCACATAAGATGACTACATGAAAGACTATATATCCCTTTGGGTATGACAAAGTAATAAGTATTCAAAAAAAACCAAAACATACAGATAGATATTGCAGAGAGTTTTTACTTATGTTGTCTTCTCCATATGACAAGAAAGGCAGCTTTTGGGTTTTGACAGCACAAGAAGAGGGAGGGAAAAAAAAAATCTAGACAGACTTTCTTCAAGGACTGTATTAATACACATGTTTACATATGAAATTTATTCTTTAATACATTTTATTTTAATAGATCTTCTAATCTACTGTGAAGAAGATTTCATAGTGCCTAAAAATACTGAACATCCAGCATTTCTACATCCCTCAGGATTCCATCTCAGGCAGTCCCATTTTAATTCTGTAAGCAGAGGCTAGTTTGAGAATAAACCAACCAAGAAACACTAGTTCCTGTTTTAACCAGCCACTGCACCCAAATTTTACATTACCCCTGAGCTTAATCATTCATTCTATGCCTGCAGAGTATTAGTAAAGTAGAGGCTATCACAACCAATATCTGCTGGCTAAACAGACATCTCTTCTTCATGAAGAGAAAAATCAGAAGGGAATTGAAGAACCAGGTCAAGGTTCCAAGTTCTCCTTCCCCACCTTTCCCTATTTATTGCTTTTGGTATTCAGTGAAGCAGTTGCTGCATGCTTCATTGGGTGTGACTGTTGGTCCCATAAATGGTATCTTTGTCATTTCCACAGCAATAAGAAGCAGGAGTCTCTGCTTTTGTCCATTTTGGGGTGGAAAGAAAAGGAAATATTTCCCATCTGTAAGCACATGCAGGCACATATGTGCCTTCTCTACTAAGACACTTCGAGATCCAGAATTTTTGTAACACAAAAATCTTGGCATTAGCATTCTTTCCCACTGAAGCTCCAGACGTGGGAAAAAGCAATTCAGATGTTAGGTATATTAGAACTGTGTTTTTATTATTATTTAGTTCAGTTCAGATCAGACTCCATTTACCACTTTTGAACTGCTCTCACTTCTTGCTGAAAGAAAGTTAAATGGCATTCAAAACATCCTGCAAACGAAGACATTAAAATGTTAAAGACAGATTTACCACAGCATTCCTTGAAAGCTTCAACATTAACTAGAGGGGGATTGGCATAGTTTAGTGAAAAAATTTTAAGTAGAGGGAAGAAGCTAAGTCACATGAGAGTCGCGTATAGGAGCAATGAAAGGTTAACATACAGTAATCACTTTGGTTCTAAAATGTGTAAGTTCTTACCCCAATAGACAAGATTACTTACATAGATCAGTCCTGAGTAGTATCTCTCCTTCAAGTTGTGAAGCACAGAAGCCTCATTCAGGCATGTCAGCTCCGCCATATCTTCCACTTTAGAGAATTTGGGGGGGTTCATCTTCTGGATGTCATCCTTATTTACTTTCACTTTCTTCCCATTCTCTGCCAGTTCCACAATGGCCTCATCTCCTACTTCCTCCTTCAGGCTAGCTGCCTCAAACCCATTCTTCTCTGAGGGAACCCATACCAGCTTCTTAGCTGCCCAGTCAGCCTGAGTCAGGGGGTTATTAATGATGTTTTTGTCCACATAAAGGTACTTATCTGCATCTCTTTGCGACATTGTGTTCTAGAGTTGGGGACCTGCAAAAAGAGGAGGAGGGAAAAAGATATTTTTAAAGCCTCAAGTTGCCTTGCAAATTCCTAGAGGCAGACAGGCACATGCTAAGTACTCCGAGTCCCTGGTCATTACAGCATGCCTCCCCCTCCTTTAGTTTCATGTTAGTAAGCACTGGTAAGTTGTCAAACTTCCAATAAGGTCAAGGTTTTGCTTGCCAAGAGGATGAAAAAAAAAAAAAAGCAAGTAGTTTAAAAAAACCTACAACAAAAAACTGACTGTTAAGCATTTCGAAGCCATTATTTGGCAGAGAAGAGAAAGCACATTAAAGTGGCAAGCATCAAACAATTTGTAAGATGCGCCGATACTCATAGCATCAGATACTATGTTAGTAACATTCAGGTCAAGATTAGCCCTTCACTGCTCTACTTGGTAAAGATATTAGCTCAGAAATACAATCATAAATGTTTAATCAACACTTTTACTTCCTATCTCCTTGTTCTGATAAGCTATGAATCAAATACCACAACGTCTTAGAAATGCCATATACCAGTCTAGACAATACATGAGATGCACTATGCTTCTAAAAAACATCATCGATAATTTGAGGACACTAGTTAAGACTGACATTAGATACTTTCCATCGCCAGCTTACTAGCAACACCCAGCCCACCAATTTGTATCTTTTTTTCTAGATAATGTTCAGTAGCAAAATACCTCCAAGACAGTACCAGAATAAACCTGTAGTCAGGAAATTTTACAGCCAAAAATCCTCTATTGAGATCCTTGTATGAAGCTGTGGTCAGGTTGAGGAGAGAGTATCACCCCTACAAGAGGGAGATTTAGGCAGCATGCTCAGAAAATGGCACCCTAGATTTAGTGTTTTATTAAAACCAGAAAACTACCGACAGGGATTTCCCAGTTTATAGGGCAGCAATTTTACTGGTGCCATTCAGAAATCCTTTCAATCAGAAGAAAGGGCTGCATGCGTCAAGGCTCATTAACCATGTAACAGCAGCCTCTTTACAAGGTCCCATAAACATTACTTCTTGGATCCTTCCTCACAAAGATACCAGTGTCCTCAATATATGTATATGTTTTTCATAACTTGGATAGAAGCTAGAGCTCTTTACCACCAAAAGAACAGGAAATGAAAATATCAATATTTATGTCATGGAAGGCTGTCAGGATCTACAGGGATAACTCTTCTACAGAACATACCCATATTTACAAACAGCCTGCAAATCAAATAGGTGAAGTCTGACTATAGATACTGCAGACAAAAAGGTATTGAGAGCAGGACAGAAGCAGTTCAACTCCCGAAATATGCATGAGAGCAACAATAGATGTTGAGTCCCAGCATTAGCAAGCAGTGAATGAAGCCAGAAAAACATCAGCTATAATAATGATGGGCACAAATGCCCACACCAGTCATTTGTAAGCATGTAGGGAAATTCCTTTCAACAAATGTATCGCTGTAGGTGGTATGCAACTTTGTGCCAGAGTCCGTATGGATAGCCATATATTCACAGTCAAAAATTCTTTAGCAAACAAAGAGAAAATTACTCTATAAATAATCGTTTCCTTTAGCTTGAGTTTAAAATCTTTGTCTTAATCCTTACAGGATATGCCAAGCAGCTATCCCACACTTTACCTCATCTTTCCTTCCCCGCAGGGTCACTGACACTTCCACCTCAGTCACCACAACGGTGATTCTCAGAGCAACTCCTTTTCATATTTTTATTGAAAATCCAGATTTTAATGGGAAAACAGTGAAGAGATTTGTTGTAGAAATAAGATGTAGCAATCAGGAGGCTGCCATGAAAAATCTGAGCTGTCAAGAGAGCTCCAAGATCACACTACAACAGCTAGCCTGACAGAGTATGTAGGAAATAGAGAAGACTAACAATTCAACAAAAGATATTGAGACTCCATGACATTGCAGAGCATCATCTGCAGGTTGTGGTCAGAGGGTTAAGAAAAGGGAATGGAGGAAAGGAGGGGAAAAGGAAAAAAAAAAAAAAGAAATAAATATTCTATTGTGTACGGATTTGTATCAGGTTTGGCAAGGCAACAGCTGTGCTCTACCCTCCATTACACAGTTTCCTGCCTATGCAACTCCCAGAATCTAACCAGTTGCCTTTTTTGGCTATAATCAGGCAGGACACAGAGGCAGTACGCTTCAGCTAAATTCAGTTTCATCATTTCCTGAGGAATCCTAAGTAACCAGCCATCTGAAGTGTCCTACATTACACTGAAACATATTCCTCACTTCCTTACTGTTAGAGCCCATGCATTCAATACACCTTGGAGATTCATTCTGAGATAAAGACTAATTCTTTTTGGATAAGAAGTACATAAGACCACAAGAAATCTTTCAAGGGGTATCCCAGCCAGTTCTAGATCTGAAGAGAACTAAGGAAAGCACATAGCTACAGAGAGGTTAATCAAATCCCTTACAGGAGGGGAACCCCTGAATTATCTCGCGCACAGCAAGGCTATGTTCTTCAGCCGCTAAGGGATCATTCTATGGCATCTATCCCTTTTTATTCCTAGGACTGAAAACAACAGCCATCACAGTGAGAAAGAACCTAACACGGCTATTCAAAAATCTCACTAGACACTAAGTTTTTTATGCCAGTACTACTAAATAATGAGGAGATTCAAAGATGGTCTGTACCTCAAACTTCAGACTTGAAAATTGCCCTATTGCATGGCAGCAGCAGTCTTATTCACACCATCTCAAACTAGTTTTCATATGCTCCAGAAGAGAAGAATCCTCAGGTACCAGAACTAAAAAACTGGAGGATCACACTAAGATAACATGGTATTAGTGCTATTCTCGAGGCTGACTTCTAACCCACAGGGCCTCTAAACTAGCAATACCACAAACCAACCGTTAATTTGCCTTCTCCACAAGAACAGTACCAGAGGAATCAGATTCAGCAAGTTCCATCTCATGGGCTCCAAAACTTAGCTTCCTAGCTTATGCTGCATTTCACTGGGCATTTCTACAAACCCCTTAAGTGGTCAAGGAAGTAAGTCCAGTAAGCTCTTGCAGACTTACAGCAACTCACAATGAATGCAAGTCATTACCATTTTAGGAACAAATTAGGAAGCAATTTGTTTGCCTAGTTTGCATTTTGGTTGTAGATAATTATGTGGGGCAAGGACATTTATCTTTACATGGCTATTGTGCAACTGTCAGATGAGAATACCATTAACAATATTCTTTTTGATGCAATACCAGTCTATAGGTAAGAAGACAAACCGTCCTTGTTTTGAGTTTAAATGCCTCCTTCCTAGTATTGTTTCCAAAAATGAAATACTACAGTCACTTCCCTGTTAACCCAATATGCTCCCTTATTATGGTTCATAGCAGTCTGAGGAACAGGCTGGTCAAACGTTGCTTGTTTTCCATTATTTCAGGTGCCAAAAGACATTCTTTTGCCATTTTACTAACTACATAGTTCCCACAAAGGTGCCATACAGTTACAAATGGAGGCAAGGCTATCTCTACAGTCATGAATAGGACAGGACCAAGACATTAATATGTAGTCCAACCTTAAAAAAAAAAATTCAAGAACACTTTACATACATATTTCCCTGCATTCTTTTGAGATGAACAAATTAAACTGTTTAATTAAGCTAAGATGCCATGCATTCCCACTGAACTAGGCAGAATTACCCAAAACCCTCATTTGAATACAATCATATGGACAGAAGTTTGCCTTAGCCTCCTACAATTTCATAGCCTTAAGGCTTGAATTATGAGACACTTCACACACTCCTCTCCCCGAAGTATCAAGTGCTTCCCAAAAATCTGGCAAATACCTTGTCTGGCTTGGAAAGGTCCAAAAGCTGCCCCTGCTATAAGGTCCCTTCCTTTGGATTACAGTGTTTTGCAACTGCTAAAAGCATAGAACATTATCTGTTTGCAATTTAATTTTCCAGAACTATTTGTATTATTTCTCCCCCCCTCAATGTTTACTCTGTCAGCAGCCACAGAATTGTTTCTGGGACTAAGCCACTGCTCAGTAAGATGAGCTTGGGCTATGCTAAACTATCGGGGTAACGGTTGAAGTAGAAATAGAATTAATATATTCAGAGGAGCATTAATGACAACAGTTAAAGCACCACACTTACTAAGAAGTATTAGAGCACTAGCTATGCAAGGAAAGCACTTTCAGTTTGAGTTACCCGAACCGCCATTAAAGTAGGGGTCCCCACGCTGTTCTTTTTAGGCTTCAGCCTCATTATTAGCAAAGATGCATTACTACATTGGAATAGACAGGTACCCCCCCCCCCCCGCCATTAAAGTAGGGGTCCCCACGCTGTTCTTTTTAGGCTTCAGCCTCATTATTAGCAAAGATGCATTACTACATTGGAATAGACAGCTTTAATCACAAACCATTCCCCTACTTTAATGAATTATGAGAAGTTTGTGAAATACTGGGCTATAGAGAACAGAAAATAGCCAGATATATGTACTGTATACTTACTGATTCAGATCATAATTTCAGAACTCTGCTATAAGACAGCCTGCGTGAAAAGGGACATATGTGGGTAATTACAAGAAGTTTTCTTCTGCTTCATATCCACCAGTAACGCACCATTATAAAAACTTTCTGAGATTCCACATGAAATGATCCCCCCCACATGGTTTGTCCAGTGGCCTGGACAACTAGCAGTGCAAGAAGAACTACCCTAAAGATCAGGGTGACAAAAAGAATCAACAATAAATAGCAAACACATTTAGACTAAAACAAGGTAATTCCCTTTGTTTATACAGTTCACATTTTAAAAGTATTTCAGGAACACAGTTCCCATGCCATTTTCCAAACTGGCTTACCTTCAGCAGGTTGCGAGAGAATGGCATACAAGAGAAAAAGCCCTTACACAGAGCAAAAGGAATGTACACCATTTCTACAGGCAAGACAAGACTCTTACACTAGAAAATTACAGCACTACTGGTCACTTACAGTTCCATTTCAGTTACGACTAAATTGTCCTCAGTAAAGAAACTTGATTCTTTGTTAATACACAGCATTTGAAATATAATCTGACTTTGAGAAGAAGCTAATGATTCAAACTAAGTTTAGTCAGTAACATTCATATGACGGGAATCCTTGTTAAGCGTGCAATCTGAACAGCTAATACTTGCATTATTTTTGCAAACTCAACTATTTCACTTTCCCCAGCCAGCTGAATACAGTTCATCAAATCAACAGAAACAGTTGCATTAAGTGCAGATAGAAAGCACAGTAAATAGACTTTAGTGGCCAGACTGCCTACAGTGACCATGAACTGACAACACTAAAAAACAAAACCTAACCCACAAAAAAAAAAAAACCACACCACAACTATAATTCCCTTGTTTTCAGTAAGAAACAGTTCAGATCTCCACTGTTTAGGACATACTAGGCTGACACTTATCAGCTCCATGTGCCAGGATGTTTATGGGAAAGAAAACTGCGAAGTTTGTCAGCACAAACTGCTCCAATTTCTAAGTAACACCTATATAAAAACTGAAGTCTGAATCACTAAGGGTGAGAAATGAGTCTCAGGGGGGAGGGGGAGAGGAAGGGAAGGGGAAAAGCTGGCAGGAAGCTGAACTGATGGACCGGTTATATCTGCTTGTTTCTCAAGTTCAGTATATTGTGACACACCAGTGCCTGATGCTTCAGGCTGAACTCAAGAATCATGAATTTCAATTATCCCACTAAAGAATAAGGCAAGTACATGAGTTTGCAATTTATACTCCCCCTCACAGATAGCCCCCTGAGCTGAAGGCATTCAGCTACACTTACCCTTTTTGTTCAGAATGCCATGCTGCCACGCAGACTCATTTCTTCTAGTTCAGCTTTATTGGGGATTCATGATTGCTATTAGGCTACTGTAGTTCACTGGTTTCCTCTCTAGTCACAGTCTGACGCACACAATACATTGTTGAAAGATTTATTTCACAACTGGAATGCAGATTGCTGGCAATTATTGTTGCATATTCAGTTTGACTGTAGTGCTGCCCAGACTTGCCAGCTACCGTGTTTATTACTGTAAGTTAAACTCAAGGTAGAGCACTAAAGTGCCTTCTCTGTAAGCACAGGGCTCCAAAAATCAAGAAGGAAGAATCTACTTATCTAATGTATAAATGATACCCGTATTACGCAAAAGTGATCTAGTGACCAGGCTACACGTAAGACAGAAGAAAGAAGCTGAAGGGAATTCTGTATCGTCCAGGTGGCCTAAAGGTACCTGGCATGTATCCTCAGAACAATGAATGTGAAGTGTTTCTCAGTTTGTGTGTCCAGCTCTCTTCATCAGCTGTCAAGCACTGCTTTCTGGTATGTGTGAAGCAGCACTTTGCATATTCTACTGTAACAGCTGACACAGGAGGTTTGCTCTGTGAAGCTGGGACTTTCCACGGCAAATTGCAAAGGCCACAAAGCCATATACAAGTAAGACACTGTCCTTACATGCCACTTCGTAGTCACCTTTTCTCTCCACTGGGTTCAAATGAATAACAAGATTGGGGGAACAGAAGCTACAAGCACAGCTGATGTAGATGTAACATAAGTTAATGCCAACCTGAAGAGGCTAGTTTTGGGTACCAAACAGTGAAAACGGGATCACACTATACAAGCACAGAAACGATCTTGGGCAACCACACTGCATACCGTAAAGAAATTAACCACTGTCAGTTATGGGCAAATATGGCCAGGCATAGCTTTCCTAAGTTAATGCTAGGGAGGGTATGCTTGCCCCTATTTTAATTGCACCTTCTCAGTTCAGTGAGACGCAAAGACACATTACCATGTACATGGCACCAATAAAGTTAATCAGTTCTATGAAGCCTGTGCACATTGTTTAAACACTGGTTTAGGGAGGGGGAGGGTAGCCTTCTGTTGATTTCAAGTCCAGTCTTTAGCATGACAAAGCTATGCTGGCTGCCACCCAACCCCATTCACTTTGAATAAATATTCAAAGTTTACAGTCCTGCATAATATACTTTCTGCAACTGTTGTTTCTCATTAGTGCACATACAGTACATGCCTTCTCAGCAGAGGAGAGAATTCCTCTTCCAGAGACAGTGTGCCCGCAAGGAAAACATTCCACGGGGAGAACACATTCTTTGTGACCACTCAGCGAAGTAATCCCACTTAAGGAGACAGCTGTAGTTCAGAAAACTGCAGCCCATCCCTACTGTTCAAGCTGTTTTGCTGGAAGACTTGTTTTCAGGAGGCATAATGGACTGCAAAAGTTCTGATCAGGCATGCAGAATTCCCTAGGGACATTGCATGAGGAAGGGAGGGAGGAAGAGCTTGGAAAGTTTCAGCTTGTCCTTGTTATCTCAGAGTCACTTTTCATCCCTTCCCTAATATTCTGATTTAAGGCTAAAAAGGTATCTGCCAAGAACTCTCTGGGGCACTGAAGTGTAAGGCAGCTGTTCCAATACATAGTTCTATATCAATTAGCACTCCCTATCATCTTTGTCAACTCCAGGTTTAATTTCATTGCAAGAGGGAACAAGGAATAAAACAATTATACCTAAATACAGAGAAGAAAAATATGGTTCTGGTTCACTCTTTTAGAGACAAATATTTAGCATGTATGTGGCTAAGATAAAGTCAGCTTACAGGAGCAATTATTCTTGCTTACATTAACTGAGAACTTGCTTTGATCTCAGCATCAATAATACTAATTTTCTTCCAGCTCATATCGGAAAGAACCAAGAATCAGTGCAAATACGTCTGGCAAACCATTTTTAAAAAGATTATTTTTACATTGCAGCAGGGAACCAAGTTTCTCTAGACACTTACAGCTCAGCCTACTGTGCCAAACTATGACGGTGTACAAACAGCCTTCTGCTATATCTCGTATTTTTATTCTTGTTTCAAATAGTTCTGCTCCACCATTAACAGCAGCTATAGGGATGGCAGGCAAAAACCCTGGCACAGAGAAGTCTACGACCTTTACAGGGTCCAAGTTTGATTCTCAACTCTTCTAGTGATACACAGAGATTCATTAAGAGGACCTACGTCTGTTTATGAAGGTGATCTTGGAGGTGAGGGGGCAGGAGGAGAGTGACTCTTTCTGGACATGAGAACAACAGCAACTCCTACACTGAAAGAAAAGCTACATAGCTTTAAGCTCCAGGACGTATAAGGAGGCCAGGTTGAAAACAACCTTGCAGAGCATAAATATCAAGTTCAAGATGGTCTGAAAAACTTTGAAACATTCCAATTGCGACATTTCCCTATTGCATTCAAGGTCTTGCACAGCTTCGTGGCTCCTTACTTAGCTATCCATTATAACTAATGTTCTAGAGAAAGCCCCCGGTGAAGCAGAGCGCACAAGGAACATTTGCCTAGTCTGTACACCTCAGCCTCATGCTCGTTTTCTGGTTAGCTTGTTCCTTTCCTGACCTATGCTGTCTTCCCTAAATGTCAAATATATCAATCTTTAAAAAGGAACAGCATTAGGCACCTCTTATTTTAGAATTCACCCAACCATGCCCTCCTGCCTGGATCTCCTGAAGCACTGATTTTTGTATTAAAGGAGAAGAAAGGACTCATCTTCCAATCTGAAATGAGTAAAAGCAAGGGCACTTGAAGTAGGAACCTAGTCTGAATTGTTACAATCATGGCTATACGGCATATACAATTTTCTCTATTCTGGCATTACAGGAAAAGACGTTTTTGGAAAAAAAGAAAATTATCCCCTCTGACAGAAGACTGATGTACTATGACATTCCACAGTCCCAATAAGAGGAGGCAAATGTAATTTGGAAGTTTCCAACAAAATTTTGCTTTCTGGCATAGCAGGATAAAAAACAACATAAGGAAACACTGACCATAGAGTGGCAGAACTGTTTCACGTGTTTCCACCATAGTTAACAACATTCTCCACAACCGTATACACTACAGTGCTGTGGTGGTGAGACACTGGAAGAGGTTGCCCAGAGAAGTTGTGGATGCCCCCTCCCTGGAAATGTTCAAGGTCAGGCTGGATGGGGCTTTGAGCAACCTGATCTAGTGAAAGGTGTCCCTGCCCATGGCAGGGGGGTTGGAACTAGATGATCTTTAAGGTCCCTTCCCACCCAAACCATTCTATGATATTCTTCTCCTTACCTACACGAGCAAGACCTGAACCATTGCTGCAGTTGTACTTTTTCCTGACAGAATTGGTATAATACAGTGTGGTAATACTTATCAGTTAAATCTACATCAAGTTTTTAGAGCATTAAAGAACTAAAATCTACTAAAAATCTAATAGTTCTGCCCATCAGGACAAAACTTAGAATTTGCCATGTAAAAACATTAACTCCCACTATGTGGAGGAAGAAGATATACTGACTATGCACATGTATATGCCAGTGCTATGCAGACAATATGTAAATACTTAATTTTTAGAAGTTACACCAGTTTGTCCAATAAAATGGCAACCCCTTTTTTAAAGCACAATTATGACTAATACATCTTCCTCATCACATTTGTGCGTTCTCATTTTATATTTCCCATCATATACTGCATTAAACTGCAAGCTCAAGTTCATTTACACAAAACTCTGACTTGGGAAGGGCCATTAAAACAATGTAGAATAATTTACTGTGTAATGAAAGGTCAAAGACTTTCGTATCTGCTATAAACATTCATACTGCAATACAACCCAGACAATAAAAGCTAAGTGAACTGGTTTCAGTCACAAATCTTAAGTCACAGTTTAAAGAGTTTTTAAGCCTGTGGAGAAATCTTTTTTGTACTTATGCTCCTCTAAGGAAGAAAATTCCCTTTGTCAGTAAGCAGACACGTCCATTTGAAACATGACAGTTTCAAGTATCCAATTACTTAATTATTTTAAATAGTCTACCATATACCTGTACCCATACTCCCATATCCATTTATTTAAACAATTCTGTAAAGTCTGAATACATTTTACTTGATATCAAAAGGAGATAAAAACATCTCTATCTCTGAACAACAGAAATAAAGACATCTGAACATCTATGAAGAATAAAATATATTAAGTGGTATTCTGCTAAAAAAATAAAATTCCATTAATACAAAAAAAATGTTTTTCTTGGATTACTTCAGATGCATTTACAAGCAAAAAGCGACTAAAATTGTTTTCTAGATAGTTATCTGCAATCAGCAATTTATGAATTAAATTGCCTGTTTCAGATACTTTCATCTCAAATCCACCCTTTCTGATCTGTACCACTAATTGAACACAGTGAAAAAACACAGCCACCCACCCCCCCAACCACCAAAAAAACAGAAAAAAAATTATCAATATCTTCCTCTGCATTTTAAACTATGAATGACATGGCCAAAAAAAAAGCCAGAGAGTATTTTTCTTCATCTACATAAAAAAACCTGTCAAAAGTCAATTTACCTCATCAACCAACTAGTTCCAAGTGTTTAGCCAGGAACTTTCTCATCCAGTTCATTGGTTTGACTTCAGATTTACATTCAGTATTTGTTGCCAACTTCTTACATTTAAGCATCTTATATTTGTTCAAATATGCCTAAGTCCTAAGATAGACTATCAATTTAAGAAAAAGAAACACTACCAATAAAAATTAATTTGTACTCACACTTTGCTCAAAACAATTGATTTTATTGATTCAGAGCACAGCAAGACTGGAATCTCTTGTACTAAATGGCAAGCAGACCTACAGTGTAACAGTCACACCAAAAAGAGCTTACTGACTAAAAATTTACCTACAAACTGATACAACAGTGTCCTGGTTTTGGTTGTTTTAAGTCACATTTGGAGAAAAAGACAGAAGCAACTGAAATTAAATTTTTTATTGAAGTTTTGCTGTAAGTTTTATTCAGTGTTTCCATTTTTTTTTTCTTGGATATTTAAATCAACTCTTAGTGCGTCAGTAAAACTAGCTGGATTGAGTGTTGGCCACAACAGACTTTAACCAAAGTCAAATCTACTGCACCTCCAAGGTTGATTAAAAAAGCCTAAATTCAAGTGAACTGGTGAAGTCTTGACCTTAAAAGAAAAACACAGATGAATGCACTCTCATCACTGCAAACAATAAAGAGGGAAGTAAACTATTTATAAGAGCATGCTTGAAATCTCAGATTTTAAACAGGAAGCTGCCCAACAGAAAAAAAAAAAATCTGACTGCACAGGACTGTCAAAGTTGAGCTGTAAAATTTCTCTAAACCTCTTTTCTTACAAGTTTGAATGCCTACTTTGCTTTCATTCAAATCAGAACTCCACTTCTGTGTTGAGGCATATATCACAATGGATTTCCTGCCAAGACTCATTAAAATGGTAGTTCTTGATGAATACAAGTATTCATCAGTTAAGAAGACTTTATGATACAGATTTCCAAGCTAAGTTTCCCTCAACATATATTAATTATTAGCTTGAGTTTACCGAATTCACTCATCCATGTGGTTTTATTTACTACTCTCAGTAGAGTCAGCATACATGCATTAGGAGAAATTTAAATTTCTAGTCATGAAGACAAGCAGAATCCAAACCCTATGTACAAAACTCTAGAGGTATAAATTTCATTACGAGGTCATGAGTCAAACCACAGTATGCAGAGTTATATTTCATTATACCTCTCTGCATCCAACAGCAATACATTTGTAATACTTCTATAAGAAACAATTTGCAGTAGACAAGTACGCTAGATCAATTTTACAGTTTCCACTTTGCCATGTTCAAAAAGGACATCACTTAGCAGTACTAGCTCCCGAAGTGTTGTACAATGAAATCAATCCCAGTTCCATCACTGGAAAATTGTAGACACTACTATTTCTTTAAACTTTTTAGAATGCTCAGAAAGGCAACGTATTGTGCTGAACAGTAACAGACCAAAGGGCCATTAACTGAAAACAGGGCCTAGTCAATTACGCTGAACACAACTGGGTTGGAGTGAGGTCGGAAGATGTTAAGCCACTACAGTAGCCCAGGATTGTGAGACAAATCAGTGTTGAGATTACTGCTTCAAGTACTCAGAACAAGTTCTCACAGCTGCTAAAGAAAAAAGTGAAGTGGATAAACCATAATTAAGATGAACTTGTAAATTGATGCATTTCATTTAGTTGTACAACACCCATTTGCATTAGCTTCCAGGGCAGAAGTTGCATTTGTGTTTTTGTCTCATCATACTCTATTTAAATCAGGTTGCTAGTTTCCATCTCTTTCTACACTAGGAAACTCAATTAGAACCATGGTGTGCTTAGGCTGAAAAGAAATTTAAGGTACAAGGTCACCAAGCCACCATTAAGCTAGAGCAATTGCCAGCAAAAACAATGCCGCTGTAGGCAATCCTATGCTATTATAGTTTTGTTCCAACCCACAAAAGACTTAACATCAGGCACACAATTTCTCTACTTAACATACGAACAGCGGTGCCTCAGTTATAAACTAAGAAAACAAAGACTAATAAGATACTTATACGAGAAATCGAAGATAAAAATGGATGTTAGAGGGCAGCGAGTGCATTATTGAGTCAAACAAACAAAGCCGTACTAAATCATACACTCAGGATTAAAGTTTTGGACACCTTTTAGTAGATGTGCACACTAACTCTGGGCCTCCGAAATACACTTTAGTCATCAGTTAGCTTCAGCACGTTATCCAATAACCTGAAGTTACCAGGCAAGAAAGCAGATGTAGTACAGAGGGTTGGGGGATAAGACAACCTCAACTTTTACTTCCCCTTTCGGTAAACCTTGCATTAACCAGATGCGTTCCTGTACCTCCAGTGGGTCCACTTACAATCTCACCTTATTATAGTCACACCAATTCTTAAGTGACATAAATCTGGGCAAGACACAAGCCTAGGGATGGGGGTAGAAGCAGAAGATTCAGCAGAATCAGCTTGGAAATCACAATACCTATGACGTGTGTCCTGTCACATCTGTTCAGTATCCTGGAGATTAACAGAACAAAACCTGAATTTTTGGGTATAGACAGACTACTTTAATCTCCCAGTACAACTGAACAATATTTTCATGTAGTTAGTAGCCATGCCAATATACATACACTCCCTTGTACCTGCATGTGAACAGTCTGACAGAGGACTAACCTCTAAATTATTAGTTATTATAAACATTTAGTACATTAAAGACCTGCCAAGATAATAATGGTTCAAGTTTTCAAGATAGTTTGTTGCAGTGGTAAATGTAAGTCTCAGCATTTGTAGTAGAAATACTTGCAGTGCCAAGTACTGTTGCAAAGAGATTTAAGCACCTGTGGCATCTGACTCCACCAGACAGTTTTCAACTCAAACATGAGTATTAGAGCTACCACCCGCTACACGGTTTGAACACTCTCCAACATTTTTCATAATACCAAAATAATGTGCTGGACAACACAGATTATTTCAGCCTCCTAAGTGAGAAATTCTTCTAATCTCTTTCCTACAACTTTACTGGACAAGTAATTTTATACTTATTATTATTACTCCTCATTCATTACTGATTCACCTAAAAGATTATGGTGTAGCTCTCACAACCTATTTGTCTTCTTAAAACGTTCTCAAGTATATCAAAATTCACCTAGAGGAAATGATGAAAAACAGCTTACTCTTTCTTTTTCTGTTCAGATGAAAATATCACCCTGGCAATTTTTTTTTTTTCTTACGAGACTAACTTGAAAGAAAAAAAAAAATCCCAGAACCAGGGTAGGAATATCCTAACAATCTATGCAAACAAAGTCCAATAAAAGGTCTTCAGTTTCTACACCCATTCTTCTGGGACAGACAGATCCTGGCTATTTAGTCTTCTTGTTTATACAGAAACAGCCACATGCTACCCAGCAGAGCAAACTTTGAGGTCAAAGTCTCTTCTCCAGAGAGCTTCCAAAATCAGATCTTGGCTATACAAGTCAAGCATCCAAGAGATGACACCATACTACAAAAAGAACCACATAACTCACCAGCTTGGTGCTGGTCATACTCACTTTGAAGTTCCAGGTCAGTAAATATGAGAAGTTCAGACCCACGTTTCTATCCACTACTAGCAATTTTGCAGCTACCTTAGAGTTACTGGAAATTTTGCCTGTCCACCTCTAGAAGGCCAGTGCACACGCTATGAGTAAGTGCAACAAATAAAGCCATGAAGAAGGAGAACACGTCAATTTAAACAGGTCCACCTGACATGGAGCTTCACAGAATCGTTGCGTGATTTCAACTCTAGTTATTTTTACAAGGTCAGATTAGCAGCACAATCTTGTGTTAATACAGTTTTGGCAATTGTGTTTAACAACTTCAAAACTCTTTTGTGCTAAAGGCAGCTCCACTTACATTGATCAATTGCTTTCCCCTCATTATAACTTTCTAGTTAACAAAAATATTTGCTGATCTCATTTAAACTTTGGGAGAGAATGCTACAGTTGCAGACAGTGCATCTATGAGTCAATACATATCTGCACCATGATTTGCCATTTTTACTTGAATGCCAGGGATAAGTGAACTTAGTCACATTGCTACCTAGTGACTAATTTCAAAAGCATCTTTACACAAGCAGTAACTGATTAGAGCACTGTTACTCTGGAGTTAAAACAACGTTACTGTATCTAGGCTTATGGATAGGAGATGCATACGAGAGTTAAGGATGTGTAATTTAATCTTTCAAGCCATGGTTCAACAGCCTCCATGCAAATTAACTTATATTTCTTTATAGTGTAGGGCAGAGGCACAGAAGTCATAGTCTGCAGGCCAAAGTCCACCTATTACAACATCTCTTTAAGTTTGAAGCACACATTTCTTAATGCATTACTGGAGAGATTGACAGACCTGCTCAGTTAGAAAAAAAGCTTAGGTTCTTAGTCCGCTCTGATGGAGTGCGGCTCAGGACATCATGACATAGGACACAGAAGAAAAACCTATGGAAGAAGAAAGATGAAGAGCACAAACAGTGTTTCAAGAGGAAAAAAAAAAGAGGAAGGAAAGCTTTCTTTTTTTTTTTAAATTTGATCTACTATTTAACAGCCATTGCATGAAGAGCTTCCCAACCAATGCAGTTTACTGCTGAAAAATTCCACTTTATTACCAGAAGCATGTTATTGCTTTAAAACTCATTTCACCCTGTGTTCAGGCAAATCCTTATTAAACCCACTGGGTACACACCACCCTCGGGGGCTATGAAACTTGTTACTTTCCACACCTACTGGAGACAGGTTGGTAACGATATCACTAAAAGCCAGAGAACTTTTCCTACTCGGTTGGCGGTGATGCCTGAGAGCACAAGCTATCTGCAAGAGTTTTTACTGCAAGCTTCATCTTGCCCTGTCACTCCCTCCTCCCTCTCTCCTGGCTTCACTGTACAGACCAAACCGAACGAGGAAGTCGAGATCTGAGGGCGGAAGCCAAGCCCATTGCAATGTCTGCAGGAGAATTGTCAGCCTGTGACTCAGGCTACAGCCCTGACAGCTGCCAAACGGTCCTATTTTTCCCTACCCGTTACTTCCAAAGGACGGACACTTAAACGCGAGGGGAGAAAGGGGGGAGACGCACCGGAGGGAGGGGAGAGAGGACGGTCCGGTGGAAAAGAGCGCGAATAACGCCCCCCCACCTCCGGGAAGGCCAGTTAGCAGGGCGTGGAGGAAGGAGAGAGGCAACTCCCCGGGCATAATGCAACCGTGCGGCGCACGGCGCGGCGGCACACACGCCCCCGAAGGAGAGGGGGAGGGCGGGGGGGACGGGGAGCACCCCAGGCGCGGCAAGCCGGCGCCCAGCCGGCTGCCTGCTGCCCGGC
>NW_008794445.1:1035420-1042187 GCF_000699145.1 Aptenodytes forsteri
TTGGAGGGCCTCGGGTTTGCCGGCCTCAAACCCCGGCCCCCGCGTGCCCCCAGGGCTGGGAGAAGGGAACTCGGGGTCAGACTCCGGCTGCAGGGCGATGGGCTGCGGCCCTGTCCTCCGGCGGCCATGCCAGAAGCCCTCAGAAATGGCGGGGGGGGATTCCCACCCAGTCAAGAAGTTCCCACCCAACCCTGTTGTCTTACAGTGCAAAATAACCGTGATAGGAAGATGCAAGTCAGAATTACGTTTCATCCGATAAAGGGACAGAACTGAGGCAAGCAGAAGCATTGGTGTAAGCAGCCCCTGATGCTGCGGAGGTGCCTGAACAGCCGGTGTGTATGTTAGAAGAGGCTCGAAATGGATTAAGAAAGGCATGCCAGTAACAGTAGAGGTGTGAAAACATAGAGGTGGTGCAATTCTGCCTCTTTGCATTTACTACAGTGCTCTTCAATGGTGAACTTAAAGACGAGTACAGGGAAAAAGGAGGAAGCGGTAGCCAAGATGTAAGACAAAAGTCCTTCTGAAAAGATCACAGCATATATGAGTCCAGATGTTAGATCCAGCTATGCAGATGAGGTTTATTGCACATTTTACAAGCATGCAGAAATACAAGGCTCCCTCCTTTTGGGGCTTCCTACTTTCTGTGAGGAGGGCAGATTTGCAGATGTAGGTGCCAACGACAGAAAATGCAAGGTGAAGGTTACCGATGACCATATCAAAGTCACAAGTGGAAGAGGCAAATGAAGTGAAAGAGGCTTGAATAAAGAGAGAAGTTAGCAGAGAAGTGTCTTGAGTAAGCATCTCTTGTCCAAGTGAAGCAGTTCAGGCCTAGAAAAATTCACTGCAGCAGTTTGGAAACAATGCTAGACTTTTGTATCTCAAGACACAGAAGCCAGTAGGAGAAATCACTGAAAGGTTTGTGCAGCTGAGTATCGAGGATACAGAGGTGTCATTGTTAAAGGCAGAGATGAGAAGTGTAAATACAGGTACAAAATGAGAATTTAATTTAGCAGTGAGAAGGGAACATACAGGATACGTCTTCGCTAGTACATCAAGGCAGAAAGTGAAAGGAAGCTGGAATTGTGACAACCAGAGATACCTACATAACCAGATACATTAGATGGTGAGATGATCTGCAGTATCCAGTGGCACATTTTGATCTATGAAAAAAAGTGACCAACATATGGAAAGGATATTTAGTGGTTGAACAACAGGGTTTTAAATTCTCCCACGAAAATGAAGCAGAATGAAAATAGTGGAGGTAACCACATATCTCAAAAGCTTTTTAAGAACAGTAGAGGCTGCCTCTTCAGCCAAGTGGCTGAGAAAGGAAAGGTAAGCGAAGGAAAGCAGTCAGTGTCAAGTCTAAATAAAGCTTTTAAAGGAGAAAAATAGCAGATCTGAGCTGGGAAAGCAAATACAAAAGGCAGAATGAACTGACAGCAGTAGTAATGTGGGAAATAAAAGATAATGACTGCAAGCATGAAATGAAGACATAAAAAGGCTGCCACAAAGTTGTTTTTGAAGACTGTATGATACTGGGCATTTTAAATTTTTCTATTCTTTTCTGACTCTCGTACTTCTCATATGTACTCTGCTCTTCCTGATGCTAAGATTTAAGTCTAAGGTCAGGCTGGACTGTCTTCTTAAGGTTTGGCTTTTTTTTTTCTTTCTTTTTTTTTTTAAATTTGAGAACTTGGTCCCACTCCTGTTTAATCAATATAAAAGCTTTCTTGATGATTTCAGCAGTAAAGCATCAAAACTGAGCTCAGAACAAAGATTGCTGCAGGTTTACACCATCCTTTCCCTTAACAAAAAGTGTATCCCACCTCTTTTGAAAACTCTGTGTATTTATTTCCCTCATGGTCAGATTGGTAGATGTGTGGTAGTTGAGGCAAGTCAGATTTGAAATGTCTGTTTTCCATAGCTTCATTACTTTGAAAATAAGTGCAACAGGTTTTTGTGTTGATGTGGTGGCAGGAAGTTACCCAGGAAGGGAGACACACCTCAGAGAGAAACAAGTATGACTAAAAAAGCTATCATATTAATTTTATACATCTGTTACTTTCTACAAATTCACAGGATGTTTATTTGGATCCTTCTGATCAACTTCACTCACATTTTCCATCGATGTTTGCAAGCCAGCATCCTTTGGAAGAACAAACCTGTAATGGTCATTGAATTCTGAAAAACATCATCTCAACAGCAGATAGATTTACCAGTTTGGTGGGAGTAAATTAATGGTACTGCAGTGTTTCTAGAGGGGGAAAAAAAAAATCTACTAAGCAGCGAGCATCCAGAGATACCTCTTCAATTTGCCAGCCTTAACTGCAGACCAAGCAAATGCCCACTTTGCTGAACTACAGTGTTTTCCCCTACACTGGTCTAATCCAGGACAACTGGGCTTAAGTTTGTTGGCAAACAGCAATGCCTGGGAGAAGCCTGCACTTCTGTGATCAACAATAAATGCACGGACATTTGATTTCTATATCTGACAAACAGGTAAAGTGGCTAAATTCATTTTGGTGAATAATTTCCAATGCTTTGCGAGGCAGAAGAAATCTCTTCCAAAACTAGTTTCTTACTGACAAGCTTGAGGGAGTGAAACAAGAAGAGTGACAGAGACAAAAGGTGTTTACTTCATCGGAGAAGTCACATTGCTAAACGCTAACCACAGTGGCTTTAGACAGAAACCGCACGCGTATATATCTGGAGAATGTCACAATCTGGTATTGCTAAGAAGCCTGAGCTCTGCTTTTGCAAAAGCCTGAAACATCAGTAGTTTCAGTGCAGATTCGTAATTGGAATTTCTCAAAAAAAGCAGCTCTGGAGTGGCTTTAATATGTACACCCATACAAAGCAGCAGCTATTAATGCAGATGAGAACTTGAAGGGTTTTCATGTACTGTAACAAAAAGAAATGGCTCTTTGGAGGTGGGTCTCTAGAAAAAAGCCACACGTCTGCGGACTTCACGCCTATGTCCTCTGAACAAGCTGAAATTTGTCTGCAATTTAGGCACCATCTCTTAGCACATAACTTCCTTTTCCCCTTATACCAATTCTTTATTGTTCTGCTCCCATAACAAATGCCAAATCCAAACTGTGAGAGTGCAGGAGATGGAAAGACATGAACTTAAGACGTGGAAGGAGTGAAAACAAGTGATGTTTCCACTGGGGGGTCAGAGCTTACAAATTTAGTGACTACCCATTTAAGCCCAAGTTCTAGCTCTGTTCATCCAGATTCTACCAGGAGCAGCTGACATAAAAGAGCTGCACTGCACCACACTAAGGGAAACGTGGCCCAGTAACCTGTCTCAGAAGCAGCCAGTAGCAGATGTTAGGAGGAGAGTAGCCCTTTTCTTACAGAATGATGTTACCCTTAGCATGACTACCCAACTTCTGGCATGGCTGTGGAAAAGGTATGGCTTAATTGGCTCATTTCATATGTGGGGGTGCAATTCCATCATGCCCTCTTCAGCGAAGCTGGTTTAAGATGTTGTCTGTTCTCCCACTAGCCATTCATTCCTAGTGCTGTGTCATAGTTTACCACTGCCCCAGTGGTGCTGATGTGGATGTTTCAAAAGCCATATTGTAAACTGGATCACTGAAGTAGAGTTAAAAAAGAAGGTTAAGAAAAAAGATCAGTTCACTGATCTAGTTTATAGGCCCACAGAGAGGTGCATCAGCACAACTGAAGGGATTAAACTGAGGCACTGTAACAGGAGTCTTTCAAATTGACTTTGCTGATGGAGAAAATTTAAAAGGGAATTATACCTGCCCTCCAAGACTGGGGAGGAGCCGTACCTGGCATACTCTAGCATTTAAAACAGTTACTCTACTTTTTACCTCTCCCCAGCCCTCCACCCACACAGTCCCATGTGAACAACCTGCTGAACTCCTGCTCCCTCATTGTGGTTCTTACTTCAGCTTTAGTAAAAGAGGAAGATGTTTTTACTTTCTTAACACATTAATGACAAGATCTGCAGCTGAAAAACAAAGCATTTACGTACAGCATCTCTGCTCGTTTGGGATACCACTCAGAAGCATAGATCTCTACCCATTGGTTATGTAGCACCGTAAGTATATGTGTCTTGTGCCAGAGTCCCTCCTGTCAATAAAATGGGAGTGACACCATCATGTTCCTGATCTGACATAATGGCCCAGAGCTCTTTACCTCCAAGGAATTCTAATATAATCATCTCTGCCATCTAAATGCAAGCACAATGCTAAGCAACAGGCATTTTTTAGTTCAGTATATCCCCTTCCTAACCTTGTTTCCTCTGGCCCTGTTCTCTTGCTACTCACTATTTTCTATTCAGCTTTAAATTTGGAGAAAGCTGGCATTCAACACCATTATACAAAAGGGCCAACAGGAATACAAGCCATCCAGCAAAAGTATCTTTGCCCCAAAACCGAGATTTGGAATCCGAGTTTTTTGCCTTGGGCCAACCCAGACTTATCCAAAACGCCAGCAGAACACATCCTGTTACCTGCCTTAAATAAGCACGGCAACTCTTTGCTGCAGAAAACAAACTGAGCGTTTTCACATAATCTGTTACGGCTTAGCCCCTTCAGTGGTAATTCAGCGAGTATGATGCATGTAATTTTAGGCTTGTCTGTCCTGGCCTCACAGCTCCCTGGTTCAACAATTGCCAAGGATCCTTTATTAACATCTCAAATACCTCCTTTTCCTTGTCCCTTTCTCAGAGGAGGTAAGAAATGCTTCAGATTACAGAGTTTAGAAGGGCTGGGGGGGAGGGGGGGGACGGCATTCTTTTTACTCGGCAGAGGATAAACTGAAAGGAGAATAACATCGCTGCCCAGCCCCTCTGTCACGCTGCACCTGTCATCATTATGACGCTCAGGTAGCAAAAATACTTGCCAGACTTGGGTCGGATATTGATGAGGAAAAAATACTTTAAAGAGATTGACAAATCCATCTAAATGCTGCTTAATTCATCCTGATGAGGTAGGGCTGTGGAGAGCTTTATGCTACCTTTGCTTCTCTTTTCCTTCCCTATGTCTCAGGCTGGGCCAGGTTTTCACAGAACCAAGAATTCAGTAGCAGGCTGTCTATGCTATTCGGAAAACAGGACTAAGTTCAGAGAATACATAAGGTGATAGTGTTTAGCTACTTCACTTTTTTTTTCATTGTTTTAATTGCTTTTCAGCATCGGCCACCTTTACGGGCCTCTAAACAAAAGGCATCTAACAAGCATCTTCCTATAGCAGGAATTTAGTCTCCCCTTAATTTTTTCCTCCCTACAAAAACATGAGAGCACCCCTACTTTCACCTTGCTGCCTTTCCTGAGGTTACAGTGTGAGCTTTTGCTCCACTAATGGTGCCTCTCAGCTTACCTCATGTTTGCTGTTTGTTTTTGGGCTCAGCCTTCAACAGTAATCAAGGCCAAATATTTGCTCAAATGAAGTGGCTCTGTGGTTCTCATTCCAGGGAGCTGGCTGAGGACAAAGTGAAACTAGCTTGAAATATTCTAGTATGCCCAAGAGATGCTAGGAACAAGGGATTTTTCCAGTGCTGTAGAAAGTCATCCAGATTCTCACTGTAGCTTTGTTGTGGGAACTGCAGGGGAACTAACTCATTCATAGCCTGCCACAATTAAAGATACCACTTTTGTCTGCCAGAAACCAAAGTTGGTCCGGTCAAAGCCAAACTTTGGGACCATTCATTTGGGCTACAACCAGAAAGAAAACTCAATGCGAAGTTACACAAGCATTTGTTCTCCCTCTTCTGAAAGACTGAAGCCCACATTTTTCTGATAAGAGGAGGCTACATCCTTTGTGCTTGCAAATCAGCGGCAGGTCTTCTAAACACACCCACAGATTCTCAGCGTAACATATTGCAAGCTCTGTGCATCTGGAGCCAGTGCATGCTTTGCTCAACAACCCCCCTTTCATTTCTGCCAAGATTCCCTCCCACATTTGGGACTTTTTTCCTGCTCCCTTGAGAGCCTCCTCAATTCTCCCAGCTCCTCCGGCCTCCCACTGTCAGCATGGACTGTTCTGTATGGCTTTGCCGGTCTGCTCTGCCTTCGGAAACATATGGGCCAGTGCAGGAAGCTGGGCACAAAGAAGATCCATGCATTGCCCTTATTCTCAGTCCCATGTTTGAGTCAGGTGGATGGACCAGAAGACTGAACTTACAGCACTGGCAGAGAAGGCAGAAAATTAGCCAGGACTTACTGAGGCATTAGCTTTGCAGGATGTGAGAAAATACCAACAGAGATACACGAGGTACCATCACTGTGGGAAACCACCTTTTAGCCAAGGTGCAGACGAGCTCCATTTAACACAGACACCTTCTTTCCCATTTATCAGAGCATCGTTTCCTGGGATTGTTCTGGAACAAAGAAAGTAACTCACTGGGCATCCTACATGTTGGCGTAACACACAATTCCTGTCAAAAATCAGTACTTCACTGAGGAGTAGCAGGCTACTGAGCTGCCCAACTGCAGACTAGCACCTGCTATGCAATATTTCTTAGCTACCAAGAGATGGGAAAGTGTTAGAGGAACCAAGCCCACAGGGCAGAGGTGCGCGGGGGCTTCTTGTGAAATTCCTCTATGTGAGATAGCAGTTTGTGTTAGACTGGGATGGAAGGAGTCCTGCAGGCACTGCTGCCTTCTGCACCGGCTTAGAAAAAAAAAAAAAGAGGTTAGAAGGTTTTTTGTGGAAGAGAATATTTGGACTTCAGACCCAAGCATGATACAAATCTAAAGCACGACATAAGATAGCTCTTCTGTCTTCTGT
>NW_008794445.1:1042271-1046042 GCF_000699145.1 Aptenodytes forsteri
AAAAAAAAAAAAAGAGGTTAGAAGGTTTTTTGTGGAAGAGAATATTTGGACTTCAAGTTACAGACCCAAGCATGATACAAATCTAAAGCACGACATAAGATAGCTCTTCTGTCTTCTACCTAGTGGGTCAAGGCATTCAACCTGTGGTAAATCCTGTCCACTCCCTCCTTGTCTTTTCTGTCTACACATGGTGTAAAAGCATCCTTAAACCACTTGCTACTTTACCATTCTCCTGATTACAACTGCATCTAACACTGAACTTTAAACACACACCTGTACATAAGTTTGCGGCTAATTGCGAGACAGCACAGAGGCCTATAATTCTTTGACTCTTTATAGATGAATGTACATGTATAAAAGCCTTTTGAATTTTCATAAGCCGCCCCTTAGATGTGGGATAGCAAAACACAAAAAGATGAAAACAAGATGCTCACCCGATGATTCAGCTTTCCTGCAAAGTTTCTTCTAGCAGCCATCATAACCCTGAAAATAATCATCCCAGCCCCTTTTTCCTGTGGGCTAAAAACACATCAGCGATGAGGATCATAATTTAAGGTTTTTGTTCCCACTAGGAATCCATGAGAAAGAGCTTTGCATTACGTGGAGAAAAAAGAATCATATGCAGGAAAAGGAGGTATGTGTATTTTTTTAATTTTTTTTTTTTTCACTTAAGGAATGCTAAATCAGGTTTGGCTTTGCTAGGGGACATACCAGCTGTCTCCAAGCTCTTTTTATTATGACCTCTCTTGTACCTTAATTGAGAAAGCAGGGTGTGGAAGTTTCAACAAAGGCTCCCCTTTGTAGTGTGTTAATTAGGCACAGGAGTTAGCAAAACCCCTCAGTTATAAACAATTACCTTTCCCCGGGCTTACTTTCATTTTCATGCTACCACGTTTTTACTAATTTTCTATTAGTTTTCCAGAGTGGACAAGACTAATTTCTAAAATTAGTCTTCTAATTAGCAAAGAAAAGAAAAAAAAACACCAAGCAGGAAAATATGTAAAGCAGGAGGAAAAAAAAAAGGTATAATTAGAAGCACTTAAAGATGCCTTTTTTGTGCTTCTTCAGGATGCAGGAGCACAAGGTCTTTTCAGATCACTGTAAAGTCTCCTTTAAAAGTGAAAATCTATATTATGGTCCCCTGGAAGTGACTCTGGGTGTAAATGCCTGGGGATGGGAAAGAGTCTGATCTGGGTTTGCATGCCCTGAAATGAGTGCTACCCTCACCCCCGCAGGAGGAGGAAATGGAGGAAAGCGAGAGGGGCTGCGAGCTGTAATTCCTCCAGACCCTCTCCATCCATTCCATTTGCAAAGCAGTTTGCTTTAAAAAGAGGGCCCTGCTTGGCCCGCAGGACATCTTTTTGCCTGCCGGTGTCCTGGCTGGCCGCTCAGTGTGTGCTCAGACCCAAAGACACACAACAGCTGGGAAGGGAGAGGCCTCTGCCCTCCTCCCTGGAATGCCAGGCTTTGTCCTGATGGCAATGACCTCACCTCTTGGCACCGAGCTGTCCCACAGGGGACCGCCAGCCACCCTGGCTCTGGTACCCCTCCTCCTCCTCCTCCCTCCACCTCCGAGCAAGGGAAGGAAGAAACCCAGGGGCTTGGGGCAGTCCTTCTGCCTCAAAAAGAGGCAATCCCAGTGATGGAAAACTGTACTATAAGGACAACTGCCATCTTAATGCTAAACGTTTTACACCACGCGTTGGCATGAAACCTTTCACACGGCTGCTCTCTAATCTTGTTCTCTGATGAATTTCTGGAGAAAGGTTGAGCGAGGCACTTTAACCCACAGTATCAGGAGAAGCATGTTATGATTCAGTCTCCAGTCAGCGTCACGCTTCTCTTGCCACCCATGGTAGTGCTGTTTGCCCAAGACCTTTACAGTGTAGAAGGCACCCAGATATTCAAGCACAGATGACGGGCTATATCTGTGTTCCCTGAAGGTTGCCTTTGCATCCAAGGAGCTGCCCAGAAAGCCGGGCAACAGTGTTTATGTGGGACTGGGGAAAGAGTAGCTCAAGCTACAGTCCCAACAGCTTCTGTGTCTCCTGGCCTGCCAGCAGACCTGGAAAAGCCTGTCTAGGGAAAAACTCATAATTCTCAGTGGCAGCTTCCCAAGCATAGCAGTTCTCATTGGGAACAACCTTGCCTCTCCTCTCTGGAAGAGACTGAGGATAGTCTAGTGAAGATATCTGGTGAAGACAGATAGGCATTCCCCCCTTTATTGCTGCACATCAAACCACAGTCCTCCTTTCTCACTGCGTTGCAGTAGCACAGACTGATTCTGAAGCCAAGATGAGCTCCTGTTGCTTTCCCCAAAGAGCTTTCAAGCTTAAACGGACCAGAAAAACTCATTGTGAGAGAGCAATCAGAAGTGAAGAAAGGCTGAGAATGTCCCCAATGCCTGCAGCAGGTCCCAGGCGGGAGCTGGGTACAGGGTACTACCCTGACTGACCAGGCAAGCCAGGGAACCAAGGACCCCATGGCAGCACAGAGCTGCCTCACGTACGATGGAAAATGTTTAAACTGCTGTAGTTGGGGCCCACAGGAAACTTTTGGGAAGTGTGTGCTGGGTCTAAGACAGGAACCAAGAGAGTCAGTGTTTAAAATATGCACTGACAATGAATTGCTTCATTACTTAGAGAAAAACTGAGAGGGGAGGGGAAGGAGTAAAACTCAGCCACATCAGGAAACAGGCAAATAATTGTCTGATGGATACACCAGGTCTCCTGACTGCTGGTCTAGGACTTTGCTGCTGCTCAGCCCATAGTGTCTTCTTCATCATGATAAGCTGCTTCTTCCAGGAGACAGCAAGGTCTCCTCTGCATTTAGGTATTCCCCATGGGAACACACTGCATCTCAGAAAGGGCAACATGTCCTCAGAAGATCATTTTCCTAGAGAGAAAAGCTGGGGGAAGGTGGCCATTTGAAGGCTCACATGCTAAGCATAAGACCCTGAGGACAGCCTCCTCCCTCGACACCAACAGCAGGGGCTGCACGGCACAGCTAAGTCCTCCCCACTGTGTGCCCCCATGTGCCTCAGGTCCCCAGGGCCTGTGTAGGGTGCAGGGGACCCTGCAAGAGAAGTGCCACAGCCATGCTATGGGATTAGGGCCAAGCTCAGCAAGGTGGTGCGATCCCTGCCTACATGCTGGTCACCACAGCTCCTTCCCTGTCATGCAATCCCCTGTCTGGGTGCATCCTCTCCTGTGGGATCTCAGACCCTGGAAAAGAAGCAAGCAGAAACATCTTGCATAGGGCTGCTTACCATCTCTGCTAGTGTCTTGTTTTGCCCCACTGTACTGTTTTTCTTTCTCCTACTACACCTTCCCCTGTACATACACTCTCAATTGAAGAATGAAAGTGCAACCCTTAAAACTAAGGGAACTTTTGGCCCATGAGCAGCTGAAGAAAGGCACATAGACACGTCAGCCACAGCCCCCGCCTCCCATAGCACTTTGTAAAGCAAGTGAATAGTCTCAGGCAAGAGGCTTTCTATACTTTGAACAGTCTAAGGCAAGGAGTCGTGCAGGGCAGAGCACCTGGAGAAATTGGGTGGGCTGGGTGGCCTGGGCTTGCACATCCGTGAGCAGAGACATGGGAAACGCTGCCTTCCTGGAGCTGGAGTGGGGAGGGGAGCCCTGGAAGCCGCAGGCAGGAAGAGTCTGACTTGGGGAGGTGGCCAATCTCGCACAGAGTGAGGCAGGTAACAATCATACAACTATTTATGGCTCTTTTTCATTGCGACAACAACAGCCATATATGGGCAAG
>NW_008794445.1:1046140-1061981 GCF_000699145.1 Aptenodytes forsteri
CTTTTTTTTGTTTTTTTTTCTTTCCCAAACCCCCAGCCATATATGGGCAAGAGCGCTCCACTCGAGGCAGAGCTGCGGAGGTGGAGCCTCAAGGGGCACTCCTGATGCTTGCTCCCAGGCTATCTGCCTGCACAAGCCGCTGACCTCCTTCCCGGGAAAAACCCTGGGAACCCTCGCTGAATCCAGCTGTTTAAATTTCAAACTACAAAATGACCCGGCTCCCCTCCCCTTCCCCCCCATACCTCCTATTAGCTGGAGCTGTGGTGAAGCAGAAGCATCTGCATTTGTAATGTTGTGGGTATCTGGGAGCACTGGGTTGGAGAGTCCTCCGCATCCGACGTGGGAATCCTATTCCCATCTGGTTGTGATAGTACTGAGAACCGGAAGAAAAAAAGAAAGGAAAAACAAACAACCCTCCCCTCGCCCCCCCCAGCGTTGCTTGTCAGACACTAGCGAGTGTGTGAAAGGCTGCAGCTGGCAAATCTGGTGCACAAACTGCGATGCAGATCCTTTCACCTCTGGATGGGCTTCGGAGCCCCCCGGTATCTCTAGCTGAGCTGCCAGTGTGCACGTTGGGTTCTTACACATTTCAACCCCGTCCAACCCACCCAGCTGAACTACGCTGGAAACTGGTTACAAATAAAACCAAACATAAACATGCTAAAAATGTCACTGTCATCAGATAAGGTTGCTATGCACATAAAATTCCTGACACAAGTTCATTAAACCAAGGACATGAAAAGTTAAGCCACATGCATGCGGTGGCTAGGATGGGGAGGGAGGTACGGTGAGCGGGGATTCAGGCTGTAACTCTGTTTTTGGGCCTGCTGCCAGCCTGTAGGACATCACCGCGGGGTGACTCAATTTCTCCCAATGGGAGGGGGAAGAAAAGGAAAAAAAAAAAAAAAAAAGATGTCACAGCACCCAGCTCCTTCTGTGAACACGGGCATGTTTCGGGCAGGAGCAGCAGGCAGGAGGCAGGGATTAGCCACGCCACTTGCAAGCTGCGGAAGGCTGGCCTTTCAGAGGACAAAGCATGTGCTGACTGCCAGCCCTCGGCAATCTTTACCAAAACCAGTCATATTTAGCACTCCATGAGGCAGTTATCTTTGTTTTATAAAAGAGGAAACAGGCGCCAAGAGCTTCCTCTATAATACACTTGTAGTTGTGGCGACGTTCAAGTCACAGAAATGCAGGGTTGAGTGGGCTAGATGTTCCCACATAGGCTTACCAGTTCTCAGACACCCAGGTTTGCACAGAGGTACATGAGCTGTTAGATGTAATGACCTTCCCTACCACCTACTGAGTTTTTGTAGTTCTCAAGCCATACATTTTAAAAGCCAAAGAGGGCAGGAGCTGTGGGAGTGGTTCACAGGTGGGAGTGATTTCAGGTGATCCCCCCCTCTCCTGAGCTTACCACAACAGCCACCCTTTAACTGCTCGCAGGCTGTCTGTGGCTCAAGAAAGAGCAGCTGTGCACCCTTTCCTCCAGGATGAGTGACATGGGTTAGGTTAACCTACAAGGGTGGAACATCATGTTCCTCCTCAGCCTCACAAGGGTCAGGGTTGGGGCTTGATGATTGCGCTAAGCCAACCCAAGTCTGTGCAGCCTGTGAAGGAAGAAGTCCTGTTCCCCTCCCTCCTCTGATCTTCACACTCCCACTGCCAGTCCCAGATGACACAGACAGCTGATCCAGCTGGAAACAGACTTGAACCAAAAGAGAGAGAGATGTTTCCGGCTTGATTGTTTTCTTGGTCCATTTGACTACCTGGGTGCTAGAAAGGCTCTGGAAATGCACGGTCATGGGCAGCCAGACATAAGCTGGTCAGAAACTATGAGGGAATTGCAGTCCAGGAGAGGCCAGAAAGCCTCCTTTCCAGTGGTACCATCAGTGAATTTACTCCAGCTGCGTGGCTGGTCACAGGGGTTGTTATAGCATCCCACATGCAAGTGATTGCAATCAGTATCTGAATTAAGGAACATCTATTGCCAAACATGTAGGATTACCAAAATCACAGCATCATGTAGTGTAGGAGGTAACTCTGGAAGTCTCCAGTCCAACCACCTGCTCGGAGCAGGACCAGACTTAAGGTTAGATCAGGGTGCTCGGGGCATATCCAGCCTGGGTTTTGAAAACCTCTGAGGATGGCAAATCCACAATCTCCATTCTTGCGTCTTGTCCTTTCACTGAGCACCTCTGACGATCTGATGCTACCTTCTGCATAACCTCCATTTGGGTAGCAGAAGACAGCGGTTAGATAACCCCTCCTCACAAGCCATCTCCTCTCCTTGCAAACCAACCCAGCTCCCTCAGCACCTGCTCGTGTGTCAGATGCTGCAGCCCCCTGGCCAGCTTCATGCTGCTCCGCTGGAGTTGCTCCAGTTTGTTACTGTCCCTCTTGCAAATGCAAAGGACCATCGTGAAGCAGCCTGAGGAACTGTCCGTCTCACCTCCTGGAGAAGAGCAGGTGTCTCTGCCTACTTGTAAAAGGACGAGTCTTTGCGAGTATGTTTATTGGGGTGTGCATGCACAGTACCAGTCTGTGTTAGTGCATGTACACAGTGTCACACAGGGAGTCGGTGCCTCTGCCTATCGTGTAAATATTGGCTCAGAAGTTTAGGTCATAAAAATGGGTGCAGATTCACTCAAGTCCGGGGAGCTGTGCTGGTTTTTGTGAGCAGAGCTGTACTGCATGTATGCTGTGTGAATGCCGTCTGTATGCGTACCCAGGGACATCTGCACACCGTCCTTCTCCTTCAGTGGCTCTGCGCCTTAGCAGGCACAGATCCTCCTTCCCGTTGTTATTGGAGAAAATGTTTACAGTCAGGTCTAAATCTGGTCAGGTAGCTTCTCAATTACTCACCTCTCAGTTATTACTCTGCTTCAGTAACCCTGAAGCTCAAGGAGACAGGGTGTACCAGGCGGTAGCTGGTACTGGAAGACAACAGAAATCATGTTCTGCTCTGCTGATGTTGCCCGAGGGCAATGCATCACTGCCATGATGTCATAACTGTGAGGCACAACCTTCAGAGCATAAAAAAGAACACCCATTGTTCAGTGGGCCAGCAGGTGATATGAAAGGAGACAAGCGAGAAGGAAGACTTCAAAACTTTTACCTGCTTGCTGTCTTGGGGATAATGGTAGGCAAAATGACGTGTAACTGCAAAGCGGTGGTGCCTTTTGCAATATCAGGATCGCGGTGTGATGAGCAATCCCTCTGAAGTCTTCATAAAAGGTGGGGAAAGCTGAGGTGAGCTCCAGGCTGTGGATGGGGGAAATGCACCGCAAGGATATGAGATGTCAGGTACGAGGCTGACAAATAGGTCCTGGACAGGATCTGCAGGCAGGGCGGGAGGAGGAAGGCAGGGACAGGGCATCTCTGCACTGCTGTCTGAGTGTGGAGCTCTGCTTCCCCCAGGCCACCTTACAAAGCTGAAAGCCCCATGAGGAGGAGTCCCTGGAGAGAGGGCTTGGGGCAGTTCAGTGCAGGCCACGCTCTTGTTCCTGCGGTGTAGATGGACTGGGCAGGGTAGGGCCAAGGCTGGACCAGCGGCTGCCCCGAGCTGCGGAGGCTGCAGCAGAATGAGAAAGCTCGAGTGCTGGTTCTCAGCCAGTCACATCTGCTCCTCATTTTGCAGCAAGAACTACCATCAAGTCTCTGTCATAAGGAGCTTTGGTGCTGCAGGTCCAACCACCTGCTCGGAGCAGGACCAGACTTAAGGTTAGATCAGGGTGCTCGGGGCATATCCAGCTGGGTTTTGAAAACCTCTGAGGATGGCAAATCCACAATCTCCATTCTTGCGTCTTGTCCTTTCACTGAGCACCTCTGACGATCTGATGCTACCTTCTGCATAACCTCCATTTGGGTAGCAGAAGACAGCGGTTAGATAACCCCTCCTCACAAGCCATCTCCTCTCCTTGCAAACCAACCCAGCTCCCTCAGCACCTGCTCGTGTGTCAGATGCTGCAGCCCCCTGGCCAGCTTCATGCTGCTCCGCTGGAGTTGCTCCAGTTTGTTACTGTCCCTCTTGCAAATGCAAAGGACCATCGTGAAGCAGCCTGAGGAACTGTCCGTCTCACCTCCTGGAGAAGAGCAGGTGTCTCTGCCTACTTGTAAAAGGACGAGTCTTTGCGAGTATGTTTATTGGGGTGTGCATGCACAGTACCAGTCTGTGTTAGTGCATGTACACAGTGTCACACAGGGAGTCGGTGCCTCTGCCTATCGTGTAAATATTGGCTCAGAAGTTTAGGTCATAAAAATGGGTGCAGATTCACTCAAGTCCGGGGAGCTGTGCTGGTTTTTGTGAGCAGAGCTGTACTGCATGTATGCTGTGTGAATGCCGTCTGTATGCGTACCCAGGGACATCTGCACACCGTCCTTCTCCTTCAGTGGCTCTGCGCCTTAGCAGGCACAGATCCTCCTTCCCGTTGTTATTGGAGAAGATGTTTACAGTCAGGTCTAAATCTGGTCAGGTAGCTTCTCAATTACTCACCTCTCAGTTATTACTCTGCTTCAGTAACCCTGAAGCTCAAGGAGACAGGGTGTACCAGGCGGTAGCTGGTACTGGAAGACAACAGAAATCATGTTCTGCTCTGCTGATGTTGCCCGAGGGCAATGCATCACTGCCATGATGTCATAACTGTGAGGCACAACCTTCAGAGCATAAAAAAGAACACCCATTGTTCAGTGGGCCAGCAGGTGATATGAAAGGAGACAAGCGAGAAGGAAGACTTCAAAACTTTTACCTGCTTGCTGTCTTGGGGATAATGGTAGGCAAAATGACGTGTAACTGCAAAGCGGTGGTGCCTTTTGCAATATCAGGATCGCGGTGTGATGAGCAATCCCTCTGAAGTCTTCATAAAAGGTGGGGAAAGCTGAGGTGAGCTCCAGGCTGTGGATGGGGGAAATGCACCGCAAGGATATGAGATGTCAGGTACGAGGCTGACAAATAGGTCCTGGACAGGATCTGCAGGCAGGGCGGGAGGAGGAAGGCAGGGACAGGGCATCTCTGCACTGCTGTCTGAGTGTGGAGCTCTGCTTCCCCCAGGCCACCTTACAAAGCTGAAAGCCCCATGAGGAGGAGTCCCTGGAGAGAGGGCTTGGGGCAGTTCAGTGCAGGCCACGCTCTTGTTCCTGCGGTGTAGATGGACTGGGCAGGGTAGGGCCAAGGCTGGACCAGCGGCTGCCCCGAGCTGCGGAGGCTGCAGCAGAATGAGAAAGCTCGAGTACTGGTTCTCAGCCAGTCACATCTGCTCCTCATTTTGCAGCAAGAACTACCATCAAGTCTCTGTCATAAGGAGCTTTGGTGCTGCAGCCCAGGGTGCCTGGATGTCCAACACAGAAGGACAAGGAGTGTCGGGTAAAGGCTTCCTCAGTGTTAAGCTCCAGGCTGGAGCTGTGGGCTTACAAAGAAGAGGAAATGAAGCAATGTAGTCTGCTATGGGGAACAGAGATGTAAACCAAGTTAACATAGGGTGAGGTGCTCAAAGGGCTGGCCCAGTTCAGAGCCAGGCAAAGTTTGCTCCCCAGCTATAGAAGGTTATTACACAAATGCAATAAAACAGTTTTTACTACAAGCCAAGGACAAGAATCATCAGCTGTTCATGTCACCCAGCTCCCTTCAGTCTGAAACTATTTGGGGACTTAGGTGGCATGAGCAAAAGGCAGTCAGGTCAGGTTTGAAAGGCAGAGCTTGTTCCAGGGATCAACATCTCCTTTGAGACCCTTTGGTAAATCCCAAAGCAAGCAGGGAGGTAAAATACAAACTCAGCTGACTTCCCCATCAGTTCCACCTCTGGACCTACTGGTCCCGGCTGGAATGTGATGGGCTGGGATGGGAAGCCGTGTCTGTGCCACCACCACTGCTGGATGTAGGTTAGAGGGCCCAAAATACGTGCACAGCCACTGTAAGCCATGGGACTTTGTTCTCTGCCCAGGGCAGGGTGGCCTGTCCCTCCCAGCTCTGCAGCCTGGCATATCTCACCAGGCTTATCTGGTCGCGTGCCCTCCTCCCTCCCCAGCTGTACCCCCAGGGCCAGGTTTTCCTGCCTCACCCCAAATGGTTATTTTTATTATTTTAAAACAAACAGAGTTGCGTCTGTTTTGATTTCCAGAAAAAGGTTAGAGGGAGGTCAGAGCTGACATCTGGGCTGGAGATAACATTCCCATCTAATTAGCAAGCCCTGAATAATGAGGGCCTTCCTGTCCCATCCCCCTGCCCCGGCGCAGGAGAGGGCAGAGCCAGCGGAGGCCGGGGCAGAAATGGGGCAGGAGAACACCCCATTAGGTGGCATTTCACTTCCTAGTGCCCCCAGACTGAGCTCGTGGGGCTGCTGATAGATGCCTGTGGGCAACGGCTGGAGGCTGCCCCTCCTTCATCTTTGTGTGGGCACCATTTGCAGGCACTCGGCCTCTGCGGACTCTTTTTCCAAGGAATCGGCCACAGCTTTCCAAAGTGCCAATGGCGCTGCCAGTCACCCCCCAAGCCTATTGCCCGGGGGGAGTCCGTTCGCCCTTTCTGCAAAGCAGGGGTTACAGATTTAAACACCCTGGGCGCTACCTGTACTGCTGTATGTGTGGCAAGAGAAGATACTGGGAGACACGATGTTGGTGGGAGACACAGATGAGATGCACGGTGAGGTCCCCGGAGCGTGGCTGGGCCATCTGCTGCCCTCCCCTCAGTCTAGGGAGCCGTACATTGGCAGCTCCGTCCCCACTCTTGGGAATCAGGTTATTTATCAGAGTGGCGCAGCCCACCGGGCCGACACGATGCAGCTGTTTGTGCGCAGCAGTACTGCAAAGAGGAAGCAGCCATGGCAGGAGCTGGCTTTGGCCAGGATGCTGGGCTGGGGATGGCAGAGGGGCAGCAGTGCTGGGAAGACCCAGTTTGTGGGGGCTCTGGCAATGTGTAGACATATCCTCCCCCTGCAGCAGGGCACAGAGACACTGGAATACAGCCTGACTCAGCTGGGAGAGAGGCTCCCCGGCTGAATCACCCTGGGCTCTGCGCCTTCCCTGCAGCTCCCCCACCGTGGGCTGGCTGTGCCCAGCCAGCACTTGCAAAACCCCATGAGATCATGGGCACAGGCAAGCATGGTGGGGGCTGAACTGCAGCCAGGCGCTCCCCAGGTGAGATTACAACACCAGGCGCATCTGCTCCATGGAAAACCCCGGCTGACACCCCTTAGCAGAGCCGGTGACACACCAACCTGCCTGCCCCATCAGCCCCATGGCGGGGGGATTTGCTGCCGGCAGCCTCTGATGCGCGTCCGCCCTCACCGGAAATGCTGCAGCCTGTTGATTCCTCGGAAGGGACGTGACTGTCATTCCTGGCCTCGATATAAAACCCCACGAAGGGGAGGAAAAAGGAGACAGGGGAACAAGGCTCGGGATTTAACACTGGCAGAGCTCAGCTGCTGTGCCCCCAGCTGCAGGCTGGAGAAGATGAGGCTGGAAACTGTGCCCTTGGGTCAGCCATGTGCCGCTGGCCACCACGGGCTGGGCACAGTGTCACAGGGAGGCACAGCATCGCAGGGGAGCAGCAGAACAGGGAGATGACAGCAACCTAGGGAGTTTGCTTCCGGACATGGCCACATGCTGCCAGTTTCTGTGCTGCAGGCTCCAGCGAGACCAGCAGTGACAGGTCCCTCATGTTCCTGCATCCTTTTGTCTCAAGGGTGCTGCCAGCTTCTGCCTTCCTGTGCAGTGCCAGACAGATTAAGAAAACCCCAAATGTGCTTCCTCTGAGTGCCACCAAGAAAACCCAAACTGAGAACAGAACTTGAGCCCAAGGCCAGGGAAAGGGGAACGGGAACTAAACAGGGCCCAGACAGGTACAAGGGGGTTGCTGTGCTGGGTGACCGCACAGTTTAGCATTAGAAATGTAGTGGTAGGCATGACAGCAGCAACCATTAATATTGCCTGACCTCTATGTAAAGTCTCCATGGTCCTGCCAGGATCTTAGGGCAAAGCCCATGGGACCCGGCCTGGCTGGGAAGGGGAAGCCGGACCTCCTCAGGTGGCGAGCTAAGCTGAAAGAACTAAGCTGAAGGATCAGCCCCTTGAGAGCAAACCCAGCGAGCGAGAAAGAAGAATGCGAGGGTTTTGTCTTGTAGCTTCCTGCCAAAAACTGGCACGGCTGTAAACATGAGCGCAGAACAATAAGGTCTCCTGTCCCAGCAGCTGCTAAAGCCGTCACCTGGGGAGCTTCCTGCAATCAGCCAGTGGAAGGACAAAAAGGAGCTCCCACATGCTTTCCTGCAATTTGTCATATGCCTGATCTCTGCTCTGCTCAGTCCCTGCCATCCTCCCTTCCCCAGAGCCGCCTGTCTCACTTTCCGACAAGAGGATGTGGTTACGAAGACCAACCTCTGGTGAGGAGCAGGCTCATCATTCAGCCTTGCTTCTCCAAGCAGCAAGAAGTTCTTTTCTTTACAACTTCTGAGTTACCCGATAGCCTCCCCACAGACAGTATTTCCCCTGGGCTGGTTCTGCCCACACTGCGTGGACTTCCCCCGTACCTGGGTCTGGGCAGCCCAGAGAGACCCACAGCGTTCCACAGGTCCTCTCTGCCTGCCACGCATCGCATCTCCAGGGCTGACAGTGCCCAAAGAGTTGGCATGATGCTGCCACCGGCTTCTTTTCAGACCACCACGCCTTTCCAAGGCGTTAATCTCTGGGTCTGAACACTGCCATGCTGGATCTCTCCTCACGGGTGAGTATTTTTAGAAAGTTTGAGCTCAGACCATGCAGTCACTCCTGAGCTATGCCAGGATGAAAAGAAAACAACCACTTTTGCCTGAACAATACAGGCATGGAACAAAAAGCCACTGCAAATGGGCTTTTTCGGCATCACTCAAAACTAGCCGAGCTTTGAAAAATGAAACTTGCAGTCAAAAAAAAAAAAAGAAAAAGGTTCTTAGTGATCAGAAAGAGCTTTGACAATTTACTTAAAAAGCCAGATTAAAGCAAAACAATGTTATATAAATACCGGCGGGCGTGCCGGAGCTTGCACGCAGTACGGCGCTCCGTCTCCATCACAGCTGCTGCGCTAGCCAGACCCAGGGTGTTCGTTACCTGCTGGCTGCAATGTGGAACGGCCCTGTGGTTAAAGCCACCTGTGAGGAAAGGAGCTGCACAGTCCCTGCGCCTGTGGCAATGGGCCCCATGGGGAAGTGTTACTGCCTCATGATGGAGCAAGAAAGCAAGCTCGGGGGATGCAGCTCCTCTCCGCCTCGAGGCCGTGAAGCTACACGTGCAGAGCCGGCCGGGACAAACACTCTCTTGCTGCCAGCTGTGTGGGACCGGCATGGAGGAGTTGCAGCCGTGCGGGTGGCCGGAGGTCACCATCGTCTCCGGAAACCACTGAAATCTCTGGTGCATTTTGTACCCTCTGGACAACTTGAAGTGGATGTTTCTGAGGAGACTCACTGCAAAAATTTCCTGGTTTTCAGTATTACTCAACCACCCCTCCGCTCACAGGAGGGATGGAGCCGGGGTGCCTTCAGCAGCAGAGGGATGAGTAGCGTGTGCCAAGAAGGGTACTGGGAGCTCAGCCTTCCTGTGAGTGAGAGAGCAAGCAGTCTGGCTCCTGTCCTCTTCTGTCAGCAGCTTCAGCTGCTGGGGACATCTGTGAGCCCCGGAAGCCGCTGGCACTTTCCACAACAGAGAACAAGAGTATGTGAGTGGATAAACACACACACACACATATATGTATATGTGCAGGGACATTACTTCACAGAAGCTGCAGGCCATGAAGAAAACCCAGTCAATTTTAGTGCATTTTTATTGCAACTATTTGGATTATGAGGGCCTAGGAAGTTGATGCGGGCAGGCAGGAGGTTGGGTGCTGCCCTGTTGCCCGCAGCTGCCAGCTCTTGTCCGCCCACAGGGCACAAGCAGCTCCAGCGTCCCCCTCTGACCTCTCCTCACAGGACGGGTCTTCCCATCTCACTGTCCAGCAGGGACCTCTTGCCACCAGGAAGGCAGCCGCAGGGTTTCTCCTCACTCCCTCCCCACTGGGACATGGGGTGCCACATTTTCAAGGTCTCCCTGGAGGTCTCCGGTTTCCACCCATTTGGCTTCTCTGGGTGTAAGAAATTTGGGGGTTCTCCTGCTGCCCCTGCCTCCATCCTTCCCTGGATGGTAGAATGCACGTTGAGGAAAAAAGCAACCGGGCATGGCTCAGCACAGCAGCCCCCTCCGGCATCGCGCCCAGCCTGTGGCTACCACTCTCGCCATGAGTTGCAGCCTCTGGTTTTTGCCTGAGAAAGGTTTTAAGAGGGAAAGTATTGCTGGAGTTACAAAGCTGCAGAGGCAGAGAGGCAGAGAAACCACGAAGCTCGCAAGTGCACCCCGTGTTCTTGAGAAGAGCATCAGGAAGGCATCCGTGTGTGGTGATGGACTTGAGCCTGGGTGGGTTGCAGGGGCAGGTAACAAGGACAAGACTGTGTAACAGGTGATCTAGTTTGGTTTTGGTCTGGAAGTCAAACCTATGGTAGTTTTATCTTATCTTTTTATTGCTTAGGATATTGCAGCTGTGCAAGCTGTTACTCTTTAACTTGCAGGAAGCCGAAACTCTCAGCAAGCACTTAATGCAGCACAGCAAGTTTTGAACAACGCTGAGCTTAACATTACTGCTAACAGCCTTGCAGAGTTGGAGATTTTAATTGCTGATTCTGTCTGAATCCTATAATTACTTGGTTGAAAAAAATTGGGGGGAAAATAAAAAAAGCTCAAAGTGATGAACAAACTGCTAGGGCAAAGAGCCCGGCCGGGCTGGTGAAAGGCCCTGCCTCGGGCAGCGTCAGTGGCAGCCATTTCCCTGTTGACATGGAGCTGGTCTTTGCACAGGAGGAGTCATTTGAATCCTATAATTACTTGGTTGAAAAAAATTGGGGGGAAAATAAAAAAGCTCAAAGTGATGAACAAACTGCTAGGGCAAAGAGCCCGGCCGGGCTGGTGAAAGGCCCTGCCTCGGGCAGCGTCAGTGGCAGCCATTTCCCTGTTGACATGGAGCTGGTCTTTGCACAGGAGGAGTCATACAACACATTGATAAAGCAAAGGATTTACTGTCCATGCTGGGTGGCCGGGCTGCTGAGGCCAGACCTCATTGGAGCCAAACGTGGCCAAAACTGTCCCCTTCAAAGCTGTAGGGGACCACATATACACGGTCCCCTGTGTGCTGCAAACCAGGCAACCTGAATCTTCCATCCTCTACCAGCACTTGAAGCTGCTCTCGGCGTAGCAGCCCTAGCAGAGAAGGCAACGCAGCTCTCCCTCCTTGCAGGCATCTGCCGTGGCCCAGAGCAGGTGGAGGTTAACATGGAGTTTAGTGGGCAGGCACAAACATCTCGGGGAGAGGAGCAGCTGTGTTAGGGCTTGATGCAAGCGTAAAGCCAACAGAAACGAATGGAAAACCTCCACTTGCCTGGGATCGGGCGCCTTGGACAAGACTGTGAGGACAGAGGCACCGCGCCTGACCTTTGGGGGGGATCTCGGCATTGGGTTCAGAACACACCTGGGGAGGGAGAAGCGGGTTTAGCTGAGCTTTGCTCCCCTTGGGAAGGCACCGACCGCCATGTCCTCTTAAAATAGCAACCAGGAACATTAGGAGCCGAGAAAGCTGCTGTAATGCAGGCAGGCTTGGGTGGGAGAGAGCAAATGCTTAACAGATCAGAGGAGCATTTGATGGGTTTAACTCCAAAAGGGAAGACCAACTGCATCCTTGCCGGAGCAAGCAGAGAGGAAACATTTTCATAGCTGACATGGAAAAAGCACCTACTGCTGAGGAATTGCCTATTGCTTCAGCTCTCTTCTCTCGGGAAAGACCAACATCATGTTCAGGTGGCATGAAAATTGCTGTGCAACCCCTCTTTTAACTGCTACATAAATACACTGCTGGTAGTGCTTCCCGCTTGCACCTCCTCCGTTATTGACGCAGAATATGGGGAATCCCTGAAGCCTCCCCCAGCAGTCGGCAAACAGGGAGCCGAATTAAAATCCTGCCACAGAAAACATCCTTGCGCTTTGACTCCTGTCCTGTGGTGAAAACTCTGCAAAGCGCTCGGGGAATCTCAAGGTGCCCCCAAACCCCTCCTCCTCCTCTCAATCCATTACGCTGTTTCTGAAGGATTTCCACAGGGCACAGCGTATGTGGCTTTTCAGCATTTATCTCAAAGAAACAGTTGTGGCTTTCACATAATGTGCCCTGAAGCATGCTGGCCCTTTAATAGCTGAATGGCACCTCAGCTCTGCTTTTCCTTAGAAGGAAGTGATAAAATAGCAAAATTATACTGCCCCTTAATTACACAATGCAAAGTCACTGTGTTTTTTCCTGTTCTGTAGGATGGTGAAGCATGAAAGTTGACTGTTGTCAGGTACGTGACGCTGTTCCCCTACTTTTCCTGCTCATGCAGGAAAATGGAGACGGTCTTTACTAGAAGTGTTTATGGAGCAGGAACACCGAAACTGCAGGGCAAATTGCCCAGCCTGAAACATCAGCAGGACGTGACCAGCATAGCTTCTGTGGTCTCCCAAATAAAATAAAATGCCATTTTTTACTGATCATAACTGACCGAGAGTTCTTTATCCAATTATATCCAAGTGACATCACCTCTAGCAGCATGCCGGGGGTGAGATCAGCCCAGCCCAGACAGGGAGGTACCCATCTCGGAGGACCAGCACCACCTTGTGCTGCTGCCCAGGCCCCAGAGGTGATGGAAGCAGGTGGGAGCAGTGATGCCTGCAGCACTGCGGTTGCAGCAGGACACACGGGACTTGGATCGCCACTCCCCTGCTCCTTCAAAGGTCATAAATCGTTTTTGCGAAGGTGCAGAAAAAAATTGCCTCGCTGCTTGTAACAACCTACGCCACAGAGGTGAAATGGAGCAGAGCCAAAGCAGAGTTAAGAGCGATTGAAGGAAACAGAAGCTGGGAAGGGGGGGGGGGGAAGAGATAAAAAAGCAGCTTGTACGTGGTTATTAGGCACTTATAATGTTCTCATGCAGCTTAGATAAGCAAACTGGAATAAAGCATTACAGCAGGCATCAGCCCTGGTGCTGTACTCTGCCTACAAGCACACAAGGAGGCTGGGAGCACTTAGAAGCCAGGCTGGTTGGAAACAGGTGTATATGGGGAGGAGAAGAGATGGAAAGGGCTGAAGGCTGCTCCCGATACAAGCACAAAACTGCCTCCCTTAGTCTAAAGGTCAGGGCAATTAAAGTCAAAAGACTGCCTTTTGGCAGGGCTCGCCTGCCTGAGCACATTTAATTATTCACACAAGGGAGAGGGAGGCTCTCGGGCTCCTCGGGCAGGAAAGGAGTGAGAAAAGCACGGGGGGAGCGAGCACAGCTCAGGTTCCCTGTGCGCAACGAGTTGCTGTTCCTCTGCGCACAGGAGGCGAGTCCTTCTTCCAGCGTCCTGGATACAGCAGCACCCAAAGGGGGTCCTAGAAGCAGCACTGAAAGCCCCGTGAAAGTAATCCACTTGTTTGTTTTTCGGCACATTACCTTTTAGTAGGGATCAAGTCATAACCTGCGCTCTCCCAACCCATTGTTAGAAACCAGCTGCTGCGCTGCTGATACTCCCTCTCACCCCTCTGGACAGACAAGGGACTTCCCTGTGATTTCTGAGAATCAAGTTTTATTCTCCAGCTAGACAGCAGTGACCATAAAGTTCTCTTTATTACAGACCTACAAAAGGAGATCCATAAAATACTTCTATTTTCTCTTATAAAATTATGACGGGAGCCCATGGACTTGTGGAGGAGTTGTACCTGTCCCAGCGACACGAGGACAGAGGGACAGAGAGACAGGTTTCACAGACAAGGCAGAGGCATTCTCAGCTTTAAACAAACCCACCCAAGGCAGGTATGTACCCACATCTTGCAGGGAGCAGCTGCCCTCTGCTCTGGGCTATCAGATGCTAGGCAAAGAGAAAAACATTCCTCCTCTTAACGCAGCAGCAGCTCTGCGTGTCAGCTCTTTGCTGATAAACACAGGCTCCTAATTCCAGCCGCATTCCCCATTTTGAGAATAAGCAGCCCCGCTCCTCAGCGCCCTTTACAACTACTGCTGCTCAAGAGAAGGGGGAGTGGGAGGGAAGGGTTACAACACTGTCCATCTCCTAAAAACCCCAAACCAGAAGAAAACCCCAGGTTGCACAAGGCAGGCAGTTCACGTGCCCCTCAGCTCTCCCAGGCCAGGAATGCACAACATGGACGTGTCCAGAGGCAGAGGTACAGCCACCCTTTTACTTCAGGCTCCGATGAGTTTCTTGAGGAATGCCTCCAGCTGATCCTCATCCTTTATCCCCACAAACTTATCCACGACATCTCCGTTCTTCATAGCCAGCACGGTTGGCACTGCTGACACCTGGGGGCAAGAGAAACAGGGAGACAAAGGTGAGCAGAGGCTGCGGGGAGCCCAGCTGCACCCAGGCCCCAAATGGAGCTCTACAGATGAAGAAGTGGCTACAAGGGAGTTGAGCATACACCGCTCAAGGGTAACATGTCTGCTCACAAAACACAGGCCAGCTGAGCTCCATGTTCTTCCTCTCCCTGTGGCCTCATCTCTGCACTGACTTACATCACACTGCTTAAGCCAAGGCTGAGCAGCTTTTCGAGTTTAAGACAGACCCAAAATTTTAAAGACAAAACCAAAGCTAATACAAAAACAAGACGACAAAGCTTTTCCCCCCCTCTCCACTACAAATTCCTCTTCTCCTTCCCTTTTGTCCTATCATAAGCAAACAAACCCAGTCTTTTACCGGGACACCTCTCAGACATGACGACCTTTGGACATTTTACAGCCAGGGTGGTAGCAGACTGGACCCGTGTTCTTCTCCAGACAGGACTGGAGCAGGACCCCACCCACCACCGCACAGGCAGATTTCCTGCTCCATCCTACCATGGTAATGACAACCCCCTCTGACCCATCTTTCCTTCTCTACTCCTGTTTTCAGTGGTTCAGTTGGTCATACACCAGTGGCTGTCCACTGCAGATCCCTGATGATTAGGTAAGAAGTGAAAAAGTCCCTCCGACCACAGCCAGCAGGCAGCTGTGCTGCTCCGGGCAGTGTTTTTTTAGCCCAGAACAAAGTTTTCTGGGAATTATCCAAGAGAACAGCGGTGGAAATGACAACGCTCCCCAGAGCCTTACTGGCTGACCAGTGACAGAAGAGACCCTGGGGACACAATCGAGAGAAGGAGCAACCAGATCTCGGAGAGCTGCGGCAGCAGCGAGATCTGGTCTTGTTTCTGACCCCACAGCTTTGGTGCCCTTATCTCTGCAAAGCCTCCCCCACCGAAACACATCCTGTCCTTATCTCTCCTGCTGCCTCCCCACCAGCCTGCGGGGCCTTCCCGCGTGCACTGCCAGCAAGGATCTGCAAATCCTTCCTCGGGAAACCTGCCAGAGGGCTGGCTTTTCTCCCATCGGGAGCCCGAGATGAAAGGGACATTTTGTGCTTCCCTTCCCACCCGGTCCCGGCCGGCCAGTCCGGCGTGGCTCCCCGCAGTCTGTCCTCCAGGGCTTGTGCAGTCTCATCTGAAGGGATGGGAGCGCCGGGGCTGCTGCAACGCACGATCTTCAGCTCCTCCTAGTGACTGTCGGGAGCGGATCCGGAGGAATCGGCCCCAGCACTGGCGATGGTGCCGCCAACATGCTCCCTTGTGATTTTAGGGGTGAGAAAGGACGGTACCAGCACTGCGCTCAACTGGTCTCTCCCTCCTTGAGGAGGGCAAAGCTCCACTGAGCCTCCCTCTGGTTTGCAAAGTGGGTTAATAACGAGCAGAGCTGCCCCAGCTCCATCCAAAAAACCAGCATGCCCAGCCGCAGCA
>NW_008794445.1:1062359-1068363 GCF_000699145.1 Aptenodytes forsteri
CACCCAAAAACCCGGCGCCCAGCCGCCAAGCATCAGGCCATTACGGCCTGGGTGAGGAACGGGCGACTCTTCGAAGCACTACAGAGAAGCAGCTAACACCGAGTTACAGGGCTCTGCACGCTGACCAGCGCACCCACGAGCTTCACACAGCCTCAATCCCTCCATCTGTTCCCCTTTTCGTGCTGGTGAGCAAACCCCCGAGAACGGGTGGCAGGTCTGGGGCTGGCGCTGCAGAGCTGGGCGAGAACCAGGGGCAGAACGGGCGACTCTTCGAAGCACTACAGAGAAGCAGCTAACACCGAGTTACAGGGCTCTGCACGCTGACCAGCGCACCCACGAGCTTCACACAGCCTCAATCCCTCCATCTGTTCCCCTTTTCGTGCTGGTGAGCAAACCCCCGAGAACGGGTGGCAGGTCTGGGGCTGGCGCTGCAGAGCTGGGCGAGAACCAGGGGCAGTGAGCAACTTGCCTCTGCCCAGAAAACACGACGCTTTTGACAGCTTCCTTCCTTCTAGCTGAAGCAAGGGCAGCCTGTTGACGGAGCACGTACTTTGTTTTGCTGCTTGAGAAGCAGATGTCATGGAAATTTCTAGAATGCAAAGTTGGGGCCTTTCCCCCCCCCCCCCCCTCCTTTTTTTTGGGTCCCATCCACACTGAACCTAAACAAACCCTCCTCCTCCCTCAAGAGCATTTCTAGAGAAAAAGTCAGGCTGCTTTTGATCAGCGCTGACGACACGTATAAACAAACGCGGCCATCCAGGCTATTCATGGCAGCACCTGTACCGCGGGAATTCTCTCCCATCTGAAACTGGGGCTTTTATACAAGCTCGGATGCCACACAATGGAGCAGGGGGAAGGATTTCACCCAGGCTTCAGAATGAGACGTAACACAGGACCGAGCTCTGCTGATGAACGACCGTCCCTGTATCCAGCAGCTCTCCCGAGCTGCCCACCCGCAGCAGCCGGAGAAGGGGCTGCCCTTTCCCAGTGGCCACGCGCGCGGGTAACAGGCCAAGGCAAGAGATGAATCTGAAGAATTTTAAGAGATGGCAGATTAAACAAAAGTATTCCTTCTCCCTTTCTGCTCTCGGGGCGAGAGGTCAGGAGCGGGCTGGACCAGCGGAGAAAGGCCACAACCAGAGATGAAAGGTGTTAAGATAAAAGGAAGAATCCCCAGAGAAAGAACTTTTGTGCTGGGTATAACCGGACGGGGAAGGGCGCCGGGGACGTTTCTAGTCGCAGGAAACGCAACCCTGCTTCATGCAAAGCCGGGACGGCTGGGAGCCAAGGGCAGACGGACGCGCGTGTGAAGGAATGCACCGGCATTCCTCAGCTCTTCCAGGGGGTCTCTCCCCCTCGCCCTGCCTCCCCCCATGCCAAGGAAGCTGCTGAAGCGGACGTTGTGCAATTGGGCGGCAAGCCAGGGGCTGTGTGCGTCGGCAGGGGAATAAACATGGATGGAAGGAGACTTCCTGGCAGCTAGTGGAGGAGTTGTGGGGGTGGCACGGACACTGAAAACCCTCAGAACAAAAACTTTCTCAGCCTGCAGACATCTGATCCCCAATGGAATGCCTTTAAAACAAATAAGGCTTTCCTGATCCCCCCCGAACACCACATTTGGTTTTCCTGATCTCTCCCAAACACTACCTTTGGTCCCTCCTTGATCTCGACTTGGAGTCTTCCCATCAGCCCTTATGCTCACATCTCCTTAAGCGGCAACTTCCCAGAAGACAAAGCAAAACCAAGCACGTGCTCAGCACATGAACCAAACTTCTGCCTTGAAAAGGATGCCCCAAACTATGAAGATCAAAGCAAAAATTTCTCCTCTACCCCTACCCGTTTGCAGCTATCCTACTCACGGACACCGCCTAGGGATGGGCTTTTAGCCGTGGGGATAATGGTCAAGACCAGATACACGCATCACTCTGAGAGCAGAGGACGCAGCGACGATCCCCAGGCCCTCCTGCAAAACAAAAACTTCATGTTTGTCTGTAAGGCTCCAGAATGAATTGCTGGAAGCTGGCCCTTGCCCGCAGCTTCAATCCTGCCTGCACCTATGCCACCAGGGCTGCAAGACGGGCAGACCCTGCCGACAAATGCGTGTACACAGCAGGCTGTGCAGCTGCTCACTCACCATCCGGTGGGAGAGCACACGCAGCGTGTCAGCAAGCCTGCACAACTCGGGAACTTTCAGCCTCTTTTTGAAGACCTTTCTTCACATGCACACACTCTGTTTGCCGTTTTCCAGTCATCCGAGATGATCCTCTTGTAATCCCAGCTAATTCGATCTACTGGAAGACTTGGAACAATACAAGAGTTAAGCTAATAACCCCTATTCTCTCCTCCTTAGGGTGGGTGCTACCAGAGCCTGGCCTGCCTCTATTAGCATTTACGTGCTTTCTGACCACCACAGAAACAACTTCACCCTCTTCAGCTTCTTCTCACCAGCACCCTCGAGTGATGCAGCCTTTGGGCTTGCAACACACAGCCCTGCTCAGGAGCCAGCAGCCACCCTCCTTGGCCTGGGGCGTATCTGCGAGCACGCCACCACCGAGGAGAGCACCGGAGGCTCTCACGCTCAGCTTGTGGAAGCTGCAAGTCACATTTGTGGCCGCCAGCTGGGTGGACACGCCACCACAGCACAGGCAGAAAGATCTCCTTGGGAAAGAGTGGGAGGGAACAAGCTGTTTCCACTTCCTTCTCCTTCCGGCACGGCAGGGTGTGGGAATGGCACAGAGCATCTCCTCCAGGCTCAACAAAATGACAGCTTGCTCAGGAGATGGTTCACACTTTGCTGGGCAACTTGAGGAGCTTCCTGTGCTAGCCCCCGCCCTGGGAGCAGGACTTCATCTGCAGAGGGGGAGCAGCTCCATCTGCATGATACGTGAGTGAAAATTAAGCCCTTTTTTCCCTGTAAAACACAGCAGCAGGATGCCCCGACTCTGTAGACTGAGGAGTTGTTTACAAGGAGAGACAACGGAGGTGAGCACAGCCGTCAGAGGAGTTTTTGCATTTCTTAAACTACCTAATCACTGGCACAGGGAAAAAATAAGTCAATTACGTAAACCAAAGCCATGGCCTTCTCCAGCCACTCTGCTCCCTCCTGGGAGCCAGGCAGCACAGGGAACACGCCCAACAGGCATGTAAAACACTAGTGTAAGCGCCAAGGTCCACACTTGTCAAGAGCGGGACACATGCTCCTGTTGCTTATGTGTGTTCTCCGACCTGGCTCCCACCTGTCCAAACAAAGCCCACGGTGTCTCCTTGTGCTGTGGCTTAAGGACGGGACATTATCACCCAGCAAGAAACCTTGTTCAAGGAAGGGAAAGAGAGGATGGGCTGGCTGCACAAAGAACTATGTTCAGGAGCAGAGCAGACTGGGGCTTGTTACTTCACGTTCCTGCCCTGCACCTGAGCAGCCCATGCACGCAGCAGAACGCTGCGTATGCTGCAGGCTCCAAGGCCAGGCAAGCATTTACGCTGACAGATGCCTGCAAGGCTTAGAGGACACCTTTCTGCAGAATTAGAGGCGGGGATGCTGAGCACGAGCAGCAGAGCTGGAGGAGAGCCATGCAGCGAAATCCACCTACTAACGAGTGACCCAAGGGATCAGGAACCTGTAGGCGCTGGGCTTGCCCTCCCCACCGATGCCACTGCCGTGCGGGCACACCTCTCCCTGGGGAGGGACCTTCTTTGCACCGCCAGCAAAAGAGAGACCGCACTCTTCCGGCTCCTACCTCGTACTCAATAGCAAGGTCTGTGTGATCGTCAATGTCCACTTTGGCCATCAGCACCTTCCCCTCCTGCTTGGCCACCATCTTCTCTAACCTGGGGCCTAGTATCTTGCAGGGGCCACACCACCTGATGGAGAAAGAGGACAGGGGACATTAGAGGCGGCAAGCGCAGCAGCAGCAGCCGTGGAAGGCTTGCTGGTACACCAGTGCCTTTACCACCATCGCCGTTCCATTCGAGAGCCAGCCTGGAAACACCATTCCCGAACCATGGCTTAGGAAAACATTTCTCTCACAAAGGAGCTGTCAAAGGTTTTTTTCTGTGTCTGTGTGGTGAGGGGGCTGAGCGGCAGAAGAGGTCACCATTCAGCATTCGCGGTGCTTTTGATGTCATTTCGATCACACCGCAGTCTGCTCTGCCAGCCTTGGTGGTCCTCCTGCCCCCGCTTCTCGGCTCTTCATCACTACCCTGCTTTGCATCCTCGCTGGCACGTACGTGCAAAGCTGTGACCCTGCTGACCACAAAGCCGCCCTAGAGCGAGTGTCGCTGCTGGGTGCGGGGGTCTCAGCCCACACTCAGATTGGTTTATGCCGATCATCAGATCACAGACTTCCCCTCCGCACTCACTGCAGGGTTTACAGAAACTCCCCTTTAGCTGCAAAACTCGCAGAGGCATTGCATCTCTTCAAAGAGAGACCACCTATTCCAAACCCAGGTGCAGCAACAGCAGACTTTGCGAGGCCCTGTACACAGAAAACACCTCCTGCATCCTCTAACCGCACCAGTTAGGATGGCATGAACTTACTCAGTTCAAGGAAAACATGAGTTAAAGCTCCAAGTGCCCTTTTCTTTTAAAATTGAAGCTTTAGTAAACTTTGTTCCTCCTCAGCCTCCCTCTGTATCAGGTTTCAGGCTTTCAATTATTTGTCTTCTCCCTGGATGATCCCAATTAACGTTCAATTTGGTTTGTCAGTTTGGTCTATTTAGAGCAGAAGTTTTCGGGCTGTTTCATACTCTGCCCAGAATCAGCCACAACAGGCTCACAGGACAGACAGCGCTGCGGGACTATGAAAATACGTGAAAAAAGAAAGATAATCAGTACCGTTAATCCAGCAGATAACATCTAGGAGTATTTTTACTGGCAAGAAGACGACAACATTTTTATCGATGACAAATGCTGCTGTTGGCATCACGTGGCTGTTACTAATACATAACGGCATTTGCTGTCAAGAGCCGCGCTTCAAGAGCACGCAGCATAAGAAAACTGGAGAGACGCAACATGTCGGTGCAGGGGGAAGAACTTCCACGGCCGTTAAGATCATTTAGTGTTTTTAAGACGACGTTTAATCCACGAAGCTAAAAAAAGGAAATATCAGAGCTTTTTTTTTGAGGTGTCTTTCACAGGATGATGCAACGCCGGGGCCAGGGTGACACCCGAGCACTTGGGAGGTGCGGCGACACTGCCCTGGGGAACACCTTCCTGGCACTGGTGTTTTACACTCTTGCAGGGTGTAGCTACACCTACAGCAGTGCAACCCAATGAGTGAAACCTCCTCTATGGATTGCATTGCCATAGGAGCAGAAGCACCTTTTAACACCAGACACCCGGCAGGGCGGTCGGCAGCTCCACGGCTTGGGAAGTCCTCGGGCATACTCACATCCCCGGTGCGCCCAGAGTGCCACACCGTGCCAGGAAAGCAGCAGGGACACGCCTGCACGTGTGATGGCTGAGCGGGGCACAAGAGCAGTCGGGGGGAACTTACTGCGCGTGGAAGTCCACCACAACGGGTTTGGGGTTGTTCACCACCCGGTCCTGGAAGTCGCTGCCATCCTGCACGTTGAAGGTGCTCCTGCAGCCTGCTGAGGTGCCGAAGGCCCTGCCGTGAGGTGCCAGGGGGGCACATGGTGCCAGGGGACCCTGGGAGGGCAGCGTCCTGGGTGCGAGGGACAGCAGCCGCTGGAGCGCCAGCCTTTGGGCCATCTGTGGGGAGAGAAGGTATGTGGGGCGGGTACACCCCACAGCCGGTCCCACTGCAGCAGTGCCCCGCTCAGGGTCCCCTCGGCAGGGCAGCCCCCAAGCCAGGAGGTGCCCTAGATAGAAACATATGAGGCGTCGCATGGGAGCGCTTACTGCCCCTACGCCCAGCCCTCGCCACCCCACTGCAGCTCCAGCCCCACAGCCGTGGGGTCCCACCCGCCGTGGAGCCCCCAGCTATGGACCCCAGCTTCCTCCCCATCTCTATGGGGCAGGGACCCCCGCCCCAGGCACAGG
>NW_008794445.1:1069524-1072190 GCF_000699145.1 Aptenodytes forsteri
AGGCGGGCGGCGGCGAAACCTCTGGGGTTTAAGGGGCCGGATCCAGCCCTGGGAGACACGCGCGGAGCACGCTGGAGGAGCTGGCGGGAGAACCACCCTTTAAGGCAAGACACGCACACCGTGAACATACAGCCTGCGGATGGCTCGTGGGAATTCGAGGGCGGAAGAGGAAGCACCCGGAGAAGGCGCGTGCGCGTACCTACGGGCGGGCTGCACTCGACGTCGGTGCATACAGGGGATGAAGGAGCAGGCTCGTAGTGACAGCCGGGCAACCCCATTCGGTCGCAGGCCCTTATCTTCCCCCGGACAATCCCCAAATAAAAAGCCCGCGGTGCCAAGGACGTAGCGAGTAGCGGCACCACCCGGACAGCTACGGGCCACGAGAGCCATTCCCGGACCGGCCTCGGAGCCGGGGCAATGGGACGTAAAGCCCACAGAGGGATGCCGATGAACAGCAACCGAGAACGTGGTCGTATCCCCTTGCACGCGAAGAGCTCCGAGCTTGAAGCAGAGGCGGGGCAGGAACCGGGGTTTGACAGGAACGGCGGCTGAATTCCAAGGACTGTAAGAGTTTTAGGTACCTGGAGGTACAGCCCCCCCCGTCCGGGGCATCAGGAAGCACAAGTGCGGAGGGGTGTATTCTTCTAGGTGCTAGGGGGTTGGAAAATGCGCGTGGAGGTAAAAGCCTGTTTCCCCTCGCCCCTCCTCCGCTTCCTGGAAATCACAGGGACAGCGTAAGGTGGAGCGCAAAACTGCTCTGGCTTCGCAGCTCCGGGGCCGTGGAAGGAGCCCTCAGGGAGGCGACAGGCAAATGCAGGTGGCCGACGGAGGGAGCAATGAAGCGCAGGCAGCCTTCCAGTCGACGCCGGCAAGCTCTCCAGGTGACCGGAGGGGAATAAAAGAAACAGAAGACAAGCATTTTAACAACATCAAAGCCCACCCGAAACGTTCTTGATGGGACATTGTGCAAATAGGAGAAATATTGGTCACGCTTAACAAAAGGCAGGGGCTAACCCTTCGGGCCGCTCGGTGCGGGAGAAGAAAAACGCGAGGACAGCGGAGCCGAACTCGGCGTAAGTCCCTGTGTCCCAGGCATTCCAGGCAAGCTACTCGTCCTCCGTGGAGGGAAGGGTCTCTTGTGCTCTCCGGGAGATGACAGATTATCCCACCTACACGGTAACTAAAAATACGCCACCCCTCTCCACTCAGGCTACGCAACTGCCCTAACTCAAACGCAGGAAAAACCCCGGGAAGGTTGCCTGGAGCACTGCTTTGGGGTTCGGTGCACAAACGAATTTTCAAGTACACGCGGCGTCCGGCGTCCAGGGATCAGAGAGCCTGCACCGGGCTGCCACAGGGTGCGAGCAGGTCACCTCTGAAGAGGGACGTGACTTTTTACGTTACCCGGGCGTTGCCGCACTCTCTCTTCTTTGACCCCTGGATGTCACTGCAGATACTGGTCTGCGAGATAAACGCAAACACCATCTTCAGGCAACTCTGAACTCCGCAAGGACAATGCGGGAGCCTCGGCATGGCTGGATTTCGGCCCCTCGCTTATCCTTCGGAGCACGTTGGTCCTCTTTGTAACAGCAAGATCTGAGCAGGTCTTTGGCAACTCACGGTCAGTGGAAGGCATGGGGATGGAAGAGGAGCACGGGAAAGGGCAGAATCCTGCTGCGGATCTCTGTTACAGCCTTGTCACAACAGCACCTGTGGGTTTCAGTGTGGAGCGAGAAAGGTTAAAGCTCATCCTTGGCATTAACAAGATGCTGCAGTGGATGAACCGGTATCGCGTGATCTCTCAGCAGCTGGTCCTGTGACCCTTCGCGGCTGTCAGGGGGTCTGTCGCCCGGAAAGTCTGTGGGAGCGTAATCCTCCAGCAGGCCAGCTTCTACCGCGTGGCGCCGGAGCCCCTCGCTCCCCACGAGCCCTTGCATTCTCACGTACCCCTGCCGACAGAAGGGAGGCAGCTTCTGATGGGTGAAGGCAAACAGGAAACAGGACTCTGCGGGGGAAAGGATCAAAAAATCAGACTCGGCAGAGATACCCCGTAGAGAAAAATTCCCATAAACTCTTGAGGACTCATTCAGAACAAAAGGCAGAGAGGATGAGGGAAGGTGACTGGAGTGTCCCACCCAGCACCCTGCCCCAGATGGCAGCAGAATCGTAGAATAGTTTGGGTTGGAAGGGACCTCTAAAGGTCATCTAGTCCAACCCCCCTGCCATGGGCAGGGACATCTTCAACTAGATCAGGTTGCTCAGAGCCCCGTCCAACCTGACCCGGAATGTTTCCAGGGATGGGGCAGCCACCACCTCTCTGGGCAACCTGCTCCAGTGCTTCACTACCCTCAGCGTAAAAAATTTCTTCCTTATATTGATATGTCTATATCTACCCTCTTTTAGTTTAAAGCAACTAGATCAGGTTGCTCAGAGCCCCGTCCAACCTGACCCGGAATGTTTCCAGGGATGGGGCAGCCACCACCTCTCTGGGCAACCTGCTCCAGTGCTTCACTACCCTCAGCGTAAAAAATTTCTTCCTTATATTGATATGTCTATATCTACCCTCTTTTAGTTTAAAGCCATTCCCCCTTGTCCCGTTGCAACAGGCCCTGCTAAAAAGTTTGCCCCCATCTTTTTTATAAGCCCCCTTTAAGTACTGATAGGCT
>NW_008794445.1:1075023-1080496 GCF_000699145.1 Aptenodytes forsteri
GTCGGCAAATGGGTGCCTCTGTACCTCTCAGAAGAGAGTCGCCTACTACTATCACCCGTCGCCTTTTCTTAGTGGCACTGGTTGTTATACGGGGGGCAGATCAGGCTGCATTACTCAGCTCCAGCATCTCTCCTGATGCGATGGGTCTTTCCTCTTCGGTCTGCAGAGCAGTGAAGCGGTTCTGCAGGGGCACCTCAGGCTTCAGGGAAGTCTCTTCCTCCTGCTGGTCCCTGCCATTGCAACCATCGATTCTGCTGCATTATTGGCCCCCTTCCCCTTTGCGTGTGCCGGCGGGGGAGTTTTTGGCTGTTTGGCTGTGGGCCCACCGCAGACTGTGCTTGGAACCAGTTAATCGACTAGAATAATCAACTCAATTCTGCAGAGCTCAGGAGATGCAGGGTGGGATCTCCAGTCTGCACTCTGAGAGGAAAAGGAGCTGGATTTGAGTTTGCAGCTCTCTGTCATCTTCTTCATACCACAGGACTGCTGCCCTCTGTGCAGCACGTACGGTTCCCGCAGGAGGTTCCCAGACCAGTCTTCAGACCAGGAAGGGAGGCAGCAGAGGCTCTCCAGCTCTCACCTCCCAGCGCTCCTATTTCCCATGGGAAAGCAATCCCATCATCTGTACATGAAAAGAGATCTGGTACCTGATGGCACATAGGAGCGTTCGGATAATGGAGGAGGAAGGAAAGCTGCAGGTAGAAAAGGGACTGAACCAAACCTCATACACCTTTCCCTAACTCCGTGTGTGCCTGGAGCCGTCTCTTTCTGGTGGTGAGCAAGAGCAAAGGCTATTTGGGAACACACACACAGCACCAGCACTTTTTACCGTCTGGGGAGTGCATCAAAGAGGTGTGACTGACGGTGAGACCATCAGCTCGCCACAGGGAGATCTCGGCTATTTGCAGAAGAGATCGCTCCTGTCGCGTGTCCCTCGCATCCCTCCTCCTCCTCCTGCCACCTTGACCCTGTGCTCAAATTACCTGCAAAGAAATTGCGCAGGTCAGTGCTGAGGCAGTTCTCCAAAAACCGCCTCAGCGGCAGGATGTGAGCGTTCGGGGCCGTCCAGTCTGTCAGAAAGTCCTCCACAATGTGATGGACGGCATCTGGGCGGGGGAGAGGCCAATCTGGGGGCCGAAGCCTCATCTCACGCTCTGCCAAGAGAACATTAAGGAAATCTCTCAGAATCAAAATAGCATTAAAAAGAGCTTGGGGAGTGGAAAGCAGCTATGACAGCTGTTCCAGCTTTTGTCCTGACCTTTTTAATCCCTACCTTACTTTCATTTGCAATCCCCTCTGCTTGCTCTGTCCTCAACAGCCCTGCCACTGCACAGCTGCCCCTTGTCCCTGCCTGCAGTACTTCCTGTCATTTCACTCCCGTTCCCCCCGGGCAGGGACTGCCAGATGGGCTGAGCTGCGTTCAAGCTTTAATGCTGCTACCCATCACACTTCTTTCTGTGCAAGGCAGGCCAGACCCTGACCCTAGGTTTCTGGAGATGAAGATTCAGCACACTCATTTCCCAAGGAAATCTATTCTGAGTGTGTTTGTTTGCTGGATATAACACTCATCTTCAAACCCTTGCCTTTGCCTCTATCACCGCTAGACCTCTCAGAGCTGGGCCGGCCACAGAAAGCAGCTTTCTTCTGGCGGCAACACTGAAGCCCAGCCTCATCTGCCAGGACTCTGCAAAATACATGCAGGGTGCCAGCCAAAGGAAAGCAATGTTCCTCTTTTTGGGAATGGGGCAGCTCCCAGCATACCTGTTTGTTCCTATTCTCAAACGTGAGGTCTCTGGTACAACCTCCCCACCCCACACCTCGTATCGGTCTGACCGATGGAAACTTCTTGCCAACTCCCAGCTTTTTCTTCAGCTCACACAGAGGTGGCAGGTGTCCTAGAGGATGGACGTGAAGGAAGTGGAGGAGAAGGGTGTGCAATGCCTTCAGGTACTCCCCCCCTTCTTTGGCCCTGAAGTATCTTCACCCCTCTTGGTTTTGCTTGTATCAGATCATTAGCAGGGAGAGGCAGGAAAACGTACCTGTTGGGAGGCGTTTGTAATAGTAAATAACAGGGTGCAAAAAGTTGGACTGCCAGGCGTGCTGTGCCTCTCCCACGGCTCGGTTGTAATAGAAGACATCCTTGTCAGCCCCAGAGAAATTCCTCCCATACTCCATGATGACGACAAACAGCCCGTTGGGAGCCTTTCTCCCCGTCTGCGTTTCCAGCTCGGCCAGGACTCCAACAGGGTATTCTTCCAGGTATTCAAATGCTGTGGCATTCCTGTGAATTGCAACCACAACTGTCAGACTTTTCCACCAGAAAAAAAGCCAGCTGGGATCCAACACCCCCTCAGCTGGTCAAGGCTAAGGCCAAAGAGCCATCAGAGAGTAATTATCCTTGGTCATTACAGATCTGGGCTGAACTTGACGCAGAGCTTATGAAGGCTGCAGATACTGTTATAAGACTCCATTATTCTCCTGGATTATGGGATTTCTCTCTACATTAGCACTGCTCAAGGAAAGCTTTTCCCTGAGGACAGTAAAAGGGTACTACACCTCTGAGCCTAGAGGGAAGGTCTGGACCATTTCAGCCCCTTAAGAGAGAGAAGTAATTGGCAGAATTGGGCACAGCGGCACCAGTCGCAGCAGCAGTACACGTTTTGAGGTGGCTGCCTACGTGACGGTAACACCCTTAGGCAGCAATGGAGCAATTTTTGTGGTGGTACCACGGGAAGCAATGGTAAAGAAAAAGGAATGAAGTGATGGAGTGCAGTGCTGGGAATAATTACTCACTCACTCTCTCAGCAGTATGATGTCAGCCAGGATACTGAACATCTGGTAGAGGCCCGAGGCCTCGTTCACCCGCTTGATGATGGAATTGGTCAGCTGTGTAATAGGGTAGACTGTGGATGGCCAGGGGACACCATGGTGACGGTTTTCCAATAGGCGGTGGACTGCACGAGCTAAGACATTGAGAGAAACAAAGACAGATTATTTAAAAATCCAAGCTTGCGCTTTTAAGAAATCCGATCGCTCTGCTGCGGCACACGCAGATACTGGCAGGACACAATAAATAAGCTTTACAGCTCATCCGTGCTCAGGATCTCCCACCCCGATCGCTGGCAACTGCAGTGGAGATGCCCTCTGAAAGCTGACGTGATGCTAAGTGGTTGGTGAGGGGGCGGGGGGTCCTTGGGGATATTTCATTACTTCTGAGCAGTCTTTTAATGGTAAGGATGGGCACGCACACGTAAAGACGGAAATTCTCTCTACTGCCCAAAGCCGCTGGGTTTTAACTCTACAGCACAGACCTCTCACCCACAGCCTGTCACAAGGCAGAGCATCTGGCAGGCAGAAATCTATTGTGTTACATAAATAAGAGACAATGCGCAAGAGAGACACAAGACAAAACAAAGACAGACAACCAAAAACTTCAGATATGACCCCAAGTCACTTCTCCTCCAGTTCAGATGACGCAGCTGCAGCTTGGCTGCGTTTTGTCATTCTTACTGCCAGCACAAGACTAAGGGTGATCTCTTTCCAGCAGTAAGCTATGAATTGTTCCTTTGAAGGGTGGAACAATTCCCACCTCTGCCCTTTCTGTACACCCCAGTACTCACTTGTATACCGGAATCCATGGATGAAGCCCCCAGCAGATTTCCTGAAGTCAACAGAATGGCTAGCAGTGCCAAGAACAAAAAGCCCCCGAGTGCTTCTGGACTCGTAGCTGGGTTTGATCTGAGGGTACTTCTTTTTATTCCCTTTTCCTGGCATCATTCTAAGGGATCTGATGTGCAAAAGAGAAGAGCAGGCTGTCAGGAAGAGCAGGGGTGGAAAAATAAAAAGGGTTTCTGATAAGGCACACATTATATTGCAGTCACTGCAAGACACTGCTTTCAGTGGGCTTTACCACTACAATAAGGATATTCCAGAAGACAAGGGTGCTCATCTCAAGGTAGCTCTGGACAAGATCAAATTCCAGCCTGAGCCACTGACAGTGAATTTTGGAAGACAGTTAGCAGTATCATTTTCAACTGCAGGATGTACTAGGAGACAAACCAAGGTGGAGTGAAGGTTGCATCCTCAGGGGAAAAAAAGCAGACAAAACCTTTCTGTAGTGATCTGTACCTGTACCATCCTCATTCCAAAAAAAAACCCCAAACCCAAAACATTGCTAGCCTTCTCCATATGATCTGGCAGGTCAGGATGTCAAGTTCTAAAGGCACAAGTTTTTCTGCATCACCCAGGTCCCAACACTGCCATTTGCTCAGCCCTAGAGCCTGTCAGTCAGAGGCCAGTGACACACACGTTCCCACTGGCACATGGCCGGAGCTGCAGGGTAAACAAAGGACTGGGCAGCACCGGGTAGCTCAGAGCACGTGGAGGCCCGGGCCATGCTGCCAGGAGAGGACCTGCCCTTCCCTTTCCTCCCTACTCAGGCCCTTCACTCTAAATACCTGCTTCCCTGGAGATCCTGGGAAGGGATCCCTCACCTGTTGTAGATAGAGAAGTCAAACTTCCAGCCCAGGCAGCGGATGACACGGTCGTAAGGTGCGCGGGTAGCAAAATTATCCAGCTCATCCTGTGGGAGGGTGACGGAGTCAATGCCTGCGCTGGTGTTCCTGTTCTCCAGGTAGAACCGGAGTGTGATGTGCAGCTTCCCTTTCTTGTCCTTGACGATAGCCAGATCTTCCAGGTTGCCCTCCAGAAGCCCATCCAGAGATTTCAGCTGGTAGGTGTCCAGCAGGCCGTTGTTAATTGCTCTATGAAAAAAAGGAGAATGTAAGAGGGGCTAAAAGAAGGGAGGAGAGGTGGGATCCACGGATCTGTCTCAACTGCTGAAAATGCGACACCTTTACCAGGCATCCCACACTCCCCTTCAGTGCAAAGGTTATCCCCAGAGCCTCAGGGCTCACAGGAACAGCACAGGTAACACAGCCTCGCTGCCCTTGCAGGATGCAGTCAACCTCTCAGCTCTCCTCTGTGATTGCAAGCAAGGGAACAACTTGGGAGCCAGCACTTTTTAATGATACAGTTTCCAAGGGGACATTCTCCTATTTCACACAGACCTCGAAGAGCTCTTGTCAAGCTCCTGTGGTCAGCAACTGCAACCTGGACTGCTTTAAACCAAGGACCTAAAGATAGAAGGCCCCACGCTTCCTCTGCAACCCCCAGGACCACAGCACCTCTTTGGAGCTGTGCCAGTCCAGCTCGTCGCCTGGGCGAGAAGTGGTTCTCTGTGTTTGTACTCCGGCTGCGTTAGAAAGAGGAAGAGCTGCTGGAGCGTGTCCAGAGAAGGGCAACGAGGCTGGTGAGGGGTCTGGAGCACAACTCTTCTGAGGAGCGGCTGAGGGAACTGGGGTTATTCAGCCTGGAGAAAAGGAGGCTGAGGGGAGACCTCATCTCTCTCTACAACTACCTGAAAGGAAGTTGTAGCGAGGTGGGTGTCGGTCTCTTCTCCCAAGTAACTAGC
>NW_008794445.1:1080777-1083354 GCF_000699145.1 Aptenodytes forsteri
GGAAGTGGTTGAGTCCCCATCCCTGGAGGTATTTAAAAGACGTGTAGACGAGGTGCTTAGGGACATGGTTTAGTGGGCATGGTGGTGTTGGGTCGATGGTTGGACTCGATGATCTTAGAGGTCTTTTCCAACCTCAATGATTCTATGATTCTATGATTTCCTACCTCAGATCCCCGACGTAGTGGGTGGCCCACGAGAGGCGCACGCGGGACCGGCTCACCATGTGGATGAAATTCGTGACGCCCAGAATGTTCTCTGCCGTCTCAAAGGCCGAGTTGCCTCGGCCCAAGATCAACACGGTTTGGCCAGCAAAATCCTCCGGGTTGATGGACACAGTCTCGTAACCCTCAACGTATTCTGAGCCAGGAAAGTTGACCACATTGGGGACCCACGTCCCAGTGGCGACCAACAAAGAGCTGCAAAAACAGGGATAACACTAGGGAATGTGGGAATTATGGGAACGGGGCCATCGCTTCATCTCATCACCCCGTCCTCCTCCTGCTGTGGAAGGTGACTGTGGTGTGCCCCCTCCAGCCACTCTGGATCAGCTGCACAGGTCATGGTTTCAAGAGAAACCTCTCCCTAGCCTCACCTAATGACCTGCTGTTGACCTCTCTTCCCTATTCTCAGGCCAACGAAGATGACTAGGAACGTCATTATATATAGCAAAAGTCAGTGTGGGTACTGTACATATACGTCTCCCTCCGTTGTTCATGAATGTGCAAGCACTACTCATACGTACTCACTGACTATATATAATCCTTTAGTTTCACAGGTCAATTGTATGTTGCATAAAAAAATTACTGATTTAAAATTTGTGTTGCCTTTTAGTACAGCAGAACAAAAGTTATTTTTAAGAGGGACAGAAAATGGTTTCGATATTTTAAAATGTAACTCCTAGCCATAAAACCGTATTAGCAACATCACTAATTGTTAACACTAAAATTAAGAACAGTAATCTTTTTATATGTCTCCATAGGAACTTTTACTTGAATCTTAGGGAAATTTTTGTGACTTAGACAGAAACACCAAGCAGCTGAGGCTAGTGGCACTGTCTGCTGTCCCAGTCTTACTCATGCAGCTCGTGAGAGCAACTCGCTTGTGGTGCGTGGGTGTCTGGGATTGCCTTCTGTCCCCTCCGAGCTTGGCAGCCAGCGCACCTCCAAGTGACAGCCAGCATGGCCTGCTGTCGGAGAGCTGAGGCTCTCAGGAGAGGTGAGAAATATACTCTGTATGTTCATATGAGTAACTCCTAGTTTTTTAGGAATGTAGCTCAGTGGCGGTATGGGGTACACACGCGTAAGTATGACAAGCGGAAGGGGAATTCAGGGACCAGCAGCCTCGAGGGTTATTTCTCACAGTCGGCTCCCTCTACTGCAACAGCTCCACTTTCCTCTGGTTCCCCCCTGCCAGCTCTGTGCCAGCCCAGGGCTTCAGCTGGCTGGGGCATATTTCTAAGCACATGTGGGTTAACGGAAGTGAGGTGTTGCTGCACTGACTCACTTGAGTTTGTAATAAAGGCAGCAGTGGCTACAAGAAGTACGACTGAGTTATTTTTTTTTGACAGAGAGCAATTACCTAGTGATAAACCAAAAGTGACTTCAAGCTTACCTATCAAGGATGGAACCTGCGGTGACAGCAATCGCAGCCAGTTTGTGTCTGCCCTGCCAGCTCCTCAGCTGTCCGAGGCATGACGTTGCTTGCGAAAGGCAATGCCTTCCCAGGAGCAGTTATTCCACCCACCCGCCCCACCAATCCCTGCAAAATGTGTTTCCCCTGTGACGGTGGTTAAGGCCCTAAGAGGCTGTGAAATCTCCACCCTTGGAGACACTCCATGCCTCAAGAGGGCAAGGCTCTGAGCAACCTGACGTCGCTGGCCCTGCTTTGGGCAGGGGGCTTGGACGAAATGACCTTTATGGGTCTCTTCCAACCTAATTTATTCTGTGATTTTGTGACTTTCAAGACGCCCGTGGAGAGCGGCGTGGCTAGCCCCAGGTTCGCCCATTACCTGCACTTGTAGTTCTGCCTGTCCTGGTCGGTCAGGAGGAAGTAGTGGCCGTTCCAGGCCTGCCCGTCCCTCTCCAGCGTCACGTGGATGATGGCTGTGTTGTACTGAACCCGCAGCTTCAGCAGGGAAGCAAAGTCCTCCAGGTAACGCACCATTGCATCGGCATCAGGGAAGAAGTCACGGGAGTAGCGTCGGAAAAGCAGCCGGCGGTCGTGGCTGAGGAGCGAGTTCCAGTCGTGGCGGAGGTTGAACTCGCTGTTGGATTTGCCCGTGTACCTCTTGTTGATGCTGATGAGCTTGCGGTGGCGAGGGTAGAGGGCGAAGAAGCTGCCGGGAGCGTGGCTCCGCTCAAAGACGACGTAATCCCGGCCGGCTCGCTGGAGGAAATAGGCCGCCTGCAAGCCTGAAGGGCCGGCCCCGATGACGCAGTAGTCGTGGTAGAGGAAAGCGGCACCGCTCGCCGCACACAGGCTGCTGGCGTACAAGGCCAGCCCCAGCAGCGCCCTGCAGACTGCCGGGGCCATGGCGGGGCCGGGACAGCCACCCCTGGGGGGGAGGGGACCAGGGGG
>NW_008794445.1:1084625-1091955 GCF_000699145.1 Aptenodytes forsteri
TCCCCCCCCCCCCCCCCCCCCCCCCAACCTGCCCATCAGCCCAGACCACACACGCGCCTCATTTGGCATCACACGCTTTACGTTCTTGACCAGCGACCTAAAATTTCCGTAATAAAAAGCAGAGCAGCCAGGCTGAGTTTACAGCCCCGCAAAAGAAAAAAAAAAAAAAAAAGAAAAAAAAGCTGGAAGATGTTTTTTGTATCGCGGAAGCAAGAGTTCCAGGTCACGCGGTTTCCCACTGTCGACAGAGCCCACGCAGATCACGCATCGGGGACCACAGATGGGTTTAGGCAGCGAAGCGCAGGCGGCAGCTGTCACTGCGGCACCCCTGAAACTCCCAGACTGACCCACCAGCGATTGCTCAACGTCAACGTTCGCTTTATAAAAGCCTTCACCGAGTCACCTCAGCCAGGCTAGGTCACCACGTGTTTCACATGTGTCATCTTAGAGTCGCTCCCATTTCTAAAACTGCAGTGAAAAAAATACCCCGGCACCTACAGAAACCAGCACCACCACCACCCCCCGCCCCAGATGCTGGTGCCGTTGAATGAAGGGCTCCTTGGCAAGCTCCGCTTTCCCACTCAGTGCCCTGGGCCTGGGTCCTCTCCCCCACCCCTGCTAAAATCAGTCCCCGCTCGGTATCCATACGGAGGCACACCACCTGCACTTCTAACTTGCAGCTCTTTTTTGCTTCCCACCGAGTACTCCCAACGTCGCTCACACACACCTTTTCCACCACCAAGTCCCATCCTTGGGACTACCCCTTCTCCAGCCTCGCTCCGCTCTCGTCACTGCACTAGTCAGATCTCACCCTTTAGATCTGGTCTTCATCCCAGGTCACCCCTTTTCATCCAGAGCAGCAGGTCACTCAAAAGCATAAATCACCAAGTATGTTACGAACCTTCCTCTTCCTCTTCTTCCTCCTCATCCTCCTCATCTTCATCAGAGCTGAAGGTGCCATCGGGCAAGCTGTAGATCCGGATCACCTGCTTGTTGGGGTCTTTGAGGATGAGGTACTTCCCCTCATCCAGCTTCATGCAGATGTCGATGACGCATCGCAGGATGCCCCAGGCGTTCTCTATGCTCAGGTTAATCTGGCTGGCAAACTCATTCGGCTTGAACTGCTGCGTGCCCAGGATCACGTGGCGGGCAGAGTCCTTCACGTGGTAACGGGATACGTATCTAGGGGGGGCAAGAGGAAACCGGAGGGGTATCAGGAGATTAAGCCCAATCAGCAGAAGTACGACACCAAGAAAAGCACTGCCATCAGTTTGGTTTTGTTTTCTGGGCTGAAAAATCCTAATACTCCCAACACTGAAAGCTAAGAGGATCTCCTGGCTACCAGTCGTCCGTCAGTAACGTACCACTACCCCAAACCACATGGGGTGGTACAAAAAGACAGAGAAGAATTAGTACCACAGATAAAAATTAAGCAACAGCACGATTAGCAGGGAGTTCAGACTTAAACAGATGCGAATGCATCAGTCCCATATCCGAGGACGGAACCCAGGACTGCAGAGCCAGCAGAACCGAGTTAGCAAATGCCTCTTGCTCATTATCCACAGCAAAAAAAAAAAAACCAAACTATTCTGTATATAAATATATATAATTATATACATTATCTATAATCAGCCATATCATCTGCTGTTAAAGCTACCAATGGGAGTCCCAGCTAGGGGACTCACCAGCTCCGTGCAGGTGCTGTGCAAAGAAACCACAGGAAAAGCTCTCTGACCAGGACGCCTGGGAAACGATGCCTGGAAGCAGCCAGCACGCAAAGCGGCTCATCCAGGCCACCAACAGCAGGGCACAGACTCAACTGATATTGAGCCGACAGTTTGAAATGGGCTGCGGCGATGCCTGCCCTCCACCCAATTTCTCATTAACGGGGCACCGAGGATCTCAATCAACCTCCTGACAGGTAGCACAGTCACTGCACTTATTTCCCTTGTTGGCAATCTCGGCAAACAGGCCGAGCGCCGCGGAGGCCGTCTGCCCGTCACGTGCGTGAGGTCTCAGGAGGCCAGTCACAGCGGAGGGCACATCAGCCGGATGCTGAGGGGAAGCGGTTTACGCCAAGGCTGGTGTGCTCACCGCAAGCTTTCCCCTCTTGGCCACTCAAAACGTGGGGCGATTTTATGATTACTCATTCCACGAACGGTTCACTTTGACATACAGCGGGTTAAATCATGGAAAATGCACCTGAGAGATGTTTGGTGTGAAAACCCCATCTTACCCGAGTTTAAGATACTCCGATCCAGCCAGCAGCGCGCAACACGTCCAGCGGGCTAATTTGTAGCTGTTGTTTTTCAGCTCTGTGGCAATCACAGCCCCTCTCTGAGAGTCGAGCTTCTGGCGCCAGTCTACTCCATTGCAATACTGAGAGGAGAATCGAAACTAGGGTCAACCTAAGGAGCCAGCAGCAGTCACCTCTTCAGCCATCTTGACAACACGTAGGGGAGTTTCTTCTGTCTACCTTATGATACCATACAAGGGAACGCGCGCAGCAAGCTACAGGGAAAGCCCTTGCACCGGAGAGGGAGAAACGCAAACAGCAGGGATCGGCCAACATTTCTGGTTAGGAAGGGAAGTTTGTGAGGGAAGCGTTCATGAGGGAAGCATGGGAAGAGACCGGCTACTGTGCCGAACACCTGGGGACAAGAGGGTTCAAACCAGCTACCTCGCATCTGGGGGAGAATCCCATCAGCACTGCTTGTCCACCAAAGTTATGGGCCTTTGGTGGAACGTAACCACCCGGGGGACACCGCCAGATGTTTGTCTCATCTTGCCTGCTGTACCTGGCATGTCAGGCAGCAGTGAAGCAGTTAGAGCTAGCTTTGGGATCTCGTTCTTCCTCACCCTGGAATCCCACTCGTTCAGTGTTTTGATGTTGATGAAAGACACTTCTCCATTTGCTCCTGTCATCACGCCATCATGTTCACAGCGGACAATGAGGTCTATATCATCTCCCAGCTTCCACCTTCGGTATCTGCCAACAAACAATCCAGCTGGTTATTTCTGACCCTTGTTCTCTTCCAGATCCATGCAAGCACTCAACAAAATCCTTTCCTCCTCTATCTGTTCACTGTGAGGATGTCCAGGAATCCCTCTCATGGTAAAGCTTCTATTGGTAACACTCCTGACTCATTTTGCCTCCGTATGAGACTGACACCCTGCCTCCTTGCCAAACCTGGGCATCAGAGAGAGATCAACATACCTGTATGCAACCGAGGCTACCTCGTTTTTATCCATGTCATCCTCCACAAAGGGGTTTGGGTTGGGAAACTTGTATTTCTCCTTTCCCTGCAGAAGAAAACAGAAGGGCGCGTTAGGAAAAAAAAAACCTGAGGGAGCTCTCCCCTACTGGATAGATATTCCCTTATAGCAGCAGTAGCTAATTTCCCCTATATAGAAAACCGCTAAAATATTAAGACAGCTGATGAGAAGCCCCATCTTCACATTAGTCACTTTGCTGTAAGCAGTACTTCTACAGCTTCACCAAGCGTACTCAGAAGCCCACCTGATTCACCAGTGGGAGTGGGATTTCTTCTTCGTGGAATAAAGGTGAAAATCTTTCCACAACAAAGTCACACTGCTCACCAGAAATAATCCCACCTCTTTCAAAACTGAGGGAACATCAGCGTAACATACCTCTGTCAGTTAAAACGCTTCTGTGCTGTATTAAAGCAGCCTTAATGAAGTCTCTTCTCGAGACTCTCTGAAACACAAACCCTACTACCCAGCACTGCTCAACCTTACCATCCTCAGACACTGCTGGGAGAAGTTGTGATTGATGTAGGTAGCTTCCATGGCAAGGTTGCGCGGAGAATTAAAGGAGTTGCCCTCTTCCTGTGGCGGTTCATTGGCTGTTTCACTCACTGTCAGCAGGTCTGGGAAGAAAACCAGACACAAGTGGTTATGCTCGGGGGAGTAACCCCGTCAGCTTCAGTGAGTCTTCAGCCCCACACTGGAGCAGATCAATACTGAAGTTACCCCCGCGGCTAGCACAGCGATCAGCTTGTTCCAGGTGTTGAGACACCGAGACACAAAATAAACTCACAAAAACCCCATGAAGAAAACTAGACTCTCTAGCTACCGTAACAGCAATTTCTTTCAGGCCTTTTCCTCACCAAAATCGGAATTGTCCCTCTTGTCAAAGAAAAGCTTGGATCCAACTCTCTGGACAATGATGTCCCAGGAATAGACAGAGCGAGTGCAGCTCATCAGTGTGGCCAGGATGGCATCCGTGGCAAATACATTCCCTTGGGTCTTTGCCAGCTACGGATACAGGAGGAGGAGAACACTGTGTTTCAGCAACACGAACAGACACCCCTTCCCTTCCCCAGACAAGAGCAGAAGTGTTAGCAAACCAGACCATTAATTTCTTCTCCCACGCTGAGGAAGCCAGACTGGTAGGTACATCACCGATTGCTAGACAAAGCGTGAGGTACTACCCAGCAATCCAGGCCCACCCTCACCCAAACATGGAAGGAGTACGAAACCCACTACAAAACGTGAATTCTGTTGGGAAAAGGCACGGCTCCTTATTGCTGATCGGGTCAGAGAGAGAAATCTCCGAGCCTTCCTCATCTCCAAAAGCAGAAACCTCAAGAACCAGATCTCTGACACGGAAGTTTCTTTCCCAACATAGCTCAAGTACCGGTCTGCTTGCCTTTCCAGAATTACAGCTTTTCCTTGGCCAGTATTCCTAGTTTTGCATTGATCTAGCTCTGCCTTGGAACCAAGAAAAATAACGATACCAGTTAATGCTTCTTTTCCTTTGCAAGCTTAGGGATCTGCAACTTTTCTGCCCGTCTCTTAACTTTGGTCTGACGGTGACAGCTGGTCGCCAACAACAGCACGCACCGAGAAATACACTGTTGGGTTTCACAAACCAGTAAACATACCTTTCGGATAACTGGGTCATCAGTAGTGGTGACGGTATGGAAGATGCGCTTAATGCTCCTCAGTAGCTTCTCATTCCTTGTCGTAATGCGGTCAAAGGCTTTGTCATAGTATTCTAGGGCTCCGCAGCACTCTCTGCAGAGGTCAGAGGACCATCTTGATACCCCCCCTACAGATACCACCACCCACGAACCACACGGGACTGAGGGGCCTGCTGGACGTCCCGTTGGCTCCCCCTGCTTTGGGCACCTCAATGAGAACACTGGGACCAGGCCAGGAGACCCTTGCCCTCCTGCTTTCCAAAAATCCGGTCACCTCAGGAAGCAAGTGTGCAGCTGCTTTAGGAACTCACATGTCCTGTGGCTCCGACACCTCCAGGTAGCGCATCTTCATCAGCCGAGGGAAATCCATCTCTTCTTTCACCTCCCAATCACTGCGAACTTCAACAGAGGAGTCACGAGGCTTCTGCTGTGCGGCCAGAGGTCGGACAGATAGAGAGAGAAACAGAGACACAGCACATCAGGATTTGTGCAGGAGGAGCTGCCCCATGAGCGCAGCCAGAGAAACCAAACCAACACAGGGCGCAGAAAGCTTGCTAGTTTACCTGTGATTTTTGGTCCCATTTCTGCCTCACTCCAAACTGCTTCTGAAACTTCTTTTGTAGGCGCAAACGATCTCTAAAATGACAAATACGAGAAAAGCCACGAAGAGAAGTTGTCGATTCCTACGTGCCACAACCATTCCTACGCTTCCAAATTGCCACCAGAGGAGCAATGCTTTTCGGCACCGAGGCACTGAAACATTTGCTGAGCTGTCTGTTGATCAAGATGCCCGAGGCATTAAAAGCTCTGTTCTTTACTCTGAGCAGCTCTTTAAATATTTCCACCTCCAATGACTGTAACGCAGTTTTCAGAAAGGGTACGCTCCGATTTGAAACGTCATGTTTACTTTTCTAAACACGATTCAAAAATCCTTCTGAACTCTTCGATAGCCGTTTGAAACCCACGCTTATAACTACCGGTGACATCAGCAGAACATCGGACTTGAAAGATCCTGAAATTCGCCCTAGTGGGTTCTGTTACAGTAATTTAACAAATGTTCACACACTCCAACCCCAGTACGGTACGCTCCTATCTGCAGCCTCACCTCTCCTTCTGCTTGGCACTCTTTGGCAGCGTCTGCATGCTGAACTGCAGCATGTTCCGACGGTCCTTGTCTCTCCGAAGGTTCCTCTGCAGAAATGAAGGAAAGGGAAAAAAAAAAAAAGAACATTTTAGTTGCAAAATAATTCCGTGCTGCTGAAGCTCTCCTTTGAGCCCGTTCCTGAAAACACACGTTACCTGTGCAAATCGCATGCGATTCCTCTGGTATGCCGTTTTCTGCGTTCGCGCTGTATCCACCAGCTGGAAGCTAGTCTCATCCTCCTCATGGAAATAGGCATATTGACTTCCGCCACCAAACTGCGACGAGTACTTGTCTGGAAATAAAACAAAGCATCTCGACACCAAGCTTCTAGGAAAAAAGCCCCTGACGCTTTGCCCCTTTCTCCCCCCAAACTCCCTCCAGCTGCCTTCACCTAAGTCTGATGCGTAACTGGGGGCTCCTGCCTTACGCCAGCACGTTTCCTCCCCCCTCCAAGCCTCCCCGAGAAGCCCCAGTCATGAGGCAGTACAAAAATCAGGAGCGAGCCCTAAGGACAGGGAGAGCCCCATGGAGCTCTCCCGAGGGTGAGGCACGCTTCCTAATTTAAGGAGCCTCTCTTGCTGAGGCGCGCAGGTAACCACCAGAGCGGGTGCGAGACATGAAAGCAGGAATGACGCTTGAAGAAAACTTTGTAGGAAATAAACCACAGGAGCAGCCACCAGACAACACGTACTTGTGTATCTTTTATCCTGATACGTGGCTCCTGTCCAATCGGCCACCTAAGGACAAGCATAAACAGTCAAAATAAGTGACTATTAACCCGACGGTTCCCCCCGCCCCTGACTTTATATAGGCAGGACTTCAAGCAGCAAAAGCAAACGCTGCTGTGTGCTAACCCAGAACTAATCCTTTCAACTCCCCCCTCTGCCTGCCAGCCCTGCTAACTGTTCACAACTGTGCTAAAGCGTTAGGGTGCACGGCAAGCGGTGTCAGAAGAGCAGCCGCGGTGGCAAGAAGCGAAAACCGCTGGCAGCGTGCAGAGGTGGGATGCCAGAAGGCACGGAGGGCTCGTTCGGCAGCAGCCCAACGCGCCGTGGCACGACTGAGGTACCTTTCCCAGGCGGTCTCCTTTACTGAAGGGCTGGTAGGGCATGTCCCTGAACTGCTCGGGCACGGCGCACGGGCCCCAGCCGGAGGGGTTGTCCTGGATCACGGGTGTCACAAACTTCGCCATTTTTTAAACTTCTAGAGGGGACAAAAAGCAAAAAAAAACCCCAAACCC
>NW_008794445.1:1092929-1105620 GCF_000699145.1 Aptenodytes forsteri
GGAGAAGCCGGGGGCGAGGCGCGACAAACCCGTTCGGTTTGTGCCCGGCTGTCACGAAGAGGAAGAAAACATTGCGCTCTCTGCACCTGCTGGACGCAGGCGGAGCACGGCGGCCCACGCAAACAGCGGCGAGGTGCCAGAAACATCTTCTCCAGCGGTAACGACGGTTAAACTTCCTAGACACGCGGCACTTCTCTTCGCAGAAGTACTGAAGCCTACTCAAGCCTACGGTATAGGCAGACGCCTGTTGGGAATGGTTTGGGTGTAATCGGCTCGCCTGATAGCAGCGGGGCGGGATAAGTTGTCTAACAAACTTCCTCCTCCTCTTTATCCTCTGATCTCGTGAAGATACCTCGGGCTTCGTGACCACACAAGGGACTGCCCAATCTCAAGAATATTTCTTCTTTCCCTTTGGAAGGACCTGAATTCAAATCGCCTGGCCTAAAATCATGTATTGGAAGAGTACTGATCCTCAGCTTAGTCAAACGAAGACTTCGATTGCTAGCATGCGGTCGCCCGTCTGGTTGTGCCACGTTGTTCTACAGACATGAGGTGGAATTATTGTGAAGTCTGGTAGGTAAATTCCTGCTTTCACAGGTAGAAATGGAGGTAGAAGTTGTGAGATTTATGACTTTGATAGAGAACAGACTTACAGGGCTCTGGACAAGAAGTGTATCAACAAAGCCACGTGTCAGGACAGGAAACATGACTTAATGTTGTGCCTCTTAATTTTCTCACGCACACAGCCTCTTGAAATAAAAATGCATTCCAAACTATGCAACGGTTTTGTAGAAAAGCAGGTACTTTTCAGGTTGTAGTTGTATGACCATTCAACTGACTTTGCGTTTTAGAGGTGGTTACAAAGCACTTGACTTAGAGAGGTAAAGATGTGCAAAGAATGGGAATTGCAGTTGCCCTTGCTGTATTCACAATGTGGTGTTCAAGGTTGTGCATTGTCCCTGATGGCATTCCTTGACCTGCTGGAGGGGAGACCTAGGGCTGGAAGTTAGGATTCAGCCCTGCGGCCCCTCTAGGAGACCATGAACCAGTCATTTCATAGAATCATAGAATCATTAAGGTTGGAAAAGACCTCTAAGATCATCGAGTCCAACCATCAACCCCACACCACCATGCCCGCTAAACCATGTCCCTAAGCGCCTCGTCTACATGTCTTTTAAATGCTTCCAGGGATGGGGACTCAACCACTTCCCTGGGCAGCCTGTTCCAATGTTTAACCACTCTTTCAGTAAAGAAATTTTTCCTCATGTCCAATCTAAACCTCCCCTGGCACAACTTGAGGCCATTTCCTCTCATCCTATCGCTAGTTACTTGGGAGAAGAGACCGACACCCACCTCGCTACAACCTCCTTTCAGGTAGTTGTAGAGAGCGATGAGGTCTCCCCTCAGCCTCCTTTTCTCCAGGCTGAACAACCCCAGTTCCCTCAGCCGCTCCTCATCAGACTTGTTCTCCAGACCCCTCACCAGCCTCGTTGCCCTTCTCTGGACACGCCCCAGCACCTCAACGTCCTTCTTGTAGTGAGGGGCCCAAAACTGAACACAGTATTCGAGGTGCGGCCTCACCAGTGCCGAGTACAGGGGGACGATCACTTCCCTACTCCTGCTGGCCACACTATTTCTGATACAGGCCAGGATGCCATTGGCCTTCTTGGCCGCCTGGGCACACTGCCGGCTCATGTTCAGCCGGCTGTCGACCAACACCCCCAGGTCCTTTTCTGACAGGCAGCTTTCCAGCCACTCCTCCCCAAGCCTGTAGCGTTGCATGGGGTTGTTGTGGCCGAAGTGCAGGACGCGGCACTTGGGGTATATAATACAGCATGTGCCTCAGATCCCTGTCTCTGTAATTGGGATAGTATTTCTTCTCAGGGAGTGAGGGCAATAAATCATTAAATCTCGGATGTTCACATGCCAGGGTGATTGAAATTTTCTCTACCCCTAAAAAGAGCAGGGTCCAGTTTACAGATCTCTTCAGCTCACAGGCTAAAAACTAACTCTTTAGAGAATTTTACTGAGTATTTTTTACCTAAGAAGAGTCTAGATCAATATTTTCCAGGCAGAGAGGTGTGCATTTTCTCCTTTATTTACCACTTGTAATTCCTCCTTGAGAAAGAACTGAAGTCACAGCAGTCTCTCCTTTGCCAAGACACCCTGCCATTAATCAGAAGTGGGATTATTGAAGCGCTTTTCCCCACTAGCAAAAAAATCCACTTACAGAAATACAGTTCATAAAATAGAATTTGTAACTGTCTCACCTAAACAGCCTTTTTAGAGACAAACATCATTAGTGCTGGAACTGCCTCACTGGTCGCTGGCGGTGGCTCTGTGTGATCCCAGCTCCAGGTAACCCCCGCAGCGCCCGTCCCTCGCCCTCCCCAGCTGGGGCAGCGGGCTAAACAGGCTCAGAGGGGCTGACTGGTGGAAGGAGTTGCCATGCTCATGTCCTGCTCAGGAGATGGTGATAAAAGGAGCAAGAAGTCCTGAAGAGAAAACTGGACTAAGGAATGAATGAAGAGAAGCGATGATAAACAGACTGATAGACTGAAAGCCCTTCCTTTCCACAGCTTCCTCTTCGCTCCTGAGCCTGCGTGAGCGCTTAAAAGAGAATGTGACGCCGCTGCTGTCTCCCAGAGATGACAGATCATGTGCAGTTTGGGCTTAGCCCATCAGACTTCCTTTTCTGGGGACAGAGTTGGGTATAGGCGTGGGTCAGAGGAGAGAGCATGTGTAGGGAGTGCCTGGTGTGGGAGAAGTGCTCCTCTGGGCACGGACGTAACCCTCCAGTTTCATATCAAGGGTTCTAAGAAAAAAATCCAGTCTTGAAGAAGGTAAGATTTGCTGCCACATTTAGGGCAAATTTACTAGGAGAGGAGAGGGAGCGGGTCTGTCTCGCCTTCCGCTTTGCGCCAGGCACTGCACCTCCCGTCTCCTGTGCCGTGCTGCGGCCGGGGCCCCGCAGCTGCGTGCGCCTCTCGTCCTGTCTCGCTGACCCCGCGCACCGCTGCCGCAAACGGTTCGCCACCTGGCCTCTGGCGTTCGTTAAAGGCACGTGAGGTACGCCGTTTCCCGGAAAAGTACTCAAAATACACTTGCTTGCAATCATTTGATCCTTGATCCATAATTTCAGTTCATCAGTTAATTAATCGCTTAATCAGTTAATAAGGCTAATCACTCTTCCCTGGAAGATGCTCATGAGAACAGCCAGGATAAATTGCTCCCATCTGGTTTTCCATTCTTGTCTCCCACTTCTCCATTTTTGGGCTCTGTGCTGGCGTTAGCAGATCCGTAAAAGAGGGGCTTGTTCCAGCACCGTGGCTGTCCCAGTCCAAAACCTTCACCGCCATCAGCCTCCACCGCAGTTCGGGGCTCGTTGGGGAGCCTTTAGACCGGTTGCTTTCCAGCTTGCGTGACCGTACTTCCACTCAAAGAGGCAGGTGAGGATTGGAAGACTAATGTTCACATTAAAACACTATTTTCCAGTAGTTCCTTTTCTCATAACAAATGCAGCAAAAATAGCCAGTTGGATTCTTTTTCCACACCGTACGCCTGTGCCGTATGCTTAGTCTCCACTGCCCTGCGCCTCTTGACAAACCCAGAAACCAAGGGAAGTAGTCTTCAGCCTTAACACTTTCCCCCTGCGGAGAAGCCTGACGTTTACACACCTCTTCAGGTCAGACTCTTCTTCCAAAGTCATCGTCGTCGTCTTTAAAGCAGCAAAACTCACTGCTGGCTCCTGGGCTCTGGTTGCAACCATCCTTGGCCGTATATGAACTGGCTGCTGCCATGGGCTGGTGTTCACAGGCTGAGAAGCCCTCCATCCTTTGCTGGCCTTCCTCTTCGCATCCCGTCTTTCCCGTCGCACTTTTATCTGCCTTTTCGGTCTGCTGTTCTCCTGGGCCAGGTGCTTTGCTGCGATGTGTGGCCTCCTTTCCAGCTCCTTCATCCCTCTCCCGGGCGCCCTGCGGGCTGAACTATAAACCTGCCCTCCTCAAGTGGCAGTTGCTTGCCAGCTTTTTTGGGGAAATGCAGGATCGGATTTTCAGGAACCCTGGAAAAATGGCCATAGAGCAACTTTACTCTGCACGTGCTGCAAATCTAATTTTTAATTTGCTGTCTGTGTGATCTAGCGGGACTGGGAGCAGGTGGCACCTGGCAGATTTGCTGTGTGCGTTCAGACCAGCCACGTCCGTACGGTAAGGTCCACGCAGGGAATGTGCTGATTTTATTATTCTTGGTAGCGGATAGCGCTTTCACTCTGAGGCTTTCTCCCTCTTCCTCCTCCTGCCATGCTGAGCTCTCCCCACAGCTGCTGGGCCGGACTGCCTTGCCCTCAAGGACAGGGCTTCCCCTTCTTAAACCGTGTTGCTTCTGTGGGCTGGGCTCAGAGCCTGGCCTTGCGTTGTCTGCTCCTTCCATGCTACCAGGAAAAGCCACAAATTTATGACGCACCCAAAAATTGTCTTTCTCTGAATTAGTCTTGTCTCTTGCCTGGCTTTGACCATTTTTATCGCCAGTGTCAGGTCTCTCCCAAGGCTTCTGTAGCTTTGACCAGCAGGGCCTGGACCACGTGTATCGTCGAAGAGGCAGCGTGTATCACGCTCCGTCCTTGTCCTCGGCTGCTGAACACTGCCCTTTCCAGAGCTGTAGAAGGAGCTCGGGTCCGGCTGCCTCCCTGCAAACTGTCAGCAAGATTGCCTCCTTTGATCTGCACTCAGCGCTGGATTTTATCCCAGCAGCCAACAGGCTAATTCCACAAGTTTATTCTACAAAGCTCAATTACAGCAGCTGGCGCCGGCAGTGTCCCTGCTGGCTCCGAGCCTGCAGAAGGAGAGGAAGGCTGGTGCAGTGGCTGGAGTATGAGCTTGGGAGTCCACAGGCTGAGCTGCAAATCCCCGCTCTGCGGCTGTCCTCCAGGCCACCCTGGTAAGCCTCCCCAGTGGGAGCTTGGCATCTCTGTGCCACGCAGGGAGGGGCAACATTTCCCTGCCTCACCGGAGGGGAAACGTTAGAGATACAGGCTACCGTGGTGATGGGGAACCGTGTCAACAGAGGCAGAAGCAGGTCACGGCTGCTGCATCTGGGAAATGCTGCGCAGATCCAGCCGGACCAACAGCGGGAAAGCGGATGGGGCCCCAGGTGATGGAGGGTGCGAGGCACACCATGCCTTCTCACCACTGAGTTAGCGGTTTGCTTTTCAGCTGCGGGAGCCCCGCTCCGTGCCCTGCGGTTCTCCAGTGCCTGAGTTATATTCAGCGCTGCTCTGCAAAGGATCCTGGTGTGTGTGAGCAGAACCGCAGGCAACATGGGCTTTCTTTACAAGGGCCCTTGCCCAGCACAGGAGTGCCCACAGTTCAACATCATCAGTGTTACGGTAACCTCCGTGAAAAATCAGAATCTTCTGGGGCTAAACATGCTCTGTAAATGCTCCTGCCTGGCTGGTCCCTCCTCTGGAAAGCTTACTGTTTATGCCAGCCAGGCGAAGAGGTCTAGGCAGAAAGAGAGTCCAAGCGATTTCTGCTAGTGAGCAGAGTTGAACCCCTTTTGCACAAGACCTAGTTATCAAGGCAGTAAGGAGTCGAATGCAGATGCTACCTATGAATGACATGCTGCTCCCCTCCCAGGGACTCTCAGGAAAGTCCTCACAAAAGAGAACAGTGGCAAGGGACACACAGCAGCCCAGCGAGCCCACGGTTGCCATTCGCTTCCCTGCCCCTCAGTAAGTCAGAGACATGGCTGGCTGACGTGCTTGGCCGGGGACAAATGTGCCTCTCAGGGTACAGGGAGTGCGGAGCCTCGGGGCTATTCCTTCCTCTCCTCTTGAGCAGATTTCAGCACCATCTGCTCTCTTCTGTCTTTGGAGGAGTCAGCCGGGCACTTTTGTCCCTTCTGGCAAAGCCATGCTGCGTATGTCCCCCATCGGGCGTCAGGCACCCCGAGGCAGCCAGGGAGGATGCGCACTCTCAACCTTGCTCCAGAAAGCTCCCACTGCAGCAGCCCAAGGTCAGTCTTTCTCTCCTCTTCCCTGTCCGCAGCCTGTCCCTCTGGATGAGGCACTCACCAAGGTCGCAGCTGACTCCCAAGGTTGGGTCCAGGCTTTGCTGTGGCCTCTGCAGGAGGCGATGGGAAGGGGCTGGGCCTGGGAAGGGACCTTCCCTGTACCACTCACTCCCCAAAAGGGCCCACAAGCAGCACCAAGCCCTCAGGGGAGAGCAGCAGTGGCAGGAGGAGATGTGGGGCAGCCATGGGGCTCCCTGACCTGGGAACTGCTCCATGGGATTTCTCTTTTCTCTGCACATGTGAAGTATCTCCCCGCTAAACACTCCTGGAGAATCCCTGGCCCGGCACCAGCCGGAGGGAGACCAGAGGAGCTGCAAAATTTAGGGGAGGAGAAGTGGGGAGGCTTGCTGATGGCAGGCAGCTTGCTGGGACATGCTGCCTCAAACCTCACGGCCACACCAAGCTCAGGGTAAGAGCTTTGTTGTCTGCCCTCCCCTCCTAAAATCATACCTGCCACTGGGCTGGCTGGAGCCTGTCCCGGGTGGGAGTGAGCCGAACCCCTATGTCCAGGTGAGTTACGTCGTTGTGTCCCCTCCGAGCAAGGGTCCCACAGCTGTGTCTCCTGTGGGAGCTGTGCGGCTGCTCCAGCTCCTGCACAGTGCGGCTTTGAGACTGCTGCTGTGCCAGGCTCGTCCCACGGGATGGCACTGCCTGCTCAGGAATGGGCAGCCAGGCCGGCGCTCCTGGCAGGCATAAATTCAGCAAATTAAACGGTGGTGGCATATTCTGATTGACAGGTCCCTAGAGAGCAAAGTCTCTTGTTTTCTCCATCCCCGAGGGGATGAGGAGCAGCAGGAGCAGCAGCAGCAGAGAAAACCCTTTCCCAAGCCCAGCGCTTTGCCCTTGCGGATCTGTTTCTGGGACTCAGCCCATACCCGTGTATCTTGACCCCTTTGCTGAAGCTGCTGATGCCGGGCCAGCCGGCTCCTTCGCTGCGGACTTTCCGCAATGTCAAGAGCCGACCGCTGCGGAGGATGCCAAGGACGCCTCATCTGAGCCCTTGTTGCACACACGAGCCATTGCACCCTTGTCGCTCCGTGCCTGGGGTGCAAGGCCCGGAGGTTTCAATAAAGGGCAAGCGAAATGAGGCCAGCAGGGTTTGGCGTCATTCGCACGTTACTCCTCTCTGCGGTGTAAAACCGGCACAAATGACAACACTCTGCCAGAACGGTTCACGTCTGCGTTGGCTCTGCCGGAGCCAGGTCAAAGCTGGGATTTCCAGCCCGGGAAGACGAGGGCTGGGCGAGCACCCAGCCGCCAGTCTCCTGGCTCTGCTGCTGCTCCTGCGGGAAGCAGCGTGGCCCATCGGGGTCCTGGCTCCTCTGGCGGGGTCCTCACTGCAGCTTCATGCCCGGCAGGTCCTCAGCACCCCTCTACCAGCCAGCGGTTGATGGCTTTAGGATGGAGTATCCACCATGGACACTGGGACATCACAGGTGCCTGCCCTACCCTTGTGGGCACAGATCCCCAGGAAAAGGTCTTTTGTCCTGGGGACAGGTCTCTATCCCCTCTCCTGGGCTGGAGGGCAGTTTCTTCTCTCCATGGGTCATTTTGGCTGCACGGCTGCTCTGGAGCTCTGTGGAGCCACCAAAATGTGGTGCGGTTGTGCTCGATTTGGTCAGGACTTCTTGTAAATGCCTCACCTGGGTGAGGAGCAGCGTAGTGGGCAGCAGCTGCCAAGGGGTCCAGCTCCATGCCTCAGCTTAGCGAGGGGGATGACTTGTTCTCTGCTCTTGGAGGGAAAACTCAGGCTGGTGGCATTTAATTCATATCCCCTTAATCTGTATAGGTCCTTGGCTACTGTTAAAATTTACCCTCCCTCTGCCTCCCTTCCCTACCAAAACTGTTGCCTCTTCTTTCTGTCTCTCCCGGGGGTGTCCAGAAGGGTGTGGGGAGAGGAGGGGAGAAGCTCCCAGCAGCTGGAAGGCACCCGGGGAAGGGATGCCGAGTCGTCTGGAGCCACCTCTACCCTCGGACAGACCTCCGGGACATTCAGCTGGCCTGTCCTTTGCCAGCCTTGCTCACCTAGTGGCTTTCGTTACGTTGACTGTACCTCGTCACTGACCCCCTTTCTCCATCAGCTCTCCTTCTCGATCCTCTCTCCATCCTTGGCCTCAGTGCTTGACCTTTGAAAGGTGAGATATGTGCCTGCCTTCCTCCCCCGTGTCGGTCCTCACACGCAAGCAAGACAGTAGGCTTGTGTGTCTGACGCTTGGCCTCTCTCTGTAGTCATTTGGCACAAAAAATTATCTGCAGAGAAAAGTACTGGGCTCTGTACCTGGGTCTTAATTTCCTCCCTCACCAAACCATTATTACTAATTACCACTTCTAGGTGTTTAAACCATTTCAATGATGCTGTTAAATGCCCGGCGTTAATTTAATAGCCAAGTATCTGGGTTTCCCCACATGCGGAGCTCTCAGAGTGTCTCCCACAGAAGCAAAACCCAGCCAGCCCTGGCTGTGGTCCATACGAGAGAGGCAGCAGGGGAGCGGTGAGCACATGTTAACAGCAGACCAGCGCCAGGAGCTGGGCATTACTCAGCAGGAAGCGCTCCCTTGCCCCGTACCGTCCCCCAAAGGGAGCCCCCTCTTCAGCCATGCTGCTTCCACAGCGAGGGAAAACCTGGCACCGCTGCCAGTGTGGGCCGGCATCCCTTGGGCAGAGCGTACTCTCTCGAGCTCGGATCCATTGCCAGAGCCATCCTAGGGGATTGCTCCGTCTGAGCGGGGCAGCATTCTCCCTGGCAGATGCCCTGCCTGCCTTCCACCCATCCCCGGCCAGCACTTGAGAGTGTGTCCTCAGATTTGGAGGGGGGGCTGTCAGAAATCGGCCCCATGCAGGGCTGGGCGCTGCTTTCCTCCAGCACCTGAAAGCAGGGAACGGCCATGGCCTCTAGAGAGGTCCCAGGGCTGGGGCGCGACGGGGACCTGGCTGAAGGCATCACACCAGACTTTGCCTGCTGCATCTCTGCTCCTGCTACACTGCAAAGGGCCTGCTGGCTCTCCTCCCCCACTGCTGGGGCTTGGGACTGGGGCAGGGGGACTTTTCCAACCCAAATATTTTAACTGACCTCTCGGTCACAAGTCTCCGGCACGCCCAGGACCTCAGTGGTTGTGCTGCGGAGGAGAAGACCCTGGTGCCCTGCTCACCCCTGGTGTATCCAGGGCCTGCCGGAGCACACAACCAGCACTGGGAGAGGCAAGCAAGTGGCATGGGGAGCACTGAGACCCAGGAGGGGCACAGAGTAACGTTTTAGGGTCTCGCACCCACACAAGCGTTAATGCACCCTGGGAGAGAGGGGGAATTAGTTAATGTTTGTAAAGTGCTTTGACATGACAAGTGCTGTATAAGTGCTGAGTATTAGTATTAATTATTATGGCATGGAGGCTGGCCCCGTCTGAGCACCATTCCCCAGGCCTAATTTCAGGCCGGTGCTGTTTCCCTGCCTCTCCCCCTCTGTTGCCCCATCCTGTAAAAGCCAGAAGAAGGGGAGAAGCAGAGAGGAAGAAGTAAGAGCATCTGCACCCTGCGAGGAAGGAGCACGTCATGGAGTCGTGTTAGGGGGCTGAGCCATGCACCACCTCCTCTCCGGGCAGGGCATTGTGCGGGCAGTGGAGCTGCATCTCCCCAGTGCCCCGCTGGCATGGAGGGGGACGAGGGAGCACCCTCTTGCCCCCAGCTCTGCAGCAGGCCAGGGTTGGAAACATCGCAGGGATAATGGAGAAGGTGCGCCGGGGGGTTCTCCAGCTCATCCCACCCATCCCTGGGTGGGGGCACCCAGCACTGGTGGCGGCTTCAGAGCCAGGCAAGGGGATGAAGAGGGGGTGAGAAGGTTTTGGGGTCTGTGAGCTAGACAGGGCGGGGAGGCAGCTGTGTCCTAGATGTGCGTGTGGCAGGGTCGGGAGCTCCCCGGCGTCCCCCGGACGGCGCCTGGCCTGCTTTGCTGCCTCTCCCCTCCTCGCGCCCTCCTTCTTGGCAAGGCTGGTCCCAGGAAGGGTCCCCGGAGGAGGAGCAGAAATGGGGCGGCGAGTGCCCCCAATTACCTCAGCAGTGAAACATCCCACCGGCTGGCCCATGAAATCTGTCTGCTGACAGGCACGCTGGGGAGGCGTGGGGTGGGTGTGAGGTGCTACTGGGGCCCCGAAGGAGAGCGGTGAGCTGGAGGGGTGGGCTGAATGGGGGGGGGCTGGGGAGGGCCAGAGTGGGGACCCACAGGTGCTGGCTGGGGGATCTAGATACTGAGCACCGGTATCAACCTGTGCGAGGTGCATTGGGCGACGGGGAGGACTGCGGTGCTGTGATTGCACTGCAACCCATCGGTGTCTGCTGGGACACCTGGGGCCGGGTATGCCTTCACCCCACTGCCTCCCTGCCACTGCCGAATTAACCCCCCCTGGTCCTACTTGCTCATTCAGCTCGTAGCCTCGCTCGCCCACCATGGGTCAGACCCTGGCTGCACTTTGGAGGGGCTTTGTCACTCAGGTGGCTGCCCTTCCCTGTCACCCCTCCGAGCTGGTGGTGACAGGGACTGGTGGGGATCCTGGTCCGCTCCAGAAAGCCATGGAGGGTTCTATGGCAAGCGGGAGCCCAGCGGAGGGCGAGGGGATCTCGGCGAGTTGGCACCCCTGCCGGTGGTGGGGTGGGAAGTGAGGGGACACGCCGGGAGCCCGGTCCCCTTTGCGGGGCTCTCACCTCCCTGCCCTGCTGCCACCTCACCCGTTTCTGGGTCTGCAGCTCCGGCTGTAAATAACCCCCCACTCCGGGCTCTGACGCCGAGCATTTCCACCAGCCAGCCACTGCCAACCCAGCTGCTGAGGAAGTCGCCAGAAATCCCATGAGTGGCTGAACAAAACCCCAAAACAACGTTTGGGCCCACTTTCTTTTCTCTTTCCTTTTTGAGCCCTCGAGCCTGTGTGAATTCTGAGCTCGCTGGCGGGGACCAGAAATCCTATGAGTGGCTGAACAAAACCCCAAAACAACGTTTGGGCCCACTTTCTTTTCTCTTTCCTTTTTGAGCCCTCGAGCCTGTGTGAATTCTGAGCTCGCTGGCGGGGTTTTGGTGTCTGCCATGAGAGCCTGTCTTCGGGTGGGAGTTGGGGCATCAGCCCTTGTGGTAACACCACCCCGGGAGGAACGGGACAGGAGGGGCGATGCTGGGGGCTAAATGGGAGCTGGTACAGATGTTTTGGAGGGCAGCAGGGAAAGCTAGCACGTGTGACTTGAGTTTACCCGCACTTACTTTAAAAAAAGTTGTGGCAAAGCCCTCTCCTCTTGCCTCGTCCTTCCTCCTTGTATCTCGAAGACCAGCTTGAGAAGAGCAGTTGAAGCAAGACTGTCCGCTGAATTCCCTAAGAGGACAAAACTATCCGCAATAGTCGACTCCCTTGCTGGGTTTCCAGGTACTCCTCTGGCATAGCGGGACAATAAATCCTCCCCAATAAATGCACATAAACGAGGACCAAGTTATAAAAAAAAATCTTTATTTCATGTACCAGGATTTTTTTTTTTTTTGTCATTTTCTCTTTTTAAAATTTTTTTTCTTTTTAACAGTCTGAAAAAAACCACAAAATAAAGAAAATGGAGGTTGGTTTCTTGTACTGGTTTGAGCTGGACGTGAGCAACACCCTTGGAAAAAAGCTTCCCCGCCAGCCCTCGCCTCCCGCACGCGCTCTCCCGGCGCGCTCCCGTGCTCTCCCCTTCCTGCCCGGCCCCGGGGGCGCGCTCGGCCCTGTGAATGCTCCCCAGCTCCGCGCGGCGTCGGGCGGGCGAGGGCGGCTGGGGATGGAAACCCCAACGCCGCCCTTTCTCCACGCCGGGGTCTGGGAAACCGGCTTTAACTTATTCCTTGGGGGGCATCGGAGGCGGGGGTGGGTGTTCACCTGTGAATCTTTTTTAAAGGGCTGGGGGTCATGGGAGGGGATTTCAGCAGTGGGGGGGTCTGGACACCCAGCCAAGCTGCTTGCATCCTCCTCTTGCCCTGTGATGCCGGTTTTGGGGGGTGACCCCCTCCCAGTGCTGCCCCCCGCCCTGCCCCAGAGCAGGGAGGGGGGGTTAAAGCAGTGGGGCGGGGCAGTGCAGGGAAGATCAGGCTGCTTTTAAGCAGAAACCCTGCTGGGACCCAAAGCGGGGGACTGCATGGCTCCTAAAACTGGAGCAGCAGGAACGGGGACAGAAAAAAAGTCGAAAAGTGGGTCTGAGCTGCCGAAGGGCTCGGCGGCGCCATCCTGCAAACCCTCGGCCTCGCGCCTGCCCAGGGCGCTGCCGCTTTTGGGGAGCAGCCCCGACAGGGGCCCTGTCCTTGCCCCAGGCTAGCCAGCGGCTCGCAGGGTGTCGCAGAGGCCTCCCTGGCCCCACGCTCCCCTGCCACCGCCTCCCCTCCTGCCTGTATCTGCAGCAGCCATCGCGGGGGGAGCTGGATTAAAAGCGGTTTCTGGCACCCCTGGCGCCCCATTCCCCCAGCACAGCAGGGAAGGAGGGGGCCGTGGCCAGGCCAGGGGTCCCGGGGCGGGATGGCAGGGGCCCAGCTTGCCTTGCCGCTGCGGATGAGACTGCAGCAGACTGGGACCGCCCAGCGAGGGGGGGACGAGGACAAAACCCAGCGGGCGTGGAGACGCCCAT
>NW_008794445.1:1106447-1107360 GCF_000699145.1 Aptenodytes forsteri
GAAAAGAAAAAATACCTATCTGTTTTTCTTGCAAGTAAATCCACTTATTATATTTACATTTATTTATAGCTGTTGTTTTATTAAAAAAATTGCCACTTTTTTTTGTTAAGAAACCTTTTTTTGTCCTTTTTTTTGTCTGTGTGTGTGTGTGTGTCTTTATTCACTGTGTCTGTTTGCTTTTTGCACTGTCACCGTTAACCCCAGGGTCCCCAGGGCCGGGAAAGCGGGGACCCCCCCCGGAGACACTGCGGAGGGGTAACTCAGCATCGGCTCCTGCGCTCCCTAGGGACAGGAGTCATTCTTAACCCCTATGGACCCGTGGGGGATGAGCGGATCCCCACGGATCCCGGGGGAACGGAGCGGGTCGCGGTTGACCCCGGCATCCCAGGATCCTCCGTAACTGGCCCAAGGACACCGAAGTCACTGCCGGCCGAACCCCTGTCCCCTGTCCCCCGAGGAGCCCATGCTGGGCTAAAGGTAAGTGGGAAACAAACTGTAAAATTAAAGAATAAAATCCCCCAAAATCCAAAGAACTGCCTCCTCCTCCTCCTCCTTCTCCTCCCACTTGATTTATTGTCGTTTGTTATTCCTTGGTTCCCTTTTATTTTTTTTTTAAGTCTGTTTTTATTAAATGTTAAAATAATGGTACATGGGAAATCATGCATTTTCTTTTAAATTTATTTCTATTTTTTAAATCTCTCTCGGTTTTAAAGTTTTTCTTTTTTTTCCTTTTTTCTTTTTCTTTTTTTTTAAAGAATTTTTTTCACTGTTGTCTCTTTCCTCGCGTTTCCTTTTCTTTTGTTTGTGTTTTTGTTCGCTCGCTTGTTTGTCTGCGTATCTGCTTGTTCGTTGGTTGTTTTTTTGTTGGTTTTTTATTTGTTTTTGTTGTTTTTTGTGGATTTTTTTTTTTTTT